>NC_086337.1:47840319-48193319 GCF_032445375.1 Bacillus rossius redtenbacheri
AAACAGCCCTCTATTTCGGTGTGTATATTTTCCTCTAAAACGAACCGGTTTTAACTGATGTAAACTAAGTTGTAGTTGATCGAAATTGACTTCAAAATTAATTCAGTGACATTCAAGGCAGTGTGGTTAGTAAGTAAGATACGCGAGTTTAACGCGACATCCAGTGCGCAGGTTACCCTGTTTGGAAGCCAGGCAGCCTTGGCGTCTATCCAAGGAGGTAGCTAAGTATCACATCAACCGGTAGGTTTTATGCATTTTCTGCAGAAAGTGTATGGATACCACGTGAATGTCAGGGCATTTTCTAGTCATGAATCGCGTACACTGTAAAAATAATAACCGTCAAATTACATACACGAATTTGGTTATTTTACATTATTGTCGTGTGATTTTGAAAAACTCGTACAATTAGTGTAATGTTAAACAAATGTTTCTAAAAAGCCAAATTGTGCTATAGGCTTCTGTAAAAAAGAATACACGAATGTACAGATGTCATTACTATATGCTAAATCATACTTTTGGATGTACAAGTGAAATTTCACATATATCGTCTTAAATTAATCAATGTCCTTATTTTTGTCCATACTGTAGTTGTCGAGAAATAATTAATTGTAAAAGTGCATAATATTAGAGAGAGAGAATTTTACATAGACTAAGAAACTGCAAACATGCAATACATTTTATAATTAAGAACGTAAAAAATCTTATTTAATATACATTTAACTACGAAAGTGGTAATGCTATTACATTTTTCTTTATTAGCACGCACGATGGTTGAGTGGTTAAGATGCTGAACTGATGACCACGAGGTCGTAAGTAGTATACTTCGCTAGTTCACTCATATTATATGAAGTATTTACTTTAACAATATAAGGTGATGAAATTAAATCTCGCTTTACTGAAATCAATGTTCATTAAAAGCTATAAGCTACAATATGCATTTTTTTTCTGAAGTACAAAGAAACATGTTTATTGTTGGTGTAAATATACTCAACGATGCAGTTAAGTTAACTGTACAAAGTTTGGAGAATAACATGCCCCCACCCTCCTTAGCTGTAGTGATGTTTCTCATACGCCAAGTGATTGAGTGTTCGGCAGCTCCAAAACAGGTTCCAAGCAGCAGTTTTAACGCTTAAAAATATCTCTAAGCAACTTTTAGACTTGAAATGCGCTTGAAAAGAGTAACCCAGGGCATTGCTTCTGTAATTACAGTTAACCTTGAAAATTTCAGCAATGTAATTAAGGGAATAAGGGAGCTAGAAAGTTTTTAAGATTACTAGAACTCTTTTTAAACTAATATACCTAATGATTTTTATAGCACCCGAACTTAAAAAAAAAAATCAGTTTACAAAATAAAGAGTTTTAATTTTAAATGAACTAACAAAAACTGTTACATTAAAATTTTTGAAAAAATTTATTTTCTGTCGAATGGTTGTAAGTCTTTTTTTTTTTTTTTTTTGTGAAATATTATGCACATGACTGCACAGTTTGTGAGAGTGTACAACGAGCGAGTACATGGGTGCATTTAGAATGGTCATTTTCAAAGCAATTTACCGCTTAGCATACAGCGCGGAAGTCAAAATCATTTTTTCAAAACATTCAACCTGCAATGTTAAACAAACGAGTGACGAAACGTCCTAAAAAAAATTCCCAGACTCCCTGTTTGAAAATACTGTGGGTGATTACGGCCTCGTGTCGAACGGTATTATCAGAGCAGTGGGTTTAGCGTTGGGCGTTTACCTGCCACTTGTCCCGCTCCGCGTAACGCAGTGAACAGTTAGCGGGAATTGTGCTGTAACCAGGTTGTGTGCCGGCCGTTTAGCGCACTGCCCGGTCTGTGCCCAGGGGTGACCAGCCTGCGTGCATGCTTGTCCCGCCTTGGCGGCAGCATGCCGGCCAGCAAACCTGTCCCGGTTATGAGTCGGGAAATCATACGGATATAATTTAAATGTAATCATTAAATAACAAAAAGATTTAAGGTTGCTTAGGAATGTGTATATGTTCATAAATAAACGACTTATTGCGATCAGTAAATCTCCTGGCTGATGCGCCAAGAGTCATGGGTTGGATTCATTTCAATTTGTATGAAACTTTTTTGGATGTAATCATGGGAAATTCTGCGAAGCGCCACCTAGAACTATTTTCTTAGGCACAAGAATGGTAATGAGCGTCTCACTCTTAGTTTACAGCAGAGGGAGAGAGAGTGAATGGCGCGCACTGTTGCCAGAGTAATGCTACCTTGCAACATAGGTTATTTTCGTTCCATTAATCAATCATATGGTTTATTTACACCAAAAAATTTCATTTTGTGCGCCATTGTAATTTGTATTAAGTTTTTGAAAAAAAAATCATTACATTGAAAACTTTTTTTTCAGTATTTTTAAGACCGTAAAATAATGTCTAATGTCATTATCAGTACAGTTGTAGACATTTAAAAAAAACACTAATTCAACTTCTAAACACAATTTATTTCACACCAAAAAAAGTTTTTCAAGCAGGTTCTCACTATTAATTTCAGATATTCCATTAAACCACGTGCTATGCTCAAACACAGCAAAAAATGTTAATACAAATTTGTAGTACAAAGGTTGTTGACAAAAGGGATTTGGTCGCAAGCTTAAAACTTTCATAAGTAAAAATTATGTTATTTTTTTTTTAGGAAATACAACAAAAGATGCATTATTTACCATATTGCCATCAAATATTTCACTTTACAGTATTAAAAAAAATATTCATGGCCCAAGAGAAACGTATTTTTTTTCTGAAACTTTAAAAAGTCGTGTCTGTGGCGCACGTCTGGCAACATTGCACGCCGAAACAAGGACGGCGCTAGCGGCCTGAGATCGTGTCTCGGGAAGAGAAAGGGAATGTCACACCAAGGATGAGACGCGCTGCAACAGCTGGCGAGGGACAGTGGCGCCTCTGCACGTCGAGCTGTGAAGCAGGAGAGTAGTCCCGCAGTGGAACTACTGTGTGCTGAAGGCTCGGGTGGCGTGTTCGCAAGAGTGGGAGTCGAGGAAAGAAAGCTAGACTTGGTGCACGGTAAATAAAAAAATATATTGTGCTCTTTACAATACATATAATGAATATCTTGACAATCCTTAAATAAATGAATAATAACTCCAGAACATATAAATAACAATGCCTAAAAATAAAGCATGATTTAATAAGTGAAAAAAGTTAAATAAATATAACCAGAAGATAAAATAAATATTATTACACCAAATTGTCTGAGTTGAATAACCACTAATCCTCTTTAAATCATATTCAAAATTAGCACAAATACCAGACATAAACATAAAATTAATGAAATAAATGTTAATATATAACTTAAAGGGCAGAGCCGTGTTAAAATTGCAAATTTTAAAAATCTCTGCCTTGAAATTTTTACATGTGATGTCGTTGGCAGCTGAGTTTCCACGAACTACCCTATCCTTGTAAAGTGCGTACGTGTTGCGAGAGATAAAGTAAAGGTGTCGCGCCCGAGTTTAGCTTCGCGTTGGCTCGTGAGCGAGTTGAGACGAGCGAGTTAACGGCATGTAAATCGACACGCAGTTTCCCGTCCGAGGCAGTGTCTACACGGATGGAATGAAACTGACACAGGAGCCAGCTGCCCTGCCCAGGACCGGATTCACTGCCTGTGGGCCCCTAGGCTGAGTCTGTGGTGCGGGCCCTCTCATTGGGGTAGGGAGGGGGGGGGTATCCCCTTCCAGTGAAACAGTGGGTGCCTCTTGCCTGGGTCTGGGTGGGTAGTTTATTTTAATTGACCTACAAAACTAATAGTTTTGATCAATTTTCTACTTTGAAAAAATTAGTTTATTATTAAACTAGACAATTTAACCAAACAGTATTTAGAGGTTAAGGAATTAAGTGACACCAAAACGAATGAAAATAATCGAAAATTTCTAAATGCTGGCACAACTCATATATATAAGCTTTCCACAGAAGAGTTTACTTCGGCGCAATTAATCCACACAAAACAACTGGACACTATGTCGACGCGTATTTTAAGAATATAAGAAGATCCACATCGCAGCAGTAGGTATAATTTTTTTTTTGTGTCGTGTGGTACGGGCCCATTTGTGGTGCGGGCCCGTAGGCTACAGCCTAGATAGCCTGCACGTAAATACGGCCCTGGCCCTGCCCGAGGGACAGGCCTGCAGCGACGGAATGACCCGCTGGAGAGGAAACGGGAGTGCCCCGAGAAAACCCACAGGTTCACGGCGCAACGTCCTGAAAACCTCGTCGGGAATCGAACCCCGGTTGCCTCGGCGGGAGACGAAGGGTTCTTTGAATATTCGACCACCTCGCCTCTTGGATCGTTTTTGTCACGGAAAGGAATTTTGGGGGTCGTTACCACAACGCCGAGATACCACAACGCCGAACGTACAATAACGCCGAATACCATAACGCCGAATGCCAAATTGACCGCAACGCCGACAGCTAGAAAAATGCTTTGTACCACAACGCCGAAATACAGTAACGCCGAAAAATGTTGCTGCGGGGAGGGGAGCCACAGGAGCAAAATGAAAAACCACTGAATGAATTTGTGTACCTAACCTAACCTAGGCTATCCTAACCTAGCCTAACCTAACCTAACCTTATCTAACCTAACCTAACCTTTGTGGCAGTCCTGCAATGACATTTTTCGGCGTTAATGTATTTCGGCGTTGTGGTAATTTGGCGTTGTGGTACACAGCAGTTTTCTAGCTGTCGGCGTTGTAGTCAATTTGGCATTCGGCGTTATTGTACGTTCGGCGTTGTGGTGCGTCCCCGGAATTTTGGTAGTAGTGGCGTAAATTTCAAAACTGTGGCAGTATCGAAGGGCGGAAATAACGGATGGACGCAAGTCGCAAGCCGGCGCAGTTCTGAACAGATACGGGCGTCGCTGAGAAACCTCGTGCGAGGTTGGTCGTGTGAATCGTAGAGTCGCGACGGAAGAAATTCCAAGGCTATTCGACAGTTGGGCGTGCTCAAAGATGAAGCGCGCGCACTTGCCGACGTCAGACCCCTGAAAAACCCAGGTCCCTGTGGCTTCTGAAAAACCCATTTAATGACTGATATACTAAAAATAAAGCGTTTGAAGACAAAATCCTCATAGGAACGGTTAATCTAAAACTTTATACCACATGATTTCATGCTTTGAGAACATGCTGTGTTTGACATAATTTTCTTGGTTAGCACAAAAAATTTTTTTTATAAACAATGAGTATTGGTTACATTAAGAATGTATTTAAAATCATGAGCGAAAAAACGAACTATAAAAAATACGTTACTACTTACTCAATGGCTATACCAATTTTAAATTGTGTAGTATTTAAAATTTGGATTCTTTTCAAGCATGGTATATAATTTAAAATACCACCTGAAGTAGATTAGCTGCTACAAACAGTTTCTCATGTGAAGTCATTGGCTTGTAGTATTAAATTAAATTTAAATATTACAAACTATTTAGTGGTAACTGGTTTCCAAAGGAATCTTTTGTAACAGTAGAGAATATTTTTTTCTGTGTGAGGTTTGTACGTATACAGTGCCCTACTTACTACCCGACCCCCACCCCCACCTTTCCAACGTCTCTGTCTCTCTTTACTCACTCTGTACCCACGGACGCAGTTTCAATTAATTACAGGCAGCAGCGAGAAAGGGAGATTCGTCTGCAACCTTTAACACCAGTCTCCAATCATCGCTTACACTGTTGACTTAAAAGTAATGTATAGCGAACAACAAAGCTGAGTTGCCACAATCAACAACACATTAATTATAACCGAGTGAGTGTTTTGCAACGACAGCAAAATCTGAATTCCAAGAATATTATTATTTTTTGAGCGGTGTGCAGAAATTAAGAGAAACATGCCAATTATTTTGTAATATCTGAATGTGTCTGAATATGAATATTATTCCAAAAAATGTTGATGTTGGAATGTCGGTAGACTACTTATCTCACTTTTAAAGTATTAAACTTTTTTTTAGATTGACAGTAAAAAATTCTACGTATGAAAAATACGGTACATAATCTCTAAACCGCACAGTATATATTGTCACGAACACATTTTTATTTATTTCTACACTATTAAATTATATATTCACCGCTTGAAGTGCCATAGTTGAACTTAGCACGACGGAAAATATCGCGAAAGTTCACACCCTCGCGGACACATGCCAAAGTCGCCCTTATGGACAACGGTCGGTAGATAAAAAGTAATCTGACCGGCCTATCTTGGTGACCTAGTGCCTGTAGGTTAAATTACTTCTGGTATAGTGTCGATCAGTCAAATGACTTCCGGTCTAATGACGTTTCTGCAGAATGACTACCGGTCTAGTGCCTGTCTGTCAAACTCTACTTCCGGTCTAATGCCTTTTTTTTCGGTAAAACTACTTTCAGCCTAGTGCCTGTCGACCAACTGTCTTTACATATAGTCCCTGACGGTTAAGTGACATCCAGTCTAGTGACTGTTGGATTAATGATTTCCGGTCTAATTAATTTTCGGCAAATTACTTCCGGTCTAATGACATTTCGACAAATTACTTGGTCTAATGACTTTTCGGCGAATGACTTCCTTGTCTAGTGTCTATTGGCCTAGGTGCCTGTCGGTTAAATGACTTCCGGTGAAGTACCTATCGACCTTGCCACTGTCTTTATTGCATCCTTGGCTCTGTGTCAAATAACTCCAATAATGCGGGCTGCTGTAGCCACTTTTAAATATAATATTTCGCCTACAATTCTTGTTTAAGTGCCAATCAACTTCGGCGCGAGGGCTTCTGGGTAATCCCGGTTAAGGCAAGGATGTGTGTGTGGTATATCTAGCATAAAGATTAAGTTGTTTATAAGCTCGATAAAAGATATATACGATCAGTGGGCCTGAATAAATGGGACGCCACAGAAGTTATTTTTTTTTTATGTAGCAAATTAATGCTTTCCTTGGTTTTCATTAGTAGAGCCACTTAGTGTCAGCTTCGGGTTGATGATTATTCGTAACTTTGAGTCTTTAAAATTATACATAATTATATACTTCTTATGTAGTAGGGAACGCGGGTTTTTATCCCAACTCCAAGCATGAGTAAATGTGATTTGTAACCCACTTCAATCTTGGAGGTCCCGAAATTTAGTAGTTGATAATTTATCGTTACACGTAAATACTATATTTAAATGTCTATCATATCATTAGCAACAAAGGGTATACAAAAAAGGCGATTGTCTGTAAAGTCCGTTTACGGACGATAATTTTTACGTGATAACGTCATAAGAAAACAATGATGAAAAATTGCATACTTTATTTTTCAAATATTATTTACAGTTTTTGCAAATTTAATTTAAATAATTTGTTTAAATATAATCGCGAACAATTAGTTAAAAAGCCCGCCTTAACCTGTTTGATATTATAGAAGATTTTCTCGCACGGTGATTGGCCGGTTCTTGCACGCTCGGCTCAGGCGGAACGTGACAATTTTTCGTGCGTGCAGCCGGCGTTCATCGATTTATAAGACGTTATCGCGTCAATAACTTTTCCAAAGCTGTCTTTCTCAAGCTGTTCTCGTTCAGTATTGATGGATGGGCTTCGAGAGGAAATTGCTGATTATGTAACGTGAGCGACTGCAGATGACGTCATAGACTGGCCCACGAATGTTGACTTAACGAAGGTTGCTGTGGTTTTCCCAGCCATAAAATGTTATAATTCATTACTGGTACTGCAAGCTGTCGCCAAAAAAAAGAAATTAAGCCTCTGCGCACATGACGTAATCTCAAAAGTGTATCAGGGCGACGTGTAAGACGCGATGCGACAGCCAGAAATCGCGCTATCGTGAACACGGGCTTTCAACCGCGCGACGAACGAATATCAAACTGTTAAATATGATATGTTTATTGCCATTAGATAAATGAAAAAAAAAAACACGACAGCCATCAAAGCTTGGAGGTTCGTTAATAATGACATTTTTAAAGACATAACATTCCATGGGGAAAATCTTAATCTGTAAAAAAAAAGTTTTAGAGGTTTTACAAAAAAATTAATTAGCTAACAAAACCTAAAAAAAAATATACAAATTATAACTGTATTACCAACGGATAAGTTTAATCATCTGCCGAAACAAAATTTGTTATGTTCATTTCAATAACATCACGCCCACGACGCGATGGCCGTTTATGTCTCGCTGACGTCACGGATGTGTCGAACGTGATATGTTAGAAAACTTTTCGCGTACATTGTGATCCCAACCACAAACCGTACGACGTAAAATAATCCCTGTTACTACGGTTAAGGGAAGGACGAAAGGAAAGGAATATTCTGGAAACAAGCAGGCGTCTCGCGATCCCCAGGCTGCAACGCACGCGTCTTGTCAAGAGAGAAGCGTAGACACGCAGTCTGTGCAGGCTCGAGAGACGGGCGCAGTGTTGCCACACGACCTCTAGTGGTCTCTCTCTCTCTCTCTCTCTCTCTCTCTCTCTCTCTCTCTCTCTCGTCACGCCGCGCTCCCGGTGCAATAACCACGAAGGTGCGCTTGCCGCTTTCCCTATACGCACGGTTGACACGATGAAGAGCGACGTCTCCTATTACGCTTACGTTACGCTCACCTCACGCCATGTACAAGAGCGTACGCAGTTCATTCTCGTGAAAAAGGGGGGGGGGGGGGGTTAATCAGTAGAGACCTGCAAAATTCGCGGATTCAGTGACCTCCAGGATAGACTCTACTACACTCTACACACTCGGGCAAATGCCACCTGTTCATTTGCTGCTGACTTGTGAGTCGTCTCAACTGAATGTCTGTGATTCGACACTTCTATGAGTGAGGGTCTCTAATTGGCCCTCATTACTCCAGATTAACAGTGGACCAGTGGTAGAAGCAGCGCTAAGGTATAATTATTTTAATTGCAGCATATCACAAAATGAATCCGCGAATTTTGCAGGTCTCTAATAATCAGGTACTGGAAAAATTCGTAGATTCAAAGACATCCATGATAAACTCCACGATCCTCTGCATACTTGGAAAAAAAAAGTCGCATGTTCATTGGCTGCTTACTTGTGAGGCTTCTTAACTGGGTAACTTGTGATTCGAAACCTCTTTAAAAGAGGGTTTCTAATTGGTCAAGAGTCCTCCAGATTAACAGTGAACTAACAGCAGAAGCAGCACAAACGTATAATTGTTTGTATTTCAGCATAACACGAAAAAAAAAATCCGCTAATTTTTCCTGTCTCTAAAAATAACCTCTTTGCCTGCTGTTTGATTTCAGATTCTTTTGTTGTTGGGAAAGAAAGTTTTTTTTTTTTCATATAATTTCTGAGTATTTCGGGGTTAAAACCCTCCCTCTTCCCCTATCACAGCTCCTGAGTACGACTCTGACCGTGTACTTGCGTGAACTAGAGTACTTGCGACCTTGAGTACATACATCACTTGCGGATCTGTTTACTTTTTTTTTTTTTTTTTAAGTCCTCCGTGAACCAATAGCAGAAGCAGCTCAAAGCAATGGCGGTAACAATAGAATTACTTTTCGGGAGGAGATACCGTACAAAGAAAGGATGGAGATACAAAAAAATGACATCAGAAGTGACAGAGATTGGCCTTGGAACATTACTTACAAATTTACGGTCACAAATACAGAATCTCGATACTTCCCGCACACAACGTTTGATGAGATAAAAGTTAAACACATCAAATTAAGTATTTAAGTAAAATTAAATGTTACCGCCTAAATAAAATTAAATAAATAAAAATTGTCTCAGGAGAGGCTATCACCCCTAACCGCTCCCCGTCTGGAGCCGAACTTTGGCTCAAAGGTATAATTATTTGAATTTCAGCGTGCCGCGAAACGAATGCGCGTATTTTCCCGGTCTCTGGACATTAACTTGAATGCAGGCGTGTGAAGTCCAGCCAAGCTCCTGAAAATAACTTGAAATCCTCAGCTCCCCAGAGATTAGAGAAAGTCACAGATGGAGCATAAACCCAGTTTGTAGGTATCTCTGCTGAAGCCAGGGGACGTAAGGGGGAAGCAGGTCGCCGCCATATTGTTCCATGAAGAAAATCGCATTTTCTCATAGGTGATGTATGTATGGTGGTGGAAAAGTGCATGAATATTAAACAAATAAAGACTGTTGACTCGAGAAAAATGATTGTGTGCAAGAGTAGGTAGTAAACTACATTTTTATATACAATACAAACAAATGGCCGCCATCTTCTTACGTGAACAAACTGGCCACAGTGCTCAGAGCTTATGCTCCATCTGTAACTTTCTCTAATCTCTGCAGCTCCCTGGTGATGGGACCCTAGCACGCCATGTCGCGCTCCTGTGAGAGACAGCCTTGTTCCGCGCGTGATTCTTGTCGCGGGCGCCGACACGTAACAAGTCAGCGTCACCTCCCGACTTTCCCTCCCCCCCCCCCCCTACACACCTCTTAATGTGGTCCGCCACTCTTTCCTACGACACAAAGAAGCCGGCGTTTACGTGTGCAGCAGAACGAGGGACTCGTGGTTTTCCACCGCGCGCATGCGCGATACATCTGAGCACTTTTGAAACCAGCCCATGGAAACGATCCCTGGCTGGAATTACATCGGATCCGTAGGGTCAGGCGTTTTTTTCTTTTCTCGCATCAGCGGGTTCTTCCTAGAAACTGGCTGACGGCTGCAAGAGAAGCCAAACCACAAATTACAGTTATATTTTAGATTTAAGGGGGGATTAGGCCACGCCATCTTGCATTTTAAAATACTACAGCTTCTGTGGTAAAAAAATTTTTTATACGTCGACATGTCATATATTGCTTAAATTTGGCTTTTCGTTGTTGAAGTCAACACTTGTGAACTGGTGTGATTATCATGCTAGTAGAAGTGAAATAGTAAGTTATTTTCTCGCGGCGCTTACAGACTACAGCCTGTTGGTAAAAATGCGTTTTCAACAAGGTATAGAAGGTCTGGGAGACATGCCAAAAACTGGGATAGACAGTTCAAGATTATAATTATAGCAAAAAGATGGAAAAAAAAATCCAAGATGGCAGGGTCTGCTCCCTCTTAAATTAAATCACTGACAAAAAAATTATAGATTGAAAATAATTTATGAAACTAGCCCTTAAAGTTTACCTCCTTTTAACACAAGGTCAAGTCTAACAGTCGTAAAAACGTTTGCAACTATTTTTGTCAAAGAGTACTACTCTTGAACTTGCTGATGTTCATAGCGTCGTCTTGCATTGTGCAATGCACAGAACGATTTGTACGCTTCCTGCTTGTCATCTAAGAGTCCCGTCTTTATTTTCGGCGCATGCGCGGTCGGAGAAGTGATGTTATCGCGTGTCGCCCCGGCTGCGGAGGCTAAAAACACTCCGTGACAAACACCAAACAACTGCAGACGCGACGGAGCCGAGTCCTGCAATAACATACCCTTCCAGTCACGTATCGTTTCCCAAGTACCGCAACTCTGTCAAGCGAGGCAGAAGCATTGTGACGATGATTATCACATTATGTTGGCTTTTCAATAGAAGTAATATCAGATACTAACAGCGTACTATATAACTGAAAGGTTGTACTTATATAAATATACACATATATATAAATAAATGTATACATATATATAAATAAATGTGTATAAATATATACATTTATTAGTTAGTCCTAAAATTCTAAAAATGCATTTATTAAATAGTTAGGCATAAAATAAATGCAAAAGGTATTTTTTTTATATTTCGGGAAAAACAAATTTACTTAGAAGAACGTTTCTCATAAATATTATATAATAGCTTATATAATAGGTTTTTTTTTGTATACGAGTAGAGAAAAAAGTTGATTCCTTTTAGCATATATTTTGCTGACAATGTCGTTCATGGCTTGGTGAACTGACTTCATAAATTCAACATATCAAACGTTTGAGTTGCCCTACACCTAATAAATAACACAAGCAAGAATGGGATGTAAGTTTTCTGGTTCAAATTGGTTTTTAAGAGTTTTGTAAAAACACAGGATTAACTCCGTATTACAATGGTTCATTAATAGTTAGACAAAGCTAGAGGGGCCTAAGATTAGTTTCCTACTACCATCCCCCTTCTTAAACACGTATTACAATGGTTCATTAATAGTTAGACAAAGCTAGAGGGGCCTAAGATTAGTTTCCTACTACCATCCCCCTTCTTTCCACCCGGGGCAAGAACTTAATCTTGGCACCTCGTTTTTTCCCCCAAACCAATAAAACCAAAACCTCGCCCCAGAACACCACGTATTAATTTTACTAGAATATTCCAAATATATTTGTGATTCAACTTAGATGGTAAATAAATACATTTATTTGCAGTGATTAAATTTTTTTTTTATTCATCGCAAGTTGGATTGTGCGTGAAAAATACAAGTTTCTGAATATATGACGATATACTATGAATGTATCTTTCAATACAAATGATTCAGTTCATCTGCCCTCCAACTTTGTTTCTTTGTGTTCTAACACTACATTATTCAAGTAAATATCTATAGTATTATATCTATATACTTAGTAAAAGTTACTCTGTCAGTTTATTTTTCTCCCCCCCCCCCCCCCCAAATTCGGAGCAAGGGGCGCAAGTCCCGTATGCCCCCTTCTAGTTTCCTTCCTGCAGCCAAAATACCCCACATAAAGGCAACAGTTGTGTGGAGAGGGGGGAAAGGGGGGGAAGGGATTATCCGCACGTGTGACGTCGCCGATGTTAGGTGGGTGTGTCGCGCGAAAACGCGCTGCGAATACTGGGAGCGTCGCCCGGATGGAAGAAGGTGATAGGTGATTGTGGGTAGGGGGTGGGAGGGGGAGGGGGCACAGCTGAAGATGGCTTTCACCTGTACGCCATTTCACAACACCGCCGCGGACACACAATGCCTCTCTCCCCTAAACCCCCTCCCCCCGCCATCTTTCCCAGATCCACCCCGCCTCCATGCCAAGAAGTTAGTTACTGGTGGCTCACCACTGGCCATGTAAGAAGGAAGTTGTTAATATGTAATCTGGATTTTAAAAAATTTTTATGTCAATTTTAGGTACATGTAAAGGGAAACAATTATCCATTAATATTTTGTAACGCCGCCAGATGCGAGTGGTTATCGATGTCCAATTAAAAAAAAAAAATCTTTAAAATTTGAAGTTCCTTGTCTTCTCTGTCCTATCCGCGTCGGAGACGAAGATTTCACCGATGATTTCGGGTGACGTCGATGTCATTTCCAGGGTAGCGGTAGGTATAGCTTCTACCCTAGAATTGGCGACTGCAAGTTCGATCGGAACGTCTGTGAAAACGTCGCCTCTGACGCGGCTACGACCCCACAGGCCAAACATTGTTCAGACAATGGCCGCGAAAACCCGCGCTCCTTTCTAAAAATTTGCATTTGACGACTTTACGGGGAAAGTTTTCTCCTAAATGTGTTTCCGTCCCAATATTTTCCGGCGAGGAGTCGCCTTCCTCAAGACGCCGGCATTGTTCGAGAATATCCTGCATAACTGGTTCGTGGTTTAAATGATTTTGAGACACAAACAATGAAGAGCCAATTATTCGGAATTAGACTATAAATGTCATGAACTAGCCAGCAACAGTGACCTTTAACTCGAAACATTTCAGTTTTACCCATTAACCTACTCTTCCCAAATAGTATGATTTTGAAAGCTAAATCATGCAATGTATTTTTTTTTAATTTAATAAAAATTACTTTATTAGAAATTATATATAAAGAAAAATAAAAATACTACTAAAGAACTGAAAAGTACAGATTAGAATTAAAAACGACATGGTTTAAAAATTATGTAATAAATATGCAGCAGCGTACATATTTTCAGTAGAGCACAAAGTCAGGTGCTACACAGCAAATAAATTTCTACACTTTATCAAAAGATTCCTTAGAAAATCAGTAGCCAAGAAATGTTTTTATTACTAAAATAAAGATATCGACCCTTTGTACAACATATGGCTATGGGTACTTTTGCTGTATGAAATACGTTTTTCGATATAGTACCCACTGAATATTTCTTACGAAAATTGACGCATAATCTTATAGGCCTATTTTAATTGATGTTTCATTCAAGCATATTTTTTTTTCAAAAAAAGAAAAATATAATCCAATATTCAATAAAAATTCTAAATGTAGGATACAGTTATGAGCTGACAGTGTTTAGAAGTCAAGAGTATTCTCACAAAAATTTAAAAATACATATATTGAAGTAATTCGATCCATATATTTTTAATACTCTTAATTATTTATTAGTTTTTGGTTTTTTGTAAACACATTTTCTATTTGTCACTGTAATTTAATGTAAAAATGCACTAATAATTCATGTGTGTTTGAACACCTGGCCCTTGAAAAGAGTAAATTTGGCCATCATTGCTTCAGACTGCGAACAGCGACAAGAGTGAAAAAAATAAGTAGCGTTAATTTATAACTGGACGTGTCTTTAGCGACAACTACGGGAGGGGCGTCTCTGACCCCCTTCTGTCTTCCACCAACCGACAGCGCATCAATTACGTAAATAACAGTCACGAAACTCGAACCACGAACCACAATCCACGAACTTCGCCGACGAGAAAAACAGGACACATTCTCAGAGGTCGAGCTAGAAAATGCACCACACAAAAAAAATGTTCTGTACTTTTACAAAATATTCCTTTGGATACCATTTGCCAAAAAATAGTTTTTAATACTACAAGAAATATATTGAAACTTTGTACAACACATGTCTTTGGTTATTTTTGCATATAAAATATACGTTTTTCGAGATAATTCTGGTGCATAGTTGATTGTTAGTTGATGTTTCAATCAAGCATATTTTTTTAAAGCATGAAAAAGATAATCGAATATTCAACAATTATTACTTTATTATTTTTTTGTTATGATAACTAATGTACACAGTTAATACTGGAAAGCTATTCAGGGAACGTTTTTACAAATAACTTTAACTATTGAAGGCACTGAGCCAACACAAAGCATAAATGCCCGGGTAAGAATCCAGACCCAGTATTATTGCGAATACTATTTTGTAGTGATGTAAGTATACAGATTTACAAATATCTGTAATTTTACATAAATATTTCTGTTCCATTTACAAAAAAAATTACAGTATAGGTCAGGTTCATACCCGGACGATGAAGGAATCGAAAGACGACAAATTTATTTCAAACAGTTTTTGCGCCATAACAATTGTATTCCACTAAATAATAAAAACTTGTCTTTGTTAAAGCATAGTATATTGTTTAATGGAGTGCCTGCAGTTAACAGTGACTGGCTTATGCAAATAGCAAATAGTTTCCCTTATGAAGTCCTTGCCGCTTAGTAGTGAATTCATTTTTGGGCATGACTAATACTGAAAGTTGAGAAGTAAGGGAGTTGGTGTGTGCAATCTATGCCATGTGAATAATTGAAGTCAAAGTGAGAACCACCACTCATCACTCTTTTCCATATAGATAACTAAACAATTTTTTTGTATTGTAATAAAATGATAATTCCTTGTGTGGATTTTATCTTGATGGCATTTTTTGATTCTTCGCAGCTTGTTCCTTTTAAGTTACTAAACAAACTTCTAGTATATTACTTATATATATATATATATATATATATATATATATATATATATTACGATTTGTTTTGCTATCTAATTGCTGACCAGTTGGCTTCAACTTCAGAAAATACACCCACCCCACCGACTAATACCTCCATGGTAATAATACCGTCAATAAAGGGTTAGCAGAGATCAGGGATATATACAGATGGTTCATAAGGTCCGATTCTAGTCAAGGGGTTGAAACTAAAAGTGGAGGGGGGATTTCAGTATACTACACGTACCAATATGGCAGCCGTTTGTTTACTAAAGTATCAGTTGTACCTGTATTAGTGGTTCGAGTGGAGGAAATTTCAACTCATATCATTGTATTATGAAGAATTTTATTTTTTACTTTTAATGTACATATATAAAAAATATTATCAGTAATATTTTATTCAAATTTTCTTCCGAACAGCTTAACTACAGTCTTAATAAAAGTAGGCTAGAACAGCTGATACAAATATTAACAAATGTCCGTCATATTGGTATGTGTGAATCAGAAAAAAAATATAAAAATATGGGGAAAAAACGGTTTACCGTCTGACGGCTAATGCTCCGTCTGTATCCTTTCCTTATCTCTGGGGGGGGGGGGGGAGGGGTAACCACCACGTCTGCGTGATTACATGGTAACCGGGTGAAGCCATTTTTTTTTTTTTTTTTTTTTTTTTTTTTTTTAGGTTATGGTCTACATTTCTTACGGGTAGCCACCTAAAACATTGGCTGAAACTTTGCATTGTGGAAACCGCATGACAGTGAATGTTTTTGTAACGACGGAGATTCTCATTTCTACTTACCAACCAAGCCCACTTTTCCGCAAAGTTTTGTGCTGAATAATATGGCGATGGTTGCGACTTCAACTACGTCACAACTACGTTGTCTCCTGAACATTCCCAACCCCACGCCGTCGATACGCACTACGCTGCGGTCTCTTGGAAATCTCTGGACGTGTAATCGCTTTGTTTGTGTGGTGAAGAACGCAGTTTTAATTGTGTGTGGGCATGGTTTTTTTATGGTCCTCACTCCGCTTATCTTTCTCATTGTCCGGTGCGCATTCCGGCTGCACGCGAACAATTCTCGCGCTGCTGTCTCGTCGCCATCGCGTCCACGCTCAGCCACGCTCAGCCACGCTCAGCCACGTTCGGCGGAGCATAGAGGTCGAGTCGACGCAATAGCGCGACGGTCCCGGCGCTACGGAAGAAATACGATAAAATATTATTTTGAAGTGAAACTTCTAATGCGACTTCCAACAAGGTTGCGTTAAACGTTTAACGCTACCATGAAGGGGGCATGAAAACACTGTTGCGTTAAACGTTAAACGCTCCTGGGGAGGGGGAATAGAAAGAGACAGAGCGAGAGTTAATGCGTGGCACTCGAACGCATGCGCGTAGTATACCTGTTACAGGCCAGCATGCGCGTGGTATTCTTGCTATGCAGCGAAGTAAACAGTGTGCGTCGTGAAATTAGCTGAAATACGTACTTGTTTTATTTTATTGTTCTATTTTAATTAATAATATTCATTATTTCCTTTACTTGTTTTTTTAGTTTGATTTGATACACATATAATTTAATAGGGTACCTAGTATTTTTGAAGTGAAACTTCTAATGCGACTTCCAACAAGGTTCCCCCTTCCTATTTTCATTTCCACATTACGAAGTTTAACTTATTCCGCGCGGAGGGACTGCACGCACTATTTTTTTTTAATGTGTAACATCTTAGCTCTCGGTGTACGACACTTGGTAGGAGTAATTCCGTGAATCGGACGGAAAAGTCGCATGGAACAGAAATGTGTAACCACGGTGCTGCCATCTGTGGCGAATGGCGCGAACCAAAGTTCGCAAAGCCATAGGGAAACTTTATAGTAATATTTGTTTATGAATTTTAAAAAGATAGACAGTATTTTAATAAAATTCCTTTTTGAAAATCAGGTCCGAAACCAGGGATTAGTACTTTTTCAATTATTTTTTTGTTTTGTTTTTATCGGAGCTGTTTCATTATATGGTTATAAAATTTTGTTTTGCTAATCGAATGATTTGATAGTCAACGTAGCTGTTTTGGCAAAGTATTCTAGCGGCGGGTGCGGAAACTACGTGTGATTCGCGTCCAGAAATTCAGTTTAAATCACAATTTGCGTATATTTATCACGATCAGCACTGTTTCAAAGAATTCTACGTTAAGTTTCGTGTCCGAGTTTCGTATTATAAGTTTATTTGCAACATGAGAATACATGAATTTGCTCGTTACCGAAGTTAGAATTTTAAAAACGCCTCTTGTGAGTACTGAAAGCTAGCAAACGTTTTTTTTTTTATTTACATCGCGTAGTAACCCCGAAGTTTCTGAAATTAGCTCAGTAAAAAAAATTATAAAGATGTAAACAGACGAACATCAACAAGGCGTGAACAAATTGTCAGTAACTACTGTCACGTTAATTCAAATTATGGCTTACCAGTGTGACACTGGCAGTGTCTAAATGTCTAAAAACAAATAGCGAACACAGATCCATGAAAGCAAATTAAGTCACAGGACAAATTAAACCGAGCGACTCAGAAATCTACAGTTAACCCATTTAGTAAAAATATATGGCGTAAACAAAGACTGAAAAAAAGATAGCCAAATTTCACAGTAAACATGAAGTAGGACGAATAAGTTGTGTCATTAAAATAGCAACGAAGGAATAAAAATAACGGCACCAGCAAGTGATCGTAGTCGAAAATTTGGGCAGTACCAATAAGAATAAGAAAAACAGAACACGGAATCAGTACCAAAAAAATCTTAACCAAGAGGACACAACGAAACGATGTTTCGAATATGTGGTTGTGACGTTTTACAAATAAAATAAGCCAAATAAGTCTCCGATTTCAGACTTTTGAAACTTGTAATTCAACGCGGCAAGCAAAAATGCTTGGCTTTAAAGTGCTTTTTTTTTGCCCATAGCGTGGCTTCATAGAAACGCCTGATATATAACACCTCTGCGAAGATATTACCAAATCGTAAAGAAGGCACAAATCATAACGGCCTGGCCTGTTATACGGTTTACATAACTTTAGCAGGAAAAAAAGAAGAGCGCGTGTAACTCAGTACATGTGATAGACGTAGAAGTGGAACTTCTTTGGCAATTCAAACCTCGACCTGTAAGTATATAGTAAAGGGTAAAACTGCAGAGAGAGAGAGAAAAGAGAGATAAGAAGAATATTTTCTACACTTTCTGCGTGGCTGAAACCCAGCATGATAAGTCGTAAAGACTTCGGCCTGAGACGTACTTTAGAGTCATCCCTAACCAAGACCCCCTCCCAACGAACACTCTTAGTTTTAGTTAGGTTAGGAAAAAAAAATGTGTAGCATAGTTGACAGTGGGTAAGAGCTGACGTAGGCGACGGCCTTGGAGCCTAAGGTGATTGGTGTTTGTGTGTGTGGGGTGTGTGTAGGGGGGGGGGGGGGGGAGAGACGTCGTCCACCCGGCGGCTTGCAGTTAGAAAGTGCGGTCGTCGCTCACCTTCCTGGAATTCTACCTTCCCCCCCTTGCCCACCTTCTGCAGGGGGGGGGGAGGGGGCTCCGTTACAGCAAGCACGAGACCTGCGTGAACAAGAGTAACCTCCACCAGGATCTGCCGACGCGAAGACAGGGAAGAACATAACCTCCAACCGAGACGAAATGGCTTGGACAATCCTTCGACGTAAGGCTCGTGATCATTCTCCGACTCTGCGTATAACAGTGTGGTTCGAGAAAAATGTTGAACCTGCATATTCCACAAACGAAACCGGAGGTCCATCGTGACGTCACCGAAAACACAAACTCGCCGAGACGCCATCTTGTGTTGAACTGCTTCCCCCCAAGTCTGGAATTATTTGAGAGCATCAAGTCCAGATGTCATTTTTTTTTCCAGTGCAACAGGAGAAGACATGAATTTTCGTTCTTACCGAGGTTATACGTTACACATCTCTGGTGAGTAGTGAAAGACTCGCTAAAGTGATTTTTTTTTAAGTATTGCATTTTGATGAACGAGTAACCTTGAGGCTTGAGACATCCCCAGCAGTGGAACCTCAAACTCAATTTCGCTGGTGGTAACGGAAATTATGGTTCCCACGTCTTGTGTTTTCCCCACCGAGTGTGGCGATGCCGTCATTTCTGCACGCTAAACCTCTAATTTAGCCTTGAAATTGTTGCGCTCAGGGCTTTTTCATCCGTAGTTTTGAACGAGGGAAATGAATTTCGCACAGACAGCATTCAACGAAAGAATTTCGTATACTTGAGGAAAGTGAATGGCGCGATGATAAGCCTAAATTGAGGGTTCAGAGATCTTCAGAGTAACAAACGCCATAACTCAAGGAACATCATGCAATTAACGTTTATAAAGCTCAAATTCGTAAACCATCACCAACCCCACAAATTGAGGTTATAAAAAAGTAAAAACATTTTTTTTTCTTCAGATTTTCGTAATAATAAAAGTTTTATTTTACGTGAGATATTCTTAACAGGTTAATTTTAAAATTTCTCTGTGCGATAGTTAAATAAGTGAAAACCTTATATAGCAAAAAAAAAGGAAAATAATTGCCTTTATTCACATGACGTCTACATCTTCAAAAGTTTCGGAACACTTAACATTAAATATGGATGGCGGAAATTAAAGCCGAAACGCAGGATGGTAATAGTTGGCTGAGGTTTGAGTTGCTTATTTGTGTTTTTCCTACTTTAAATACAGTGTTTTTTTTTCTTTAAGCCTTTTGGCGTCTTGCGTTTTTGGCGTTCTTGCATTTCTTGCATATAGTCGGAGTCACGTGCGAACTTTGTCGATATCAACAGGTCACAAAACAATAACGGATGGAAACCGAAAAAAAAGAAAAAAAAAAGAGCTATTCTTTCAGTACTCGCCAGTGATGTGTAAACATCTAACCTCGATAACGAGCAAATTTACGTGTTCTCATGTTGCAAATACACTTATAATACGAAACTCGGACACAAAATTTAACGCAGAATTCTTTAAAATATTGCTGAGCATGAAAAATGTAGCGCAAATTGTGTTTTCAATTTTTATATCTTGACGCGAATCACACGTAGTTTCCACGCCGGCCGTTAGAATTCGCTATTGGAGCAGCTACGTCGACTAACGAACCATTCGATTTGTGTGAGCGAAATTTAAAACTGTATAGTGGAATGGCTCCGATAAAGGCGACAAAGACTGGAAAAAAATACTAAACCCCTACTTTGGACCCGATTTTCGACAGGGAATTTTATCAAAATACTGTCCTTTGGTTCGCGCCATCCGCCACAGATTGTTCCGACCCACGGCCGGCGTTCTCACGGTCCCTCCCACATGTGCGCCCTATCAGGGTAGGGTGGTGAGAAATTCCAGTTCGTTTTATACATTCCGGAGTTATAGAAACTAAACAGAACTGCTAGGGATCACTCCTTCTTGTTTGATCGGCAATGACCAGCGGCCAGGGCCACCATCCCAGCATAGTCACCGCCTCAGCCCCGTAACCTCGCTCAGCTGACCAGACAGTTGGCTGTGTCCTGAGCCCTGAGACCTTATCAGCACTGCTGGCGCCTACATCCGATCTCCCACATCTGCCACAGGTTGGCAGCACCGTCTGTCCCACGCGACTTCCATCCCATTCACAAAGTTACCCCCCCCCCCTCCCTTTCCAAAAAAAATGTCGTTGTGTCGAGTGCTGAGATGTCGCGTGTCAAACACGTCGCTGAAAGGGTCAGCCGCGGCGCGCGGCGGCGGAAACGCGTGACACCGGAAGCGAGCTGCGTGGGAGTGAGGCGTGTATCTGACAGGTGTGCATCTGACAGCTACCGCCGCGCGGCAGGCGTGAAGTTATCGCAACAATCTCTCAGCGTAGTTGTGTGAGGAGAGGGAGGTAGGAGGGAGGTAGGAGAGAGAGAGAGAGAGAGAGAGAGAGAGAGAGAAGAAATAAAAAAGAACGGCGGCGGTAAACTTGCCGGTCTGCCGGCCTCCACCGTGGCTCAAGAGGCGGCTGCGCTGACCTCAGAGGGGGCCGCGTCTTTCACAGCCGCGACTGTCGACGGCGGTGAACCGCTTCGCCTCTGAACAAGACGAGTCCACGCCGTAAAATATTTTGCGTGCGCGTCGAGTTTTCGCACTTGTGAACGTGAAAAGACACGCAAAAAAAATTTTTTTTTCAGTTCTTTTAACAAAAAGATTTACTTTGGAAACCAGTTGCCAGGAAATAGTTTGTAATACAAGAATATATGAAGTACTTTTTTTCGAGATAATACTGAGTACCTATTTCTTCCGAAAATTCTCGCATTATTTTATATGGAAAAGATAAACTAATATTAAACAATTATTTTTTGCTTTATTATTCTTATTAATGTGCGCAGTTAAGGCTGTTAAGCTATCAAGGGAACGGTTTACAAATAACTGTTAACTACTGGAGGTACTGGGACAACACAATTCTGGTAAGAATCTGAACCCAGTATTACTGTGAACACACAGTTGTTTTCATGTAAATGTACAAATTTACAATTATTTCGATTTTACATGAATATTTCTGTTCCATTTACAAACAAAAAAAGTTACAGTTTGTGGAACCGAATGCTGCATCATGTAACGAATTCGTATAAATAATTGCAGGAAGCATCAACCTGATTACCCACGCCATTTTCGTGACGCGGTAAGAACAGAAGTTCCGTCGGTCTAACTCGAGGCTCAGCCCGCGTGACTGGCGATGCTCACTGGCGAATGTGCGGAAAGCTACCTACGGCTAGTTTCGCCACCACCTGGGCTGTAAAACCGCGAACGCCCCGCCGGCGATTTTCGCCCATGTCTGCAGGAAGCACGTGGCGAGAGGTCCTGACGGGATAATCGATAGAAAGCACCATGTTTATAGCCGTCTGTTGGGAAACTGGTCGGCGCGGTGTCCTGCCGCCACAGGGTGTCTCCAAAACTGCTCGCCGCCCCGCGTTCGCGTGCAGGGTGTTTGTGAAGCACGGCTTTACGCTCCCGATTACATTGATAAAACCTTAGCAGACAAAACCAATTTAAAAAAATCAAGACAAAAGAGACGAATACGCTAGCACACTGAAATCAAGCCAAAATCAGCCAATATAGAAATTTTGTATTCACAGACAGCACACAGATTCCCGCGGAAGAAAATAGAAAAAAAAATATCACAGCACAGATGAACACAATGGGATGGACACAAAAAAAATATATTAGTAAATAAATATACAGAAAAACCAACCTTGGCCAACACAGCAACAAAATGACGAACACAACGACGATACTAAAACAGATAATCGTGACAACACAACGAAGACAATACAGAGACGAATATTGCAGGCTGCATACGACACAACAGTTGCGACGTTTCTGGAACTGAGATCTGTTCCTCATCACTCATCAGGCACAGACAGCAATCTTCCCCCATTGCAAGAATCATTCAAAGAAAAATATTGACAGTGAAGGATAAAAAAAAAACTTAATTGACGGTTACTATTTATGAAGTACTGAAGCGATCCCAGATTTTCTGTTGTTTTTTTCGGGCATCAATACTGGAAAATGGTGGGGATACTGCTATTATCATTGACCATTGAGCATTTATATTACCATCAACGCTCAGTTCAGTTCACACCTAGGGACACGTTATGGGCTGTATAGTATCGATATGTACTGTACTCGCGACTAGCTTAGAAGGAAAAGTATCGTACTCATGAAAGTATCTAGTGAAAACTATCGATACCTTGAGGCAGCGATTCTTTTCCTTGGATACTTGGCGTTTTATTATGCACGCTAAATCGTAAATAACAAAGCAAACGATAAATCAATCAATGCTTTTATTGGAAAAAATTCGTATAAAAACCAAAAATAAAAAGTATGAAACATGACACAAAATTACGAAAGAAAAAAAAGTTATTAGTTAAACATTTTTACGATTGGAAAGTACCAAAATCTAAATATTGGTAATTAAAGATAATCTTACCTTTAAGGCAATGAAACTTTGTGTAACCGACCCATACACTAAGTTTTCGATTAAGTTCCAACACATCTTACAATATATTATATACATATAATTGTCGATTATTCAATATCATACAGGCCGAAAATGGCTCAAATAGTAAAAGCATTGAATATATATAATGTATAGAAGTCGCGAGCCCAGGTTAAATTTTCTGTCCGGTTTCTCAGAAGAATTGTTGTAGTTCCAAGCTCCGCCGCTGCGATCGCTTTCATCGCTGGGTATCGGCCGTATACGCCCCTGGTGGTATTTGGCAGAACTAGGTTAACCAGCCAAGTCGTGACATCATCCTTCCCCCCCCCCCCCATTCCAGCCCCCCTTCGAAAATCCAAGACCAACGATTCAAATTACCCGGCAGGTCTTATCAGCATCGTTAGGCGACCTTGAAGAGGAGCTTCCTTTACCGTCGTTTGCGAATGATGAAATCCCAAAAGAAGCTAGCCATGGAAATCACTGAATGATGGGATTCTGTACCCGAGTGAAGTGAAAATTAGCTAATAAAACTTTGTACTGGTCAAATAGTCAGTGTTCCGTTCAAAATATGGTTTTATTTTAAAAGTAAAATACTTATTTAAACTATATTTCGCGTTTGTACAAATTTACTTTTAGATATTGGCAAGGAAAATCAACATACCTTAAACAACCTTCTCTTATTCAACGTTATCTATTAAGTAGTAAAAGGGGTAAATATTATTTTTAAAAAAAAATGGAACCCACTAAATCAGTATTCAATAATAAAATACGCATATTAAAATTTTTTGTATTTAACTTTTTTCGGTAATAAAAATTCAGGATGATTTTGGTTTAATTGGTTTACGTATATTGCTATATTTTCTAAATCACATAGAAAAGGGAAAAGAGTAGGTACATCAGTGAAAATTCCAAAATCAATATGCGAGATAAGAAATTTGGTAACTGCTCTACATTTCAAATAAAAATGCATTGGTTTCATGAATACTGAAATGTATGCGTAATAAGGCATATTGTGTTATTATCCTAAGCATGACTATAACTAAAAAAATTACCGTAATTTAAAACGATGGCAGTCTTAACATACAATAAGTGCGCGAGTCTTAGTTTATATTTTAATTGGCTTCTTCGTCAGATGGAAAAGAGTTAAGATTTCATCAAGGAAAAATATATTCTCAAATTCACTAAACCGGGAGATAGAAAATAAGGTAGGTACTTAATTTTAAATAAAAGTTAAAATAGGCTTACGCTAAAACATTTAAAAATAAGTCGTAAAAATATTTTTATTTATTAAATATTTTCTATACTTGACAGTTCTTTGGGTATAATTCTTCAAAAATCTTTGGAATTTAATACATACTTTTCTTAAAATGGTAGAGTATCAGCAATACCCGGAAATTACGTGAGCAAAGCCACGGGTTATTAGATATACTTTTACTATAAAATAAAAACAACTATACATTTGTAGTTCACGAATGTGATATTTTGTTTATTGCTTCACAACATTCATTTGCCAGTCTGAAATTTCATCGTACCACTTGTCAGAAATGTCACCAAAAATGATAGATAGATTTTTTTTGACGAATTTCAATTACGAGGAAACCTTTCGCAAGATTTTTTTCTTCGCAGTAGTCACTGGGACACCATTAATTTAAATCCACTAAGATAATAAAATTGTATGTATAATGATTTGTTTTTGTATATTTATATAACTTCCCAACCAATTTTTAATGATTTTCATGTGAGTAAAAACTTGTAAAGCAATTTAATTAACTGTGTCATAATTCTTCTGATTAGATGGAAATACAAACTTTTCATCCGTAATATACGATGATAAAATATATTTATTATTGCAAAATAATATTCACTGTTCAAATGCAAATTTAAATAGATTATTCATACATGTTTCCTGCTAATTAATGGTTTAACATAATAATTTTTAGTATAAAATCCTTTTTCTCTTGTGTTAAAATGGGTTGCTAAAATGAGGAATTATAAATATATCACTTACTAAGTCCGTGCACAGATTTACACAAAACAGTGAATGTAGATAATCTTTAATGGTAGTTTCTAATTTTCTGCCCTGAATAACATGAATTCGGTTGAATTCATACTAAAGTGAATTTTTTGAACAACTTAAATTGATGTAATAAATAAATATTTATTTTTTATTAAAAATCCACAAACTGTTTTTAAAATATAATATTTATCACGCCAGATCGAATAATAAACAAAAAATAGCTCTTATATGTTGTCTGTGTTTAAATAATTGTATTATATTTCATGGAAATAATATTTACCTTTCGGTTATTAAAAGAAAATATATTTGTATTCAAAATACTTGCGCATCGTTTTTACGAGCATAACTTGTGTATCTAACCTCAAAGCAAGGAATATAAAGAGTGGCAACTCAATGCTATAACAAACTTTTCATATCAATGTTGGCAAAATTGATTTTTTTAGTGGTCATTCGTTACTGGGAATATTCACCATATAACGTTTAAGATTATTTATTTTGAATTACGAAACAACCAAAACATTATGTAAAAATGCTTCATCTTATGTTAAAAAAATTATAAACTGCATAGCCACAAAGTATGACATCATACCATTAGTTTCAGTTACTAATAACATTACGTGCACGCGTTTGAACAGTCATCGCAGCCATAGTTGTTTCATAGCTACCAAAATCATTCAACGTTGTCAAGCATTATTCCAAATTGTGTTTTGCCATTTTACTCAATGCGCCACTCCGTTAACACATTTTATAAATTCTGAACTACGAATGTCAGTATTTTTTTTTTTTTTTTTTTTTACGTTATTACGTTTAAGAAATTTCTGTAGTTTTCTTATAATTAAAACTTAAATTTTGATGTTGGCATCTTTTAACCGCACTTTTTTTTTCGGTGGCCGTACTGCTCCAATTCAGTTGCGCCATTGAATATATATAACTTATAGAAGTCGCGAGGGGATACGATTTATTCTGCCAGTTTTGGAATCAAAACTGAGGTAGTTGCAAGCTCCCCCGCCAGACAGCTCTGCTTTCGAAAAGAAGGCACTCGTGGTTAGTGTCTCCCACGCTAGAGCGCTATAGTATCGCTTGTCTCAAGGTCGCGCGCGTATTATCTCTCTCTCTCTCTCTATCTTTTGTATTTTGTTTCCGTTGCTGTGTGGAGGGCCAGCGCATTGACAAGGCGGGAGGTTATGCTCGTCAAAACGATACGTAAATATATTGAACACAAATGTATTTTGTTTAAAGAACCGAAAGCAAAAAAATATTCCTTGAAATATTACACAATTATTTAAAAAGAGCCACATATATCAGTACTTCATTGGTGTTGGATTCCAGATGGTGTAATAAATATTGTATTTGAATAAAAATCGGTCCAATTGGAAATAAAATAAATATTTTATTCACCAAATTAATTAAAGTACCTCATAGAATCCACTTTAATATAAATTAAACCAAATGTATGCAAAGAGGAAATTATAAAATACCAGACACTGTTATATAAATAGTTGATCAGTGTAAATCTGTGCACGAACTTAGTCATGCATTAATAAAAACTTTAGTAAGCTCTAACACAAGAAACTCGTTTTTATCGGGGAAAAATATTGTATGTCAAAGAAATAACTAAACAGTAAACATGTACATACATAATATTTATGTTCGCATACGTGCAGTGAATATTATTTTGCAGTGATAAATTAATATTTTATTAACATGGCTAGATCTAAAAAAAAGTTTATACAAAATTTTAAAAATATTTACTACCTATACTTTTCAGAAGTAAAGTTGGTTTGTAAATTCTCCTTCAGGAGCATTATACAACACAGTGCATTAAATTGCGTTTCAAGTCAAATAAAAAAAAAATTAAAAATGGGTGGAAGTAAAATAAAAATACCACAAACAAATGATTATACGTACTATTTTATCATCTTTATAATTTACAAATAATGAGGGCCCAGTAACTTTGAGTTAAGTTGGTGTATAAAACTCTAGCGAAAAACAGTTCTCTGTATTCTAGAGTTGTTTGAAGTGTTTATTTACATGCACAAAAACTTTCAATGTAAAAAAAGCCACATAATCATCCTACCATAGTAGGTGACATTTTTGACAGTTCGTACAACGAAATTTGTGACTTTGACATATGAATTATATGAAGCATTAAGAATTGGTGAAGCAATAAACAAAACTAACACATATTCATGTAGTGCAAGACTAGCTAATCATGTATTAATAACTTTTGTTTATTTTACAGTAAAATATTCAGCGGCCAAAGACTTAATCCGTTGCAATAAATGTAATCTAAAGCCATCTTAAGTGAAACAAACTGTGGCTAAATGATGCCCAGTAATTTTGAGCGAAATTGTAATCGTGCAAGTTCCCATATACCACAGCTGTATTTACCTTATATTATATGTATATGCATAATCAATTTAAATATCACTTAACAACTTTAAAAAAAATAAAACAGAGTACAATATAAATTTCAAAGAATTATTTAATTCTAAATATCAGTATATAAAACTCTTCCATTGCGTATAAATTTTTTTAACTTTTACTTCCGTACATTCTTAACGATACGAAACATGCACAATGCCATCTAATGACATTTAACAAAACTATTGTGTTATTGTCCCTAGGTATTCGTTACGTATACGTTTTATACGTTAAGTAAAATAATCTCATTAGTAAGTACTATTTTTTACATTAATTAATGTAAAATATTTCATTGTCGATCTTTAGCAAACGACTTACACACGTGCAATCACTGACACGTATAGAGGAAAGTTTATAAATCAATGACTCGTTAGAAAATGTACGTGTTTGTTTCATCATCTGTGAAATATGTAAAAATATGATCGTGTAAAACGCAGAGGAATAATCAACTGTCATATGTCAGGACTGAGATTATTTGTCAGAAACGTTTGTTGAAAGCTTTCAAACTAGCATAGTTCTAATGAGAGAATAAATAGCCCAGTCAAAATATGCTAACATTTCGCTTGTACTCGAATTAAATCCGATATTTTTGTTACACTTTGCACGTATTCAGTAGTGTCCAGGGGAATTAAAATCAAAAGTCATGATGAATAGGAAGTGAGGTAGTCAGAAACTAGAAAGGATTATAAAAAAAGGCATTTGTTTTTGATTTTTAAAAAAAATATCTCGTAAATGAGTAACCTTAAAAGAAAAAAGGTTTTAATAAAAAAATGAAAGAGTATTAAAAATCCTATAAAAAATTATTTTCACTTTTTCATTTCTCTAATATTGTTTGAGATAGTTTCACTTAAAAAATGAGTTTTTTTTATTTATCTCAAACCTTTTTCCTATAGCAACTGACCTATATATTTGTGAACCGTGCTTCTTGTATGCCAAACGCTGTTACTTGACTTTACAAGACATGTTTAAGCTAGAGTCCATGATGACCCCAGAATTAAACATTTTTACATGTCAGGGTTACTTCTCAAAGAAAAGAACTGATAGCGTTTGGTCAGACAGACCACAGAACAGACTTAAATGCGTAACATGAAAATTGTTGGAAGCCTCACACGAGGACGAGGATTCACTGACAAGTTCTTGAGCGAGTGGACCTTGGGAATGACTGCATTTGCATCTGCTCATCATTGAAGAGTTATGCGCTACTCATTTTATATCTTTGAACAACTAGATTTCTGACAATATCGAAGAAGTAGGGATGCCACAGATTAATATAAGATCTCTGCTTAGCTAAATAATCACCCACCATTTCCTGGAACACAACAAATCATCTATATAGCAACTGGACTAGTAGGGGATGCCACAGTTACCTTTTTCAATGCTATAGTAATTGGCGAGCAATCAATACAGAGTAATGTTGGAAAAATTCTAATCAAGCATTGACACGAAAAGATCAAGCTCTCCCTCTGGCGAATATTAGCTACACTATTACATTCAATTGTAATAGCTCATTTATCATTTGTTAGTTTTCCAGAGGTTAACGATAAGTGATGAAAAATAGGATGACTTGATCATGTATATGCAGTATGAGTTGGCTCCATTTCATTTAGCTCTCTTTGACGAAGCTGGGATACGCAAAACCAAGAAAGCAACCCTGTACATGTTTTATGTGACGAGGGAGAATTTGGACTTGGAAAACCCTGACTTTGTTCTTAATGGTGGATTCTTACTACACAGTCATATAGCCGATAAGAGGTACTGATTCCTCTATTTGCCCAAAATATGTCAATTACATTATCATTTCCTATTTATCATGACTGTTGATGTGACGTTCCGTGCAGACCACTGAACAATTGAAACACAAAATCATAAACAACGGATTGAATTTGAGCACAAAATATACTTTGACTGGGCTAGAAGTCTATAACACTCGTGTTTAAATGCGTACCTAATTTTTAGAATCTCAATATAAGTGTCTTCCAGGTGAATTTTTTTTTCTGGATACATAATAAAATATTTTTGAATTTAAATTGTTCATAACTTAAGTAATAACGGTAGAATTCAAAGTATTTTATACAGTTTTATCTACTTAAAAAAAGTACGGAGGTGGTTGTGTGGACCAATGTTTACCACGTTTTTGTTTTTATTTTTGTATAAAACAAAAGTTCGAACTTATGTTTTTCTTACACTAATCCACTTAAAAAGTATGTTCTCTGGTAAATAAACGCAAAATTTTTCACATGACGTTTTTTGACAGCGATCATTAAGCTACTAACATCTTAATATTGTAAAGTAATAAACAAAAAATACTAATGCAGCTGCAGTCTATCTACTCACAAATAATTAATTGTTTAGTTATTTCTTAAGCACATTTTGCAATCTATCTTAAAATTTTGTTGAAACGCTTGCCAAACAAATGCATTTTATGACAGACGACGTGGGTAATACTTGGCTAAAACTTTGCGTTTATTAAAATTTACATCGAAAATTAACTAGCGTTCACTCGGTTTTAGTCAAAATGATGAAATTAAAAATATGTGGTTGCTGTAATATAATTAGTTTTTTAAAGTAATTAAAACGTGGATATTTTAAATATAATAGAAAAGAATTCTTTACAAATTCATATTAAATAATTAGGACTTTCCTCGCATACTTGCGTCAACTTTTTTTACACAGTATATAACTGATAAATAATGTAAAACAAAATTGGCAAGTTATAATTCACAACATCCCTGTCATTATTTTTAACTGGAAAACGGAACATTGATGTGCCTTGTGAACCGATCCTCGTATTCTGACAACCCGTGTACGCACATTTATTACCCTTCAGCATGTCTGAAATTATAAAATTATCAATGCGAAATAAAGTTAAAATAAGTAGGTATTTAACTTTTAAATTAAATCATATTTTAAACTCAACACGGACTGAAGGCCTGATACAAAGTTCTTAGGAGCTAATTTTCACGTTACTAGGGTACACAATCCCTCGATACAGTGATCCAAGTAACTGTCTTCTCCCGGGGTTTCGTGGCTCTCAAAGTCAGTGGTAAGGAATACTTATCGTCAAGGTCGCCGAACGGTGCTGATACCAGCTTCCCGTATATGGGAGGGTGACTGGCTGGTTAACCTAGTACGCCCTAAGACCGCTAGGGGCGTGCGCTGTCGATACCCAGCGATTGAAGCGATCGCAGCGGCGGAGCTTGGAACTACAACAATTCTTCTGCGAAACCGGACAGAAAATTTAACCTGGGCTCGCGACTTCTATACATTATATATATTCAATGGTTGCGCCCGCCCGTATCTAAGCGCTCGGATTTCAACAAACGGCACCGCCTCTCGATAGAGTGAGACAGAGAATTACGCGCATGACCTTGAAAAAAGCGATGCTACAGCGCTCTAGCGTGGAAGCTGGTAACTACGAGTACCCTCTTGTGGAAAGAAGAGCTGTCTAGCGGCGGAGCTAACAACTACCACAGTTTTGGATCCGAAAATTGGAATAATAAATCCTATCCCCTCGCGACTTCTATAAGTTATATATATTCAATGGTAAAAGAATCAATTAAAAAGTGTCGAGTATCGAAGTATCAATATCGAAAGAAAACTACGCGTTATCAAAAAGTATCGATACTTTTTCCGCGTCCCTATTTACGTAGCTCGCCTGTCAAGGTGACCATGACAGACCCCATTACCGACTGACCTTCTAAACGATGAAGACACTGTTGACTTCAAAATTCCTTCCCGTGACTAAACGTTTCAGGGTTAAGGCTGGTCTATCCTTGACAGCTACACTTCCATATTTGTGTCCTCCCTTTTGAAAAATATTTCAACTATATAACGATATGCTAAAAAGGCTCATGCCTCGTACTTCCAATTTTGTCGGTTCAAAACCAGTAGTGTGCATCACATTGTTAAACAGACTAAGAATGATATTTCTGTCGAGAGATATATAGAACCAGTGTGGGCTATTGAACATACTACGAAAAATACGGAATGTTTCAAAATGATTAATCCGATTTCACGAGCCTGTAACAGTTACACAAATAAAGAATGAGCTTAGAGCAATAGAACAATACAAAGATTTTTTTATTTACTTTTCACGAAACAACTATCTCTTCCAACTACTGGTGCCACCGTCGAATGCTCTGAGTCAGTGATTGACAAACTTTGTAGGAGAGGACCAGATGGAAAAGAAAACTACCTAGGCGGGCCAACAAAATTTATCAAACGAATTCTTGTAACAAAAAATCAGGTCCAGAGCCGAGGTTTAGTATTTTTTTCAAAGTTTTTTTTCACTTTTATCGGAGCCGTTTCATTATATAGTTTAATATTTATCTCTGTAAATCGAATGATTCTATAGTCGACATGGCTGCTCCGGCAGCGAATTCTGGCGGTGGATGCAGAAACTACATGTGATTCGCGTCGAAAAATGTAGTTGAAAACAAAATTCACACCGTCCCTTAACGCGGTGTGGCTGTGTCATGGACACGGCCGTGTGTTGTACGCGAATATGTGTACGTAACAGGTAATATTTTCTATACAAAATATAAAGTACGCTATATTATATGTTATAATCTAGTTTGAACACTAAAAAGTCCCGTATAAGCCAACATTATATATTTTTGATTATATATATATTTTTATTTTAACACCATATATATTAACTGCAACTATTTAACACTAGTGTTTTATACATGCAATCGATAGATTTTGACGAGAGATGACCATTGAAACTGAAACGAACGTCGTAGCTTCTCCGAGCTATATATATTTTCAATAATTATTTATATCGATTATATAATTATATATGATTAAATGTGATTATATATATGTATATATACATTTCAGCAACATATATTTGATTATTTAAATTTCAGTTAATAAAATCCGTTTTAAAGCCGGTCCGCATTTTAAACAGCACATTTATACTTACTCCGGTGGTTCGATTACCATGCATAGGAAGAACCACCAAGAAATTTATGCAGGATGTTCTGTTTATGTAGGATCTTTTCTTCTTTCTGCTGTATCCTTATATCCTAAACAGATTCATATTCTTTAATTACCGGAACTTGTGAGCGATTCAACTCTTCCTCTCAATATTACATCGCGAATGCAATTACAATTTCTTGTCCCTTCTGCCATCAGATGCAATGTAGGAAATGGGAGCAATTTTAAAGACGTATTCACGTCAAAAAAAAAAATTGGTTGTCTGTAAAGTCGGTTTACGGACGATAGTTTAACGTGAAAACGTCATAAGAAAACATTGATGAAATTATTGCATACTTTTATTAATAAAATTGAATCATTTTTATTGAATTATCACTATTTTGTATGGACGCAAAGAAGGAGTGAACTGAAATCTACAATTTAATTGAAAAAATTACTTTTTTTTGCACTCATTAATTAAAATATGTTTATTACTTTAACTTTTATACATGTTTGCTATTTTAACTTCTTCCAATCTGTGTTATTCTGTTAAGGATAGGACGATGATAAGGAAAAGTAGGAAACGAATGGGAGTGTTTGCAAGTTTAACGTGCCTCGGAAAAAGTCAAATCGATGGTTGTTCCAATCGAGCGGAAGAGAGATAGATAGATGCGGCGCAAGCGTACAATGAGCATAACGGGACACTTTTTCGTGCGTGCAGCCCGGCGTACATCGATTCATTAGACGTCGTCACGTCGAAAATGGAAATGGCTGGGCGGGTAGGTACTCACCGTTGGCGTGGTGCGGGGGCCGGAAGCCGTTGGCGGCGCCGTTGGGGGAGTCCTCCGGCTTGCCGACGCTGAAGCCGTCGTTGTCGACGCCGCCGCCGCCGCTGAGGTTGCCGGCGACGCCCCACGAGGTGAGCGTCACGGCGCTGCCCCTGCGGCCCTCCCACCTCATGTCGTAGCTGGCGCCGGGCGCGCCGGGCATCTGCTGCTGCTCTCCTCCTCCTCCGCTAGGGGCGCGTCACGCGGCGCGTTCGCGCGAGTCGCTGCCCGCCTGCCCGCCGCTCATCTTCCACGGCGCCGGTCCCGCTCCTGCGGGGGGACAGACACCACCACGTCACCACCACGTCTTCCAACACATCTTCCAGTGTGATTTAAATTTCCCTAACCCAACTAAAACCTTTGAATATATATACTGCATAGAAGTCGCCAGCCCAGGTTAAAATTTCTAATACGGTTTTGAGGTAGTTGGTTAATTCACCGCCGCAATCGCCACCATCTCTCTAGGGCATCGACTTGTGGTGGTCCCCTAGCGGATGAGTGTCGAACTCTTCAAACACCCCCTTCCCCCTCCTTGTTGAACGACCTTCAGCTGCAGTGAATGTTGGGTTGGGGGGGGGGGGAAATGACAGCGGGCGACAGTGCTGCGCTCTAACGTGTAAATAACAACTAAGACGATACAGGGCGTTACGGCAGCGCCCTGCAGCGGTGAAGTTCCCAAGCTGCTCATCATACGCTCCTGAAAAACGTAGAGTAAATCCTATCCACTCGCGACTTCTATACAGTATATATATCCAAAGCTAAAACTAAGCGTATTTTGGAGGGGTCCGGGTTAGGGGAGGGACCTAGGTGCGTCTCAGGCCGAAGCCTATCACGCCTTAGTCATGCTGGGATCAACCACGCAGGGAGAGGGTCGCATGCATCGTGTGCTAGGAGGGGGATTGGCCAGCCATGGCAACGATCGGCAACCATGACCAACTCCCTCTCACTCTTAAATCTTAGACTATAACTAAGAGATAGGTCGGGCCCAGGTAAAACCTGCAGTGACACAGGGGAGAAAAAAAAACCCTGGGCACTTTCATGCGGGATGCAATTTGGCATTGCGTTACGTGTAGGAATTCACAGGAGACAAGAGGATGGTCTGGATGTAGTGTTGGTCAGAGTAGAAAAGAATCTACCATGCGGGGGGTTGGGCACTTGGGACTCGTGGTCCGCTTTGCTTTTTATCCAGGACTGGATTTAGTGACCAGGGACGCCAGCGCCCCTGGTGGTGAGTGGTTACACTGACCACTCACTCCGCCCGCCGGGGAAGCCTACGATTCACGCCGAGTATCCGACATGCCCGAACATTACCGAATACTTGTCTTCGGGTGTGCTTCGGAATACTTTTGTCTAGGTGAAGAAAAAAAAACCGTCTGTTTTAAATGCCGGAAATAAACAAATAAAGGTAGGAAGTTTTATAAAACCATTAAAACCAAGACAAATATTTGAGTAAATATACGAACATTCTTATCTTTTACATTCGTCTTGCAATGTCATCAAATTAAAATGCGATGTTATTAACTTAAGATTTATTTGTTTTTTGGATATTGTTGCGCAAGTAATAAGTGAAAAAAATATATACGTGAGTTCCTACTGTTCATCCTTCGTCCCGGTTTGTTAGGTCAGGTCAGTTACATTATAAATACTTTAGTTTGAAAGTATTTATAATGTAACTGACCTGACCTAATCGACCATTTTAATTAATTAGGCATTCACGAACACACGGCAAAATAAAAAATGCGTTTTTTCACCTAAAAAAAAGAATTCCGAAGTCATCCGAAGGCAGGTATTCGGTAATCTTCGGGCATGTCGAATACTCGGCGTGAATCGTAGGCTTCCCCTTCCAGTGAGGTGTGAACATCTGACCTCGGCAACGAGCAGAACTTGGGCGCTCTCGTGTCGCAACTGCACTTTCAACACGAAACTTAAGACACAAAATTTAACGTAGAATTCTTAAAAATAACGAGTTCAACTACATTTATGGATGCGAATCACAAGTAGTTACCGCAATCGCCGCTAGAATTCGCTGCCTGAGCAACTACGTCGACTATCGAATCGTTCCCTTTACAGACAGAAATTTTAACCAATACAATGAAACGGCTCCGATAAAACCGAGAAAAAAAAAACCTTGAAAAAATACTAAACCCCGGTTTTTGGACCTGATTTACAACAAGAAATTTAATTAAAATACTGCCCATTTTTTTTTTAAATTTACGAATCAGTAAATACTATAAACTTTCCTTTTTTTGTTTTTTTAACTGTGAAATTTTTTGAGTTCGCGCCATCCGCCACAGATGTGGCTGTTACATATTTCCGTTCCTTGATTGCCGTAGCATTCACGAAGTTAATCCCAACTAAATGCCGTATACCGAGAGCTAAGATGTTACACATCAAAAACTTATTTTAATTATGACAACACATCAAAAACTTACATTACTATTGACAACACATCAAAAACTTGCATTACTATTTACACTAACACACAGACATATGGGCCTACAGTAGTAGCCGTAGGCCTCTTGGCATCTCACACAGTAAAATACTATCTTCACTGATATTTTTCAAATTTTTTTTTTTTTTTCGTAATTCCCGGATAACCACATATTTTTTTGAAAAAATTTCATTTTCTTTCCAAATATCAACATAGATTTAAATAATTTAAGATAGGTTGTTAATTAAGATAACGCATTGATAATGATCAGCATTTTTCCTCTATTACGAACGTTTTATATGACTTCTAAAATGTTACGTTACCATTATATTACAGTAGATAAATAAAAAAAAACTCTGAGGTAAAAATTAGGTATGAAACTGTGAAGTATGCCCGTGTTTATACAGTATATTTTGTCTTTCGTCGCCACCTAATGGCTTACTTCTTTTATAATTTATGTTAGTATAAAACGGTTAATCAAATGTATATATTTTTTTAATGTGAAAGTATAACTGACTGAAACATTTTACGGTTTTGCTGAAAATTTACCGGTAAATTACAGGAAGATTCCCCATTAACACTTTTTCAAAAAACAAACATCTTAAATTTTTTTTTATTTTTTATGTGGAAGTATAACTGACTGAAACATTTTACGGTTTTGCTGAAAATTTACCGGTAAATTACAGGAAGTTTCCCCATTAACACAATTTTTTTTTCTCGGAAAACTAACATCTTAAAATTGTATGAGCAAGCTGGCAAACCATTGCAAGAATAATTTAAAAACCCGCGTCGAGAGTTGCCGGAAAGATCCCGCGTAGACGCGCGCGTTCGTGCCCCCGCGCGGGGTAAAGGGAACACACACGCCAGGATCGTGTCTATTCCTCTACGGAACGCGGCCATCGGGCCGGCGCGGCGGGGCGATAAGGGCGCGTGTTGCCGGCGCCCAACTGTGCCATCGGCGCACGCACGCAGGGGGGGGGGGGAGGAGGGGGTGAGAGAGCGCGTACGTGCCTGGCGCGTCGACTTCCGGTGGCGGCGCGCGATCTGTTGACGTCTCGCGCGATCGTCACGTACCGTGGACGTGCTGACAGTTTCTTGACGGCGCGGTGGTCCTGTTCCCAGGACCACACGTGTGCCAACCACCTTGATTTAGTAAAAAAAAAAAATTGAGGTCGGCTGTGTCGGGACACGGTCGCCATGTTACCATCGTGAATACGTCATAATTAGAGACCGGAAAAATTCGCGGATTCATTTCACGACAGCCTGAAATTCAAATAGTCGTACCTCAGTGCTGCCCTCTGCTATTGGCTCACAACTCACATGGACGACTCTGGGCCGGTGAGAAAAAACCTCAACTGAAGCTGTATCGAATCACAGGCCGCTACGTTGGGACACCACCTTCACAAGACAGCAGCCAATGAGAGGGTGACATTTGACCGAGCGTACGTAGAACTATAAAGTTCATCCTGGAGGTCATTGAACCCGCGAATTTTTCCGGTCCCTAGTCATAATGTAGCGTGTATCATCCTCAGATTGCCGTGAGTACTTTACCGGTCTTTCATTCTCTCTTTCCAGTGCATTATTAGTGTGCTGTCCTTGTTTCGGTGTGTTGTGTTGCCAGATATACCAAATGAGCACAATAGTTTTAGACACAACTTTGGATATAATGCAACGGAAAAAAAACTGTACAAATATTTTTTTTTAAATTGAAACGAGTTTTTTAGGAACACATTTTATTTTTGTTGTATTTCACCAATATAAAATACAGTACTTTTAAGAAAAGAAAACATGACTGAAAGATGCCATCTTAGTACCGACAGTTTTTCGCTATCAAATATTTTTTTATATTATCTAATATCATACATTTTGGTTATGTCTGACCATAGTACATAATAAATGGAAATTCTTGATTTTAATAGTGACAAACTGCTACAAATAGTTTCTCCTTTGAAATAATAATTAGTGTTAAGAATCGGATTATTTTTGTTTACTTTCCAAATGTATACGAATGTAATAATACTGTCAAAATACACTATTTTCATTTTATGGTCTTAGAAAAATCAACAATTCAGTAAAACTGAAACAAAACAAAAATTTATTACAATTGTCAATCATATATACGAAAGAAGAATTTTAATGTCAACAAGCCAGATAGTGTCAACTTGGCAACACTGGACGCCATTTGCGTGGGATATTATAGGCCGCGGCTGAACACTATCAATTATGACTGCACTCGTACTAGGCCGGGTGACGTCCGCCATCTTAGCTTCCTTCCTCTCGCTGCAGAGTCTGTTCCGTTGGGAGCTGGTAAGTGGCACCTGTTTGGAATCAGCACAAGCTGTTCTTTCCTATAACCGTCGTTTCTTGCCGTTCCGATCGTAAAGGTTTCTTCATGTACTACGGCATTGTACATTTTTCGCACTATTCTTAGTAATTTCGTCTCACAGTTGTTATATAGCAAATCTTTTTTTAACAATTTTTTTTTTAACGTGGAATCGAACGTTCGAGAAACTTGCCTGTTACTCGAAGTGAACTGTAAATATACAACAACAAAAAAGTTTTATTTTGGCGCATGCGCAAACCCTTACCCTACCTACTCGAATATACTAAGCCTGTTTTTTTTTGCTTTAAAACGTTTTAAAATCCACAACATTTTCGTTACACTCCACGTTTTTAACTGGCATCTCGATTTCCAATAAGTATCTCATAAATTTTTTTTTGACAGATTGGAAACATTTTGCTTATTATATTATTAGGTATCGAAAACATAATCATCTTTGGTTGAGGACATAGATAAAATTAATGCAAGTATGCATGTGCGCAAGTGTGTGAGTGTGCAAGTATGCAAGTGTGCAATCTTTAGCATGTATGCTGCGTCATTTCTACCTCTCCCCTTCCGTCTCTTCCTCTACCGGTTCCACCACACATGTACCAAACTATTCCCCTCACGCTATCGCTATTTTCATAACGCTCGAAAACTGTAGTCCCCTTAGCAAAGAAGTTTCACTAGAAAAAAAATTGTTGTCTGTAAAGTCGGTTTACGGACGATAGTTTAACGTGACAACGTCATAACAAAACATTGATGAAATGATTGCATACTTTTATGAATAAAATTGAATCATTTTTATTGAATCATCACTATTTTGTATGGATACAAAGGAGTGAAATTAAATATACAATTTAATTGATAAATTTACTTTTATTTGCACTTATTAATTCAAATATGTTTATTTCTTTAACGAAGAGATTATTTCAACTATAACTTTTATACATGTTTGCTATTTAACTTCTTCCAATCTGTGTTATTCTGTTAAGGATAGGACGATGATAGGAAAAGTAGGAAACGAATGGGAGTGTTTCAAGTTTAATGTGCCTCGAAAAAGTCAAATGGATGGTTGTTCCAATCGAGTGGAAGAGAGATAGATGCGGCGCAAGCGTACAATGAGCGTAACAGGACAAAGTGTAACGGGACAATGTGCGTCCTTTTTCGTGCGTGCAGCCGGCGTTCATCGATTTATTAGACGTTGTCACGTCAAAAAATATCATCTGTTTCTCGACGTTTTCATTTATCGGCACGAATCCTCGATTCACGTATGTGTCACGTATTTGTGGGCATGGTACGATGTTTGCCACTAAAGTTCGGTACTGCGTAGACTCGCCCGAGTTGTATTTCCGTGTTCACGCCTGTGTCACGTACAGTCAGTTCACATTTTCAGGAGCCCTGCATGAGATCTGCCGACTTGCAAAGTGAAACATTTACAGTTTTGCAGCATTCTACGTAAAATTTAATTTGACATTTTTTTAACAGTGTATGAAATTCAAGTTTGTAGCGGAGGTATTCGCTGTTCTTGTTCAAGGAGAGTGCAAACAAGTGCCAACAATCCTTCCTTGTAGTAACCATCATGCAGATATTAGTTCATGGAATGCGTGTCTGTTCTAAAGGTAATGTCACACTGGTTATATTTTGGCTAGTTACACTACCCGAAGATGTATAGAGGCTAATGTTAGCAGTTTGTTTGATATGTATGTATCTTGAAAGGAACTCGCTACACTGTTAAAAATGTACACCTTCAAATTACGAAGAGCCCTGGTTACAAGTTATCAACAAATCATCGTAAATGTACAGTTATCTTTGTAAAATTGACCGACACTAAGTTAACTAACTTTTAACGTAAATCCAAAAGAATATTCTTGGTATATTCGCTGAAGTGTAATGTTCGCGCTGTGACGACTGCATTTTATGGAAGTGAGTGCGTTTAACACTGAATATTCTGTTTCACACTTACTAACCATCACCATACGTAGTCAAGGCACCATTTACACGATGTTTTCGGCGTAACAATACGGCTGTTGGCGAAGTAAAAAAAAATTGGTTGTCTGTAAAGTCGGTTTACGGTCGAGTTTAACGTGACGTCATAACAAAACATTGATGAAACGATTGCATACTTTTATGAATAAAATTGAATCATTTTTATTTTAATAATAAAAGAATAAATACTTGAAATTATACTAGTAATCAGATTTTTAAAATGCAAGAATATTTAACCTTTATTGCCGAAATTGTTGTTGTAATAAGCAATGAAAACCACATAAACTTTTCACTTCACTTTTATAACCAGTCGACGAAACAGTTCACGTGTAGATGTACAGTAAGTTGTGTGCTGCCGCTGTCTTTCTTCTCCTCGGATCGCATTGGCCAATCGAGTGGAAGAGAAATAGATGCGGCGCAAGCGTACAATGAGCGTAACGGGACACTTTTTCGTGTGTGCAGCCGGCGTTCATCGATTTATTAGTCGTTGTCACGTCAAAAAAAGTGACTTCGACTTAGTCACAACATGCCGCATACCTGACTATTCCTAACCCCGTAAACCACTGACTCCTCGCCGCATGGAGCGCGCGCCATCTTGCCCGCTCGAACCAGAAGCTAAGTAATTGCTCGGGGGTATTTTCCGTGAGAGGGGCGGCGTGTGACGTAACTGGAGAATCTGCGTGTAACGAGCGTGGCATAACAGGTTACACTGCTGCTAACTGGTACCCTGCCACAACAGGCATCAACACAGCCCCGCGGGCGTTTCACGACTGCCAACGCATAAAGAAAAAAATCAACACAAAACAAGCGTATCAACAGAAAATATTTCACACACACACGCATTAAAATGAGTATGTGCTCACGTTAGACGATGTTACGAGTGCTGGTAATTTTTTTTTTTTTTTTTTTTTGTTGCCATTTATATCTAACGACTTTATCCGGGATTCCAATATTTTTCAATGAAAATATGCAAGGCGAATAAACACAGAAAAAAATTTTCTGTGCTTTTACATTTTGGAAACCATTTGCCAAGAAATAGTTCGTAATACTACAACATGTGGCTATAGTTTTTTTATTTATTTTAAATTTATGAATTAGGTGTTCCGAAATAATACTGAGTATTTCTTATGAAAATTGGTGGATAATTTGTTTTTATTGATATTTCATTTAAGCATCATTTTTTAAACCATGATTAATATAATCGAATAATCAACAATTTTACTTTGTTTTGTTCTATCATACTTACAAATAACTTGGGTACTGGGACAACGCGACGGCTAAATGCCCGGGTAACAACAATTCTAACCCAGTATTATTACGAACACTATTTTGTAAGATTTTTGTAAGATTATTTTCAAAGATTTTGTAACGATACAGTTTTTTTCCTTCATGAAAAAGTACAAATTTACAAATATTTATAATTTTACATGACTATTTCTGTTCCTATTTCAAAAATAAATTACAGTGTACATTGACCAAACAAAATATTTGCAGTAATATATATATATATATGTGTGTGTGTGTGTGTGTGTATATATATATATATATACACTCACACACGCGCATTAAAAGACTTGAATGTACAGAAGACAGACAGCGGATAGTTTTGTTTATTAAATTTATATCCTAAAATTGTTTTGTAATGGGTTAACGAATGATTTTTCGAACAAATTAAAATATTGTTCTCGAACAAATCGATTGAAGGAACCACTAAATATTGTTGGCTGTCGTATGTTTGGCGCGTATTTAACTGCAAGAAAAGTTTTTACATGGTCGTTAATTTTTTTATGTGTAAACATCCCAGCTCTCTGTATACAGCATTAGATAGGAGTAACTTCGAGAACGGAACGGAAAATCTGTCACCACGGTGCTGCCATCTGTGCCGGATGACGCGAACCAACGTTCACAAAGCCGAAGGGGAAACTTTATATTAGTTTAATGAACTTTTATAAGATGGGTAGTATTTTAATGAAATTCTTCCTTGTCGAAGATCAGTTCCAAAGCCGGGGTTCATTATTTTTCCAAGTCTTTTTTTTTTTTCGCTTTTATCGGAGCCGTTTCATTATATAATTGAACCTTTCGCGCTGCAAATGGAATGATTCTATAGTCGACGTAGCTGCTCCGGCAGCTAATTTTTCCGGTGTGGATCGCGTCCAGAAATGTAGCCGAAAACACGATTTTCGTATATTTAAGTTTATTTTAAAGAATTCTACGTTAAATTTCGTATCCGGAGTTTCATATCACGAGTGAATTTGCAAACATGAGAACGCGCGAATTTTTTTCTCGTTACAGAGATATTTACACATCACTGCCGGGCATAGCCGGATTTAGAGGTCTGGAGGCCTCGGGGCAACAGAGGAGCGGAGGCCCCCTGGCCCCAAATTATTTTACAAATAAAATGAACAATTTTTTTCAGTCGAGTTTTCCAATAAATAATATATTGTGGAATCAAGTAGATTCTCTTAGTATTTAAAAAAAAAAACATACATAAATATAATCGGAGACAAGTATTATATGACATTAAATTTTAGTGTTAATGAATATTTCTGTTAATATTTAACAATAATATAATCATGTTTGAACAAAGTACTGTAGGTAAAGGTAAAACAGCGAAAAAAGAATATTGTTACGATTTCCCTGCGGGTTCGTAAGGATAGCCCAATTGATAGATTTTTATTACACACACAGTTTTATTTATTACTACTACTTGCCACTTACAAATAATCTTCTAAATTGGCAGATAATTAATTACATGTAAAGAAATGTCAATTCCCCAGTCACTCGTTTCACACACCTCGCTGGGCCGCACTTCCGGCGCAACTCTCGCCGCAGCACCCCTCGTGGGTCTCCGCCGCGGGACTCCGTCGCCGCACTTCGCCGCCGCCGTCACACCCTTCGCCGAGATCCCACTCGACGACTCGCTCGCCACTTCACTCGGGACTCCGCCACGCCCACGACTCTATCGCCCGGAAACTCCACCGCGGGAAAACTCCCGACTCCACTGAACTCTCTCACTCCCTGCCCTGGAACCTTCGTCCAAGGACTTCGCCACTCTGCCGCACCCGCGGCACTATCGCCCGGAAACTCCGCTGCGCGAGAACTCCCCACTGAACTCCCAACTCACTCTGACTGACTCGAAGGTCGGCCCAACCTCCTTAAATAGCCCTTGGGTTCCCATCCAGAACAATCGGGCATATCTCCAAGATATCGCGCGACCTTCGCCGTCGAAATGCCCAGAAACGCATCGTGAGTCCTCGAAGGACGCGGTGGCTGCTCTAAGAACGCCGATAAAGGCGTCTGAGTCATTTTATTCCGCAGTGCGGCCTCTTTTAAGTAACCCGATCTGAGGCAGGTGCGCGCTGCGACGGTCAGGATGTAGCGAGATAGTATGACACGAGATACCAGGGAGAGGATGCGGGTGGAAGGGGGCGCAGACAGGCCGAACGAGTGCGGCGATGCCATGCACTGCAGCCAAGCGCGATCGTAACAATATCAAAGGATTTGTGGGGGGCCCGCCGTTTGTGGAGGCCCCGGGGCTTTCACCCCGGTTGCCCTCCCCTAAATCCGACAGTGTCGGGTAAAACAGCCGGCCTGCTCGCGAAAACACGACGTATCTTGGCCGCGACATAGCGTCCTTCGTAGCAGTTGTGGCTGCGGCGAGGAATTAATTACCTCCGCGCTCGTCGTCCGTTGTCGTCACGCCGGGGGTCCGAACAAAAGACGGTCGAGACTTGCTCGCGAGGTGAAGCCTTCATTTCACAGACGAGAGAGCCACACCCGAAGTTCCCCGAAATTCATGCTCGCTTTCCCCCCCCCCCCCCCCCCCGTTTTATCTCATTGTATAAACCGGTGTGGCATTTAAATTTTGCGGTCGATTAGGATAGGTCAGCTACATTATAAATACTTTAAAACATTGTGGATGGGTGGTTATATTAGGTAAGTATAGCCACATTAAAAAATACTGTAAAATCATTTCATGGTTGCTTAGCAAATAACTTTTTAATATGTAGCCATCAAGCGCTAGGAAACAGATTACATGATTACACAGTATCTTTAATGTAGCTCTACTAACCAAATCAACCGTCCACAATGTTTTTAAGTATTTATAATCTAGCTAACCTATACTAATTGACCATTAGTTATCATCAGTGGCGTAGCCAGGATTTGCGTATGGGGGGTGTTAAGAAGCATGCCCCCCCCCCCCCCCGTATTAAAGCGGGGGGACCCCCGGGAAAATTTGGATTTTAAGGTGTATAATAGTGCTATTTTAGCAGTTTTCGGTACTTAATTTTAATATTGTAATCAATGGTAAAAATTTTATTAATTTTAATATGAAATTTGTTTGAGTGATGAATAAGAAATTAATTAAAGATTTGGAGCTAAGGGGGGGGGGGGGGTTCGAACCCCTAAACCCCCCCCCCCCCCTGGCTACGCCCCTGGTTATCATGAGTTACAATGAACAAAAAAAATTGGTTGTCTGTAAAGTCGTTTTACGGACGATAGTTTAACGTGACGTCATAACAAAACATTGATGAAATGATTGCATACTTTTATAAATAAAATTGAATCATTTTTATTGAATTATCACTATTTTGTATGGATACAAAGAAGGAGTGAAATTAAATCTACAATTTAATTGATAAATTTTCTTTTATTTGCACTCATTAATTCAAATATGTTTATTACTTTAACGAAGAGATTATTTTAACTATAACTTTTATACTTACATGTTTGCTATTTAACTTCTTCCAATCTGTGTTATTCTGTTAAGGATGGGACGATGATAGGAAAAGTAGGAAACGAATGGGAGTGTTTCAAGTTTAATGTGCCTCGAAAAAGAAAAAAATCGATGGTTGTTCCAATCGAGTGGAAGAGTGATAGATGCGGCGCAAGCGTACAATGAGCGTAACGGGACACCGCGTAACGGGACAATTTGCGTAACGGGACACTTTTTTCGTGCGAGCAGCCGGCGTTCATCGATTTATTAGACGTCACGTAAAAAAAAAAAACCGAAGATGCACGATCGGGCGTTTGGCTCTCTCGTCTGTGAACAGAAGGCTTCCCGCTCGCGAAGTGAAGGCCCTGCTGACTCCCCGTGGTTTGAACAGAAACAAGATGGCGTGATCTTCGCGAAAAACCGCTTGTTCATGGCTTCCAGTCCGCGCGGGAGGAAGCGGAAATAAGGTCATTTCGTGAAGTCATCACAAGAGATAGAGAGTCCGGTCGCAAAAAACACCGAACCGCGGCTGCAAACGCACGAGATTTATAAAACTGCAAAATGCTGCCGGTTTTGGAGGTAAACAACCCCGCGAAATGGGGGGGGGAAAAAAAAGTGGAAGGGGTATAAAAACCACAAAAAAGCATTCATAATTTTTTTTCGCTAAGCTTGTCTTCACGTGCTTCACAATAGCGTGAAGGACGCGATGCGACAGCAAAACAACGCTTTTGTTGTGAACACGTGGTTATTTACTGCGCGTCAACCAAGAATACGCGTTCATATATGTAAAATGTATTTTTGCCATAATATACGCACCGAACATACGACATCCATCAATGCTTGCAAGTTTTTTTTACTTGTTATGTTTCTGAGAGAGAGAGAAAAAAAACTTATTTTTAATACTCGCCAGTGATGTGTAAACATCTAAACTAGGTAACGAGCAAATTCATGTGTGGTCATGTTGCAAGTACACTTATAGTAGGCGTTACTTGCGTTATTGCGTTCCTTGCTTAGTTTGCAAACCCGGCCTTAGAAAATACCACGTAGCAATGCATCGCACTGATCAATGCCGATCATATTCGCTTTTCAAGTACGTACTTTCTCCACCCGCCGCTAGAATTCGCTGCCTGAATCGTAAACGTTGAGTGCTACCATCACCCGCAGCTAGGGTTACCAGACACTGATAATAAAAAAGGAGGACATTCATCTCGCAAAAGGAGGACATTTCACTAAAAAGGAGGACTATATATATATATATATATATATATATATATATAATATATATTAAAAACCCATGAATTAATTACAATGCAGTACGATATTTTACAATGTTTTGGCATTTAATACAGTTTCATTATAAAGAATCAAACAAACTACGCATATACAGCATATTAAAAACACGTGCTTCTGTATGTGCTGCTACCTGTCAAGCTGTCATAGAACTACTTACTAGTGGGATGACTCTGCGGACAGCGCGCGCTTTACTCAGAGTGTAACTGCAGGAATTATCTCACTTTATAAAAAAGCCGGACATTTTGGAGCATTAAAGAAAATCCGGCCGGACGCAAAAAAATACATAAAAAGGAGGACATGTCCTCCTTTTGCCGGACGTCTGGTAACCCTACCCGCAGCTCAAAAACAGCACGAAACACAAGAAAATTTTGAACTATATAATGAAACGGCTCTGATTAAAGCGATAAATACAGAAACTAATAACTAAACCCGGCTTTGGAACTAATTAAAATACTGCCCATATTGTTAAACATTACTAAACAGTTAATACTATTCAGTTTCCGCACACAATAGATGACTATAAATTTTAACAAAGTATTAAAGGATGGTTGTACTAAAATAAAGTGTTATTTTTTAATACTTTTGCGAATTCATGAACATGCATTTCCTAATAAGCGAGATTAATTTTAATTTAAATAAAAATAAAGTATATAGACTCTAGTACATATTAAATAATAGATCTAATGGACTGGGCTATGTATTTAATAATACTACAGCAATAAAATAAACTAATAAAATGTGTTCATATATAGTTTTCTAAAGCACAAGTCGTATAATCCTGTAATCTGTTATTAAAAAAAAAGAATTTAAAAATTTTTTCAGCGACGAAATTAGAATCACGTCAAAAATTAAGCCTTGACCTTACTTCCATGTTATCGCCAGTGCACTATCGGGACGATTTGTTAGAGAAGAATATGTATTATCAACAGTGTAATAACACTATGTATTACTAACAGTGTAATGCCAGTTTTCTTACTTCTTTTTATAACTTGGTATTACTTTTTACTATGGCTATTTTAGTTTACAGAATGAATGCCGGAGTAGTTACAATATCATAAAATTTCATTTGGCACACCACTACGTTCGGTATGGTACCCTTAATGTTTTCCGAAAGTGAAAATATACAGGTTTACTTTGCTACACGTGGGTCCGCCATCTTTGTTTCACAATCCCGTTCAAGACTTCCGTTCCATTTTCGCAAAATTGCTCCTACCAAATGCCGCATTCCGAGAGCTACGATGTTAATAAAACTTAACATTTAATTGGAAATATCACTGAAAGTAGTTGGAAATAGGGGGTTCAAGCACAGGCGGAGGAGCCAGGAGCCCGCCATCTTGGATGACGTCATCGGCGGCCATCTTGGATGACGTCATCGGCGGCCATCTTGGATGACGTCATCATGACCTTTGACCTTGACCTTGTCAATCTATGCTAATCTATGCTAATCTATGCTAATCTATGCCAATCTATGCCAATCTACGCTAATCTATGCCAATCTATGCCAATCCATATGCTAATCTATGCTAATCCGTATGCTAATCTATGCCAATCCGTATGCTAATCTATGCTAATCTGTATGCTAATCTGTATGCTAATCCATGCCAATCCATGCTAATCCATCCGCCATTTTGTATTTCTAGAAATTTCCACCAACTTCGAATCGTGACGTCACCGTTGCACTTTGTGTCACGGACGCCATCTTGGATTTGAATTTTTTTTTCGAACTTTGAAATTCGATGTAAACATCAACCGCCATCTTATTTTCGTCTGCTGGTGGCCGCCATCTTGTTTTCGTCTGCTGGTGGCCGCCATCTTGTTTCGTCTGCTGGAGGCAGCCATCTTGCGACGTCATATAGTTCTGTTGGTCGCCACCAGATAGCAGCAGGGATTATTTTATTTTTTTTCTTTAACTAAAATAATTTCAGTGCCGAGGCTGGGATTCGATCCATGGGACGTGAAAACGTCCAGGATGTCGTGGTTACGAGGCGGACACCTTGACCACTAGACCACGAGACCAATTGGGATATGGTGGAATAAATAATCTATATATGCCACGTACTGACGTCAAGTTTTATGATAAAAGGGGGGAGGGTGTCTTTGCCTTCCCAAATGCATGAAATTCAAATTATTATTATACCATCGCCATCTTTAATTCCAGCACAGACTACCAGATGGCGCCAAATTCAAAAATTAGTTGCCAGAGGCGCCGCCATCTTGGTTCTCAAGTTGGCTGGCAGGTGTCGCATGCCGCCATCTTGGTTCTCAAGTTGGCTGGTAGATGTCGCTAGTATCGCGCGCCAAATTCAAAAATTAGTTGCCAGAGGCGCCGCCATCTTGGTTCTCAAGTTGGCTGGTAGATGTCGCTAGTATCGCGCGCCAAATTCAAAAATTAGTTGCCAGAAGCGCCGCCATCTTGGTTCTCAAGTTGGCTGGTAGATGGTGCCACCGTCACCATATTTTAGTTCATACAATCGATACCAGATGACGCCACCATCGCCATCTTTAGTTCCTAGTGTTGCTACCAGAGTGTGCCACCGTCGCCATCTTTAATTCTTAAAGTTACTGCCGGAGTGCGCCACCGTCGCCATCTTTAATTCTTAAAGTTACTGCCGGATGGCGCCAAGTGTTATGCAATGTGTAACCAGTCGAGATAAGTTTGGAACCTGTAGCCATATTATTATTAATTAATAATGTATGTTTATTAAATATGATAGAGTATTTATAAAATATTGGTGTTGTGTAGAGACTCTCTCTTCTTCTCGTAGTGGCGGAAGACATCTCGAAGGTAGTGTTAGAATTTATGTATTAAAGCAATCACTCTAGCTGAGGAGACTAATAACTTATAGTTACAATTCAATAATATCGGCAATTTAATGTTTTGATATTAAAGCAAACAACGTAAATGTTAAACACATATTTATTTAAATCTTATTACAAACAGCAAGGGGTAAGAACAATCGATGATTTAAAAGAAGTAAATAACGAGTAATAAAATCACTTAATATTCACACACTACACATCATAGTGACAAAGGCAACATTAACTCGAGACCCAATTATACATAGTAGTATGGGTGGTCGAATAGCCAGAATTTAAGTAGCTGAACATTACAATGGGCGCAATGGAATTTGCCATACAGTTTTATACATTTATCCAGGCGGTTTCCATAAGTCTTTAAAAGTTTGTTGAAGCTAGGACAGTTTCTTTCATTATGTAAATCAACAATGTTGGCACTGCACAGTTCACTAAAGATACTTTTCTGTTTGTCTCCTAGGACGTATACTACATCTCCTTCTTCAGGGTTGACGATGTCACATAACACTGATGAGATTTGGTCAAAGCTCACTTCACCTTCGTTCCACGAGAGTCCATGCACTTCATAAGTCAGTTTACGATTCTCGCTTTGCGACAGCCTGTCTAGTTCGGACCAGTCACATGGTGGTTTGAATATGTATTCATAGGTCCTCAATACATCACCGTCCTCGATGAACATTGCTGCAAGTTGCTTAACCACATACCCCTTTTGTGATGTGAGGCACTGAATGTTGCAGAGAAATAATGACATTTTTTTTGCCAGTACTCACGATAACTGATGTGTGAAGCTGTGCTAGCTCTGCAAGGCTGATGCTAGTTCTACAGGTATGACTGCAAGGCTGCAGTGCTGATGTTGTCTCTAGGATGCTGAATGTCAGACTGGTTGTAACAACCTTTGGTGTCGTAGTACACACAAATTTACAATTCGTCTTCATCACTATCCCCCAAGCCACTATCCGTTCCTTCATCCACATCTTCGTTCACCTCTTGCGCTTCCTTTGCGGCCTCGATGCAGGTCATAACAGCATGATATAAATAGGTAATAAATATCTCTTCCTCAGGGAACTCAGTGAGAATGTTGAGGGTGGAGGATGTAAGGTGGTAATGTATATCATTAAAGTCCATACCTATGTAGCGACGTACTACATCCATTACAAATTCCCGAACACCGTCCATCGTAACACTGTTTAAATTACAATCGCAAACACTCTCCGCGTAAACACTGGTGGAAGCCATGATGATGAGAGCGTGGTTAGAAGCAGACTACCACGTTAGCGGAGCGATGCTGTGAGGCCCCAGACTCGCTCGAAATAACCTGCACAACACATTCCAAAAACATGACGTAGCCTATGGTTGACGGCACAAACACCCTGAGTGGCTCTGCGTGTTTCCTCCTGCCCGAACACGCGCTGCTGTGAAAGCCTCTTCCCGAGCACAGACGTCACTCCCGCAGCAGACAAAACAGGCGTATGCTACAGGAGCTAGAACAATTGAATAGCCAAATATATATTTAGACTACCCAACTTCATAAATGACATGAGATAATTCCTGTGCGATAATCATACTTTAAATGTTGTAATGTATGTATAAACAATAATCATGACTAAGTACTTGAAAAAAAATGTAAGTGAGGTGTTATTCACCTTTAGCGCTTCTCGATTTCTGTATCTGCTACCCACGAATTAAATTGAGACGGGAAACCCCACCATTTCACAAAAGACCGACCATTTCTTCGTTTGAGAACTTTCTCCACCAAATATGTGTCCGGATACATCGTAGACTGGATCTCTTCAGCATAGAAGCCACCACGAATAGGCTTGTGGTCCAAGTCTTCGAGGTAGTAGGTCCTGGGTTCCGATTCACGAACGTGTGTCACACGGAAAAGTTCAGAACTCCAATTCGCCGTGAAACCTTTCTCAAAGACACCTTTCTGCTTGGAGATTCTCACAATGTCACCAACATTAGCTTTATGCTTGCGTGTATCTTTCTTCTTCGTGTTGGTGAATACAGCCCCAAGTAGACGATCATCCTTTACATCTTTAGGCTTCATTTTCGTGGTAGAATGCACTGTGGAATTATATTCACTTATAAGTTTCGACAAAAGATCCAACCAAAAACAACTCAAAGTCTTTTACAAACATAATATTTATTACTCAATTTCTATCCTACTACAGAATCACTTGCGAAAGCCAGCAATCTTATAAACATTTAGCCCTGCATAGACGTGCAACAACTACTTCTTAGCTCCAAATGGCTCCAAATGCTCCAAACGGCCTTCAAATGCTCCAACAGCTCCAAAAAAAGGCTCCAAATGCTTGACAGCTCCAAATGGCTCCAAATGCTCCAAACGGCTCCAAATGCTCCAAATGCCTCCAAATGGCTCCAAATGCTCCAAACGCTCCAAATGGCTCCAAATGCTTCAAAAGACTCCAAATGCTCCAACAGCTCCAAAAAAGGCTCCAAATGCTTAACACAGCTCCAAATGGCTCCAAATGCTCCAAATGGCTCCAACAGCTCCAAAAGGCTCCAAATGCTTCAAAAGGCTCCATCTTCAATTGGTTCCAACTGATTCCAATTACTTTTCTTATCGAACTTGGCATGATTACTAACATGTCTTTATTAGTATACATTTTGACTGGCAGTGGTAACGTATTTTGCACCTTTAAGTTATAAGTTTTATTTAGAAATCATATTTCGATAAATGGTAGATACCATTTGGAAAGAAAATATATTAATTTATCTTTAAGTTTATACACATACATTTAATTTAAGCCATTATTGTATGTAGCCAGCTTCCCTCAGTTCTTTGAGTATGAAGGATATTTCTTTAATGTTCGAATAGTTTCCTGCACAAAGCGATCCATGTAGTAGTCGTAGCCTGTCAACCAATATGTTAGGATCTCCCCATGAGGTATAATCAAACTCTTCTGCTGCGTTCATCATCCTTGCATGTTTATAATAAATATTATCTCTGGTGTCTATCGTTTTAACACCAACCTCAAGGTCACTTTCGTCATCGTGCCAGAAATTATCACAAGCTTGATCAGGATAATTTATTTTATTACGACGTTTCCATCGTTTTGGTCTCAAACCACCATCACAGTCTTCACTCTTGCATGCTTTTGGTGCTTCAGCACAATACTCAATCATGTCAGCCTTAGATGTGTCAGCACAGTCTTCGTTCACGCCAGCTTCTGATGTGTCACCACAGTCTTCAATCATGTCAGCACCACAAACTTGATCAGGATAATTTATTTTATTACGTCGTTTCCATCGTTTTGGTCTCAGACCGCCATCACAGTCTTCGATCTTACCTGCTTTAGGTGCTTCAGTACAGTACTCAATCATGTCAGCCTCAGATGTGTCACCACATTCTTCAATCATGCACGCTTCAGATGATTCATCAAAGTCTTCGACCTTGTAAGCTTCAGATGGTTCTCCATCTTTCTCATTTTCATGGAGACGACTAGATATTGGAGTAAATATATTTTCATTTCTAATGTGGTTACAACTACCTTCGTTTGTTTTAAATTTTAAATTATTATCTTCATCTAGATCAGTAATTTTAGCATTAGCTTTTTCGCCTTCGTTCCTCTTCCGCGATGTTGTAGCCCAGTCTTCGTTATCTTTATTCATCTTAATTGTACAGGTCTTGTAATGTCTATCCAAGTAATATCTTCTACCAAAGGATTTCTGACACTGACTGCAATGAAACGGTTTTTGACAAGGACCCAAATTACACTCGCTTCTCTCATGTCGTTTAGCATTCTTTCTCAAGGTAAACACCTTGCTACAGTATCTACAGTGATGACGTTTCGTTACAGCGTCAGATCCTAAATCGGAATTCATATTAGTTACCGAGACTAATGCCAGATGCAAACTAAGAGTTTTAAATTAGATATATTACTTAAATAGAATTTTTTTAATTATTTCATCAGCGAGAATTAATTTATCTCATTCAAAGGTACTTGTTGCAAGTAGTTCTGCTTTTCAACAACAGATGTCGACACGTATTGCTTGCAGGTAAATATTATTTCTTTCTTTCATGCAGGATGCAGGATTCTCACTAACGATCGCAATAGAGGGATGGCATCGCTATACTCCAAGGAGAAGGTAGTTTGTTCTTCCAGTTAGTGTTTCTCAGGGTATATATTATTATTTGACTGAATAATGATTTTTTTTCAAATTCCACCTAATAAAAATAAAATAGAAGCACTCAGAGTAAACCATCAGGGATGATGTCGTTTATAAACATCATAAATTACCAATTTTTTTTAAAAAAAGTCCAAATTTAATCCTACTTAAGCAAAGAGTTCACAAGCCCGCTTGTGCTAGAACTCTCGTGTTGCTTAAGCAAAGAGTTCACAAGCCCGCATGTGCTAGAACTCTCGTGTTGCTTAAGCAAAGAGTTCACAAGCCCGCTTGTGCTAGAACTCTCATGTTGCTTAAGCAAAGAGTTCACAAGCCCGCTTGTGCTAGAACTCTCGTGTTGCTTAAGCAAAGAGTTCACAAGCCCGCTTGTGCTAGAACTCTCATGTTGCTTAAGCAAAGAGTTCACAAGCCCGCTTGTGCTAGAACTCTCATGTTGCTTAAGTAGGATTAAATTTGGACTTTTTTAAAAAAAAATTGGTAATTTATGATGTTTATAACCGACATCATCCCTGATGGTTTACTCTGAGTGCTTCTATTTTATTTTTATTAGGTGGAATTTAAAAAAAAATCATTATTCAGTCAAATAATAATATATACCCTGAGAAACACTAACTGGAAGAACAAACTACCTTCTCCTTGGAGTATAGCGATGCCATCCCTCTATTGCGATCGTTAGTGAGAATCCTGCATCCTGCATGAAAGAAAGAAATAATATTTACCTGCAAGCAATACGTGTCGACATCTGTTGTTGAAAAGCAGAACTACTTGCAACAAGTACCTTTGAATGAGATAAATTAATTCTCGCTGATGAAATAATTAAAAAAAATTCTATTTAAGTAATATATCTAATTTAAAACTCTTAGTTTGCATCTGGCATTAGTCTCGGTAACTAATATGAATTCCGATTTAGGATCTGACGCTGTAACGAAACGTCATCACTGTAGATACTGTAGCAAGGTGTTCACCTTGAGAAAGAATGCTAAACGACATGAGAGAAGCGAGTGTAATTTGGGTCCTTGTCAAAAACCGTTTCATTGCAGTCAGTGTCAGAAATCCTTTGGTAGAAGATATTACTTGGATAGACATTACAAGACCTGTACAATTAAGATGAATAAAGATAACGAAGACTGGGCTACAACATCGCGGAAGAGGAACGAAGGCGAAAAAGCTAATGCTAAAATTACTGATCTAGATGAAGATAATAATTTAAAATTTAAAACAAACGAAGGTAGTTGTAACCACATTAGAAATGAAAATATATTTACTCCAATATCTAGTCGTCTCCATGAAAATGAGAAAGATGGAGAACCATCTGAAGCTTACAAGGTCGAAGACTTTGATGAATCATCTGAAGCGTGCATGATTGAAGAATGTGGTGACACATCTGAGGCTGACATGATTGAGTACTGTACTGAAGCACCTAAAGCAGGTAAGATCGAAGACTGTGATGGCGGTCTGAGACCAAAACGATGGAAACGACGTAATAAAATAAATTATCCTGATCAAGTTTGTGGTGCTGACATGATTGAAGACTGTGGTGACACATCAGAAGCTGGCGTGAACGAAGACTGTGCTGACACATCTAAGGCTGACATGATTGAGTATTGTGCTGAAGCACCAAAAGCATGCAAGAGTGAAGACTGTGATGGTGGTTTGAGACCAAAACGATGGAAACGTCGTAATAAAATAAATTATCCTGATCAAGCTTGTGATAATTTCTGGCACGATGACGAAAGTGACCTTGAGGTTGGTGTTAAAACGATAGACACCAGAGATAATATTTATTATAAACATGCAAGGATGATGAACGCAGCAGAAGAGTTTGATTATACCTCATGGGGAGATCCTAACATATTGGTTGACAGGCTACGACTACTACATGGATCGCTTTGTGCAGGAAACTATTCGAACATTAAAGAAATATCCTTCATACTCAAAGAACTGAGGGAAGCTGGCTACATACAATAATGGCTTAAATTAAATGTATGTGTATAAACTTAAAGATAAATTAATATATTTTCTTTCCAAATGGTATCTACCATTTATCGAAATATGATTTCTAAATAAAACTTATAACTTAAAGGTGCAAAATACGTTACCACTGCCAGTCAAAATGTATACTAATAAAGACATGTTAGTAATCATGCCAAGTTCGATAAGAAAAGTAATTGGAATCAGTTGGAACCAATTGAAGATGGAGCCTTTTGAAGCATTTGGAGCCTTTTGGAGCTGTTGGAGCCATTTGGAGCATTTGGAGCCATTTGGAGCTGTGTTAAGCATTTGGAGCCTTTTTTGGAGCTGTTGGAGCATTTGGAGTCTTTTGAAGCATTTGGAGCCATTTGGAGCGTTTGGAGCATTTGGAGCCATTTGGAGGCATTTGGAGCATTTGGAGCCGTTTGGAGCATTTGGAGCCATTTGGAGCTGTCAAGCATTTGGAGCCTTTTTTTGGAGCTGTTGGAGCATTTGAAGGCCGTTTGGAGCATTTGGAGCCATTTGGAGCTAAGAAGTAGTTGTTGCACGTCTATGCAGGGCTAAATGTTTATAAGATTGCTGGCTTTCGCAAGTGATTCTGTAGTAGGATAGAAATTGAGTAATAAATATTATGTTTGTAAAAGACTTTGAGTTGTTTTTGGTTGGATCTTTTGTCGAAACTTATAAGTGAATATAATTCCACAGTGCATTCTACCACGAAAATGAAGCCTAAAGATGTAAAGGATGATCGTCTACTTGGGGCTGTATTCACCAACACGAAGAAGAAAGATACACGCAAGCATAAAGCTAATGTTGGTGACATTGTGAGAATCTCCAAGCAGAAAGGTGTCTTTGAGAAAGGTTTCACGGCGAATTGGAGTTCTGAACTTTTCCGTGTGACACACGTTCGTGAATCGGAACCCAGGACCTACTACCTCGAAGACTTGGACCACAAGCCTATTCGTGGTGGCTTCTATGCTGAAGAGATCCAGTCTACGATGTATCCGGACACATATTTGGTGGAGAAAGTTCTCAAACGAAGAAATGGTCGGTCTTTTGTGAAATGGTGGGGTTTCCCGTCTCAATTTAATTCGTGGGTAGCAGATACAGAAATCGAGAAGCGCTAAAGGTGAATAACACCTCACTTACATTTTTTTTCAAGTACTTAGTCATGATTATTGTTTATACATACATTACAACATTTAAAGTATGATTATCGCACAGGAATTATCTCATGTCATTTATGAAGTTGGGTAGTCTAAATATATATTTGGCTATTCAATTGTTCTAGCTCCTGTAGCATACGCCTGTTTTGTCTGCTGCGGGAGTGACGTCTGTGCTCGGGAAGAGGCTTTCACAGCAGCGCGTGTTCGGGCAGGAGGAAACACGCAGAGCCACTCAGGGTGTTTGTGCCGTCAACCATAGGCTACGTCATGTTTTTGGAATGTGTTGTGCAGGTTATTTCGAGCGAGTCTGGGGCCTCACAGCATCGCTCCGCTAACGTGGTAGTCTGCTTCTAACCACGCTCTCATCATCATGGCTTCCACCAGTGTTTACGCGGAGAGTGTTTGCGATTGTAATTTAAACAGTGTTACGATGGACGGTGTTCGGGAATTTGTAATGGATGTAGTACGTCGCTACATAGGTATGGACTTTAATGATATACATTACCACCTTACATCCTCCACCCTCAACATTCTCACTGAGTTCCCTGAGGAAGAGATATTTATTACCTATTTATATCATGCTGTTATGACCTGCATCGAGGCCGCAAAGGAAGCGCAAGAGGTGAACGAAGATGTGGATGAAGGAACGGATAGTGGCTTGGGGGATAGTGATGAAGACGAATTGTAAATTTGTGTGTACTACGACACCAAAGGTTGTTACAACCAGTCTGACATTCAGCATCCTAGAGACAACATCAGCACTGCAGCCTTGCAGTCATACCTGTAGAACTAGCATCAGCCTTGCAGAGCTAGCACAGCTTCACACATCAGTTATCGTGAGTACTGGCAAAAAAAATGTCATTATTTCTCTGCAACATTCAGTGCCTCACATCACAAAAGGGGTATGTGGTTAAGCAACTTGCAGCAATGTTCATCGAGGACGGTGATGTATTGAGGACCTATGAATACATATTCAAACCACCATGTGACTGGTCCGAACTAGACAGGCTGTCGCAAAGCGAGAATCGTAAACTGACTTATGAAGTGCATGGACTCTCGTGGAACGAAGGTGAAGTGAGCTTTGACCAAATCTCATCAGTGTTATGTGACATCGTCAACCCTGAAGAAGGAGATGTAGTATACGTCCTAGGAGACAAACAGAAAAGTATCTTTAGTGAACTGTGCAGTGCCAACATTGTTGATTTACATAATGAAAGAAACTGTCCTAGCTTCAACAAACTTTTAAAGACTTATGGAAACCGCCTGGATAAATGTATAAAACTGTATGGCAAATTCCATTGCGCCCATTGTAATGTTCAGCTACTTAAATTCTGGCTATTCGACCACCCATACTACTATGTATAATTGGGTCTCGAGTTAATGTTGCCTTTGTCACTATGATGTGTAGTGTGTGAATATTAAGTGATTTTATTACTCGTTATTTACTTCTTTTAAATCATCGATTGTTCTTACCCCTTGCTGTTTGTAATAAGATTTAAATAAATATGTGTTTAACATTTACGTTGTTTGCTTTAATATCAAAACATTAAATTGCCGATATTATTGAATTGTAACTATAAGTTATTAGTCTCCTCAGCTAGAGTGATTGCTTTAATACATAAATTCTAACACTACCTTCGAGATGTCTTCCGCCACTACGAGAAGAAGAGAGAGTCTCTACACAACACCAATATTTTATAAATACTCTATCATATTTAATAAACATACATTATTAATTAATAATAATATGGCTACAGGTTCCAAACTTATCTCGACTGGTTACACATTGCATAACACTTGGCGCCATCCGGCAGTAACTTTAAGAATTAAAGATGGCGACGGTGGCGCACTCCGGCAGTAACTTTAAGAATTAAAGATGGCGACGGTGGCACACTCTGGTAGCAACACTAGGAACTAAAGATGGCGATGGTGGCGTCATCTGGTATCGATTGTATGAACTAAAATATGGTGACGGTGGCACCATCTACCAGCCAACTTGAGAACCAAGATGGCGGCGCTTCTGGCAACTAATTTTTGAATTTGGCGCGCGATACTAGCGACATCTACCAGCCAACTTGAGAACCAAGATGGCGGCGCCTCTGGCAACTAATTTTTGAATTTGGCGCGCGATACTAGCGACATCTACCAGCCAACTTGAGAACCAAGATGGCGGCATGCGACACCTGCCAGCCAACTTGAGAACCAAGATGGCGGCGCCTCTGGCAACTAATTTTTGAATTTGGCGCCATCTGGTAGTCTGTGCTGGAATTAAAGATGGCGATGGTATAATAATAATTTGAATTTCATGCATTTGGGAAGGCAAAGACACCCTCCCCCCTTTTATCATAAAACTTGACGTCAGTACGTGGCATATATAGATTATTTATTCCACCATATCCCAATTGGTCTCGTGGTCTAGTGGTCAAGGTGTCCGCCTCGTAACCACGACATCCTGGACGTTTTCACGTCCCATGGATCGAATCCCAGCCTCGGCACTGAAATTATTTTAGTTAAAGAAAAAAAATAAAATAATCCCTGCTGCTATCTGGTGGCGACCAACAGAACTATATGACGTCGCAAGATGGCTGCCTCCAGCAGACGAAACAAGATGGCGGCCACCAGCAGACGAAAACAAGATGGCGGCCACCAGCAGACGAAAATAAGATGGCGGTTGATGTTTACATCGAATTTCAAAGTTCGAAAAAAAAATTCAAATCCAAGATGGCGTCCGTGACACAAAGTGCAACGGTGACGTCACGATTCGAAGTTGGTGGAAATTTCTAGAAATACAAAATGGCGGATGGATTAGCATGGATTGGCATGGATTAGCATACAGATTAGCATACAGATTAGCATAGATTAGCATACGGATTGGCATAGATTAGCATACGGATTAGCATAGATTAGCATATGGATTGGCATAGATTAGCGTAGATTGGCATAGATTGGCATAGATTAGCATAGATTAGCATAGATTAGCATAGATTGACAAGGTCAAGGTCAAAGGTCATGATGACGTCATCCAAGATGGCCGCCGATGACGTCATCCAAGATGGCCGCCGATGACGTCATCCAAGATGGCGGGCTCCTGGCTCCTCCGCCTGTGCTTGAACCCCCTATTTCCAACTACTACTGAACGTGAATACATTTCAAAGATTTCACAAACGCATCTAGTGAACAAATATTCAAATACCAAGATACATGATGACAGTGTTACCAATTCACCTAACCATATATTTCGGAAAGAAAATTCTGGCGCTCATTTTGCCGCGTCAGAAGCGCGACTAAATAAAATCTCTCTAACCGTTAAGTCTGTGCCTCGACTTTTTATTTCGCGCTGACATCACTTGTGCGACTATTGTGGTTGGTTGTAAAAAAAATATTGCCGTCCAATCACATCGCCCCCCCTTCGCGCCATTATGATTCCTGAAACAAGCCAAGCAACCAGGGACTGTACACAGAATTTTTTTTACTAATGAATTACCTAAGCACAGCGTAGCAGAGTTCTCTCCTCTGCATCGTAAAAAAAAAGCAGACCGTAAAGAAACTTATTGCGAGTCGTAGAGTTACTAACAACATTACAACTTAATAACACGCTACATGCGCGAAGACGTGAACGAATTATTGCATTATTTAATTCCCCTCCCGTCAAACCCCTATTTTTCTCAACTGCGAAGAGGGGGGAGGGGAGTTATAAGCAAAACTTATGCGGACGAAAGTGCTGCATGATTCTTGGGTATCACTACTAGGCTGACGGTTTTGTTTTTCATACACACTGTACAGCTGACAGAACGTTTTAATTAATAAACTATACAGAAAATAAATGTATTTACTTTTACAAAATATTCCTAAGGAACCAGTTGCTAAGAAATAGTTCTGTAATGCCACAAATATGGAATACGTTTTTCGAGATAAATACACACGGCGATGGTTTTGGGGTCTATGGACCATGAAACGAAAAAACCGTATAAAAATTTTCCGGGAGTCGCACCATATTAACGGCTACAATGGGTGGTATTTCTTTGAAGAAAAAAAAACCTAAAAGGAATTTATATATGTTGCCACAATACAAACACAACACTTCAGTCAATGTTTTGTGCGTCTTGACGTAATCACGCAGACGGCGCCACCCCCCCTGGTCAACTTCTGAAACATGACGAGCGACAACGCGAGACAGCGGCTCGTCTTCGTGATAGCGACGTCGACCTTATCGACTTGGAATGCCCCTGCTTATCGCCCCTGCGCCCAGATGCGCCCCTGGAGAAATCTCTGGAGGAAGAAGAGGAGGGGGTGCTACGAAGAGGAGGGGAAGGAGTTGAAGAAAACAAGCGCGTCCGATTGCAGAGAAACAAGTGAGCGCGGTGTAACCAGATGCCGAGCGGACAGACAGCGGACAACAGACGCGTGATGAAACGGGCGACGACGGCTTTTTTTTTTTGTGGTGGAAGACGCGCTCACACTTCCGTGCGTTCGCAAAAAAAAAATTCAAAAACAAAGAAGAAAAAAAAGAATTAAATCGTTGACGTTTGCCTGTTGCGCGCGGGGAGTTTCAAAATATCCGCTCTTTTACGCTCGCGAAGCAAAAGACGTCGCTGAAGTGCGGTGACTTCCGAAGACGAGGTCTCCTCCAGTGGCGTACACAGACATTCATCTCGGGAGGGAATTGGGAAAGAAAAAAAAGATTGTTTTTAGTTACTTTTCTTTAATTCCCACATCAACAGCGAAGGATAGTGACAGTTAAAATATCATTCTCAACACGCACCACCTCCTGTGTGGTTTATGATTCCAGGTGTTGTGACAGCTCACCCGAATCACCCAAAATAACACCCTACTTACTGCCTTCATTGAGATCTCGCGTATTTTTTTTCACAACTTCAGGAGGAGGTTTTTTTTATATCCGCCCTTCCTCTTGCGACCGCCACTCGCCAGATAGTTACGAGGATTTTATGATAAATAACTTGGTTCGCGCGCTAATAGATGGCGCTAGAGTCACATGTATATGGAGTCATTTAGTTTCATATCTACACAGAAAAAAAAAATCTTAAAGTACTTTTACAAAAGATTACTTTCGAAATCAGTTGCCAAGAAATATGCTGAAACTTTGTACAGCACATGACTAAGGTTATTTTTTCATAAATATTAAATTTTTATTTTCGGGATAGTACTAATTATTTATTACGATAATTGACGCATAATTTTATATTTTATTCGAAGTTTCATTAAGGCATATTTTTTTTAAACATGGAAAAAATAGTCGAATATTTAATAACTGGACTGTATTTTGTATTGTTATGATTATTAATGTGCGCCGTTAATTCTGGGAAGCTATTCAGGGAACGGTTTACAAATAACTTTAACTATTGGAAGTATTGGGACAATCCGAACACAAAATTGCTACGAACACTATTTTGTACACTATTTTTGACGCGAATATTGTGGGTGTCTAATAATAAGCTGTCGGAGTTCCAATTTTTAATATTCTGTTTGTTACCACAAGTAGAAGTAAATGGACGCTGCTTGCTACTTAATTACATCATTTAAATTTATCTTAAGGAAATGTATGTTCATTATTTTGGTGTCAATTTTTTGAAATATTTGAGAGATTTTACAACTTAATACAGTAGGATTAATTTATCTGAGACAAATAATAATGATGTCATGGCTTTTATACTGGAATTTTGCAGTTCTGTATTATAGTTAGTTCTCATTTTGGGGATGCAGATAGAATGTTTAAAATGTTATTTTTACGGAAAATTATGCAACGTAAATTAGGCAACGTAAATATTTGTGCTGGAGAAAAATAAATTTTATTTGTTTTTTAATTGAGAGAAACTTTACTATTTCATCATTAATTATATTTTCTCTGAGTTCCCATCCTATGGACCTACAGATTATTTATAAATTTGTTCTGTATGGGCATACAGTTGTAGTTAAACAGATATATTTAAGAGAATAAGTATACCTGATATATTTTATGTTGATTTGAAAGTGAATGTGTATCACGTAGTTTCTACTACAAGCGTATGCTTGAACAGATTCAATTAAAAATATTGAAAACTGCATAAAGCTGATCATCATGACAGTAAATTATGATTTTGTACTCAGTCCGTTTTTGAGGTTATTATCCATCGCAGAGTGACCTGAGTACAATATCAGGGTACATTAAAATTTTCTTATGCTTCTTTTCACATGCAAAATATTAACCTCAAAATTCATTGCAATTCAGGACACTTGCACGATATAAATTCAGTTTGGAATCCCTTAAATTTGATTCAAATAGTCTCACATGTATTCTTGTTTCAGGTCATGCAAAATATTTTGCTGAGTCGAAATGCAATTTGAAGTGGGTATATAACCACGTTACTAAATAACTTCCGCCTCCTTTGTATTCTCTTTCCCTTTACAATATTCTATTACGTTATCCTTTACAAGTTAAAAATACATATTCTTCTAAAAGGTTCTTTTACATATTCCTCTACACGATTTTCATACATATTACCCTTACAAGTCAGCTGATGACTGCTTTATGTAAGAAAAAAACTTGCAAATGAGAAAACCTATTTTACTTACTGGCAAATTTTTCACAGTTTCGACCACGCTTAATAACCTCGTCGTTAAATCTTTTAGTTTGACAAGCGAATCCGACACGTAAGTTACTTTTGTTAAGCAAAAGACCTTGTCAAAGTATAAATCTCCACTTGTCGGTCGCTTTTCGCTCTTCACTTGTCACATGTCCATACCTTTGTGAAGCAGAAGCTCTACTTATGCACGCTTAACTTGTCACTAGTTAGTTACGTTTGTGAATAGTCAAGCTTGTGTCGCTTTTACAAACTGGCACGTGTACGTTACGGTGCCTTCGAAACACTTAAGCACTTAAGCGCATTCTTAAGTCTCGACACTCTGTGCTCCATGTGTCAGGCATTATTCCGTATCCGAGAGGGGGGAGTAATAAACCACATGTCACACCCCGTACCATTTTACTCCATAACTCAACGCTTGAAAAAATTAAAAATCATACTAGTAGAAAAAAATATAAATGGTTTTAATAAAAATTACCGCAGCGAAGTTCACTTGTGCTATATTTTGATTACTGTTCCTTTGGAAAACTCGATTTTGGTGTGAATAAAATTGTTAAACGAGATATTTTAATTTTTTGATCAGTTTTGCTGTAAGATATTATAACTGAATGGTAGAGCCTATTTTCATAGTAGATATAATATAATATTCAACCCACTAATGCATAATAATTGAGAAAGTTAGTGCGTTTTGTGTTTAGATGCTTGTTACCTTCAACACTACTGAACCGATTTCAATAAAACTTGGAACATGTAGCCCGAAATGTGGTTTAGTATACACATGCTACATATTATTACGAAATTCCGTGCTTTATGGGGGTGAAAATGGGGTAATTTTGGTTGCAAAAATATTAAATCACAATGCTGGTAAGCTGTTATTAGGCTAGAATACAAGTAGCCTTGAATTCATGCTGTTAATGATCTAAAAGCAAGAAATGTTGTAAGCTAAAAAAAATTGGGATTTCCATATGATTACATGATAAAATATCGTAATTTTCGCATTTGTGTATTAAAGGGATTAACCGAAAAATGCATGTTTTAAACAGTAGCGCATTCAGTCATAGTGCAAAGGAAAAAAATACAATGTCGCCGATATTTTGTAATACCGTAATTATTTTAAAAACTTTTTTTTCACACAGACTATAATCTTTCTTATTTCTGATCCTAATCGAATGGCAAGTAATATATTGGATGTAGGCACTGGGTTAACATATTTTACTGTCCTGTGAAAGTTTTGATGTCTGGATGTTTGTAACTCAAACGCATATTCACTAATCACCACCAAAAACTGTTTGCAAAGACAACGCGCGTCCTTGGAATAGCGACAGGAATAGGAATTGGGGATTAATTAGCATACTGACTATGTTTTAAGTTTCGACAAAAAAAAATTCTTTTGAATTATTTAATTTAAATTTTATAACCAAAAAAGACATTACTAATATATTTTATTTTTCCTACCACTACATTGGTGATAAAACTGTGAGTATCGGTTATTTTCATAATTATACAGACAAATAAATACGTCGCTGAAGTGCATCATAACGCTTTGAGATGAAACGGAAGCATAACCTGCCAACGACGGGTACCACACTTCACCCCCAAGCTACCAGGACCGTTGAGGAAACAATGATAAGAATGTGTATTACAATATTGTAAAACCAGTTTTTTTTTAGGTCATTTAAAACTGGGGATTACTTTTTACTATGACTACTTTAGTTTACCAAATATAATATACAGGTTAGTTTCACTATCATAAAGTTTCATTTGGTGCACCAATACGTTTTTTTATGTAACGTAATATTTAACGAAGATACAAGCTGCAGTGGTTTTTCATTGCCTTCGGCAGCGTAAGGTCCTACGTGGACCGGAAACTCTGGCGTCGTCCGGAAGCTCTAGCCACCGATTTCAACGAGCTTAATGGGTTAGTATCCTAAACTATTTTGATTCGTATAGTTTTAAATAAATTCGTAATATAACAAACCAATTGTTTATGAAACTTTTTTGCTTCTAAACAATCATTAGTTAATGGTTTTTATGAACTTAAAAGACAAATTTCAATGTCAGTCCTGAAAGAATAAAATAACGTGGTACACAATTTTGGAATAATGTATTATTGATTCATGAGTAAAATATTAAAAATAAAGAGTTTTAAGACGAAGGCTACAATACGGAAGTTTAATCCAAAACGATATACCAAGGGATTTAATTATTTTATTGCATGCTAGGCCTCACAAAACAATTTGCCTTTAAGTTCATATAAACCATTACATAAGGACTTGTTTCGTAAAAAAAAATGCCTCTTGTAAACATATTAATGTGGTTATATTATTAATTGATTATAACCATGTACAAAAAAAATATTAGAAGCAACATAACTAAGTATTCTAATCCGTTAATGGAACCTGTGGGAGGTCCGTGTCCTTATCCTAATCTGAATGACGTCGCATTGTCGCACGGAAATCTGCTCTGTCTACAATTGCGATGTCCGAATCTACTGATTTCTAAAGTAGTCACCAGAAAGAGAGAAAAATATAAAGCGACAAAATAAGTGTTTTTTTTTCTTCGATATTTTTTTTGTTTGTTTTCATGCATTAATAATGACACTGATAAATATCTCGTCTCGGTCTTCCTGGCTTCGTATTACACCCCGTCCATTCCTTTCTGTTTCAGATAACTCTTTTTTTTTTTTTTTTAACTGGAACCGGAAACCGCAAATATTATTAAAGTTCTTCTTCTTCTACGCTGCCAAAGCACACAGATTCAGATTAGGACAGAACGTCCAAAGTTGGCCGCTGTTTCCTGAGACAAGAGGGTCGCATGGACCAAATTAAGCGACTGGGAAATTGTCATTGCAGACGGGCCTTGTTTGCCAGGGAAGGTACATCCCAGAAGGGATTCGCAAACGGCGCTACGACGGAGGATGCACTCACCAGTAAGTCCCGTTGCAGGGGCGGGCGGGTTGATCGCTGCACTGTTTTTGTTTTTTTATATAAGTCCTGGCACACGAACGCCTCGCGAAAAACAACGCACGGCACGACACGGCACACTCCGCGGACGGCACAACCTCTCTCTGCGAGGGATAGGTTACGTCTGCCCGGCCGGGCGCAGTCAGCTGGTGATAATGGTCCGGCAGCCTTCGCCGGTGTGGGGGAGAGGCGTGGTTGGAGGGGAAGTGAGCGGAACCCCGCGGCTCCGTGCGAGGGGGGTAGGGGGTGAAAATGAGACCTATTGTGTGTGTGTGCCTGTGTGTGTGTGTGCTGGAGAAAAGAGCTGGAGCGGCGTTGGAAAGGGAAGAACATAAGCAAGCGTTTTGCACCTGTCTGTGCAGATTTCGCGCGCCGTAAAAGGAAAAATTTCCCCCCTTCCACCTTCTAGCGCTGTAGCAACCCGGTGATGACTAAACCGTCCTGGTCACGTGACTTGAAACGCCAGCCCATGCCACAGGTAAATTGAAAGGTTGTGAAGTGTTTTTGTGGGGAGGGGAATCCGATTAGAAAGGGAAACGGGAATCGGGGGAGAAAAAAAAAACTAGTTTTTCGACTGTAACCCTCCCTTCTACACCCCCTTTTCGCAGTGAGTCATCTAATCTGTTTTGTTTGAACACCTCTTTCTCAATACTCGCGGTTTCGGTCACTGTTTCCTCGCAAGGTCATGGATTTCGAAAAAGTTGTTCTGAAAAAAAACAACTAATTGTCACTCTTTGAACATGGCGTTTCTCCAGTCCCACTGCCTTCTACCATTCTGAAATTCGAACTAAATTAATTTCTTCCAACTCAATTTTTTTTCAAACTGGTCCACTTGAATGGGCGGATTTCTGCAGTTTGTTTCAGTAACTGAATGTCACTGTCTTACCAGCGGATATCACTGATTCTCCAGTAAGTTTCAACAATTTCTCATGAGCTCACAAGATTCATCTTAGAGTATAATGCTGGACTCACGAAAATCCGTAACCCGTTTGTTTTCCCGTCCGTCTGTCAATCACGTGTTTTGAACCGCTCGGCATGTTCACGGACGCCACGGATAAATAGTGTTCGCAGTTATACTGGGTTCGGATTCTTGCTTTGTGTTATCTTATCACAGTATCTCCGTGCCCTGAATTGCTGTCGAGTATTAACTGAGCACATTAATAAGCATGATACAAAAAAAAATCAAGTCAAATTGTAGAAATATGAAAACACACTAGTAAAAAAAAAAAAACCTGTCAATGTGGTTTTCGTCACTTGGGGGGAACAATAACATGAATTAAAGAATATTTAAAACAAATATAACAAAATAATGGGGGAAAATGAATTAAGGTTTTAACTAAAAATGTCTTTCAGACTTTTTTTTTAGGTTATAAATTCATCCGTCCGTCAAAAGTTAAAGCTTGGAAAGGTTTCGATTTGACGGACGGATGGAAATTTTTCGGGCCATCTGATTGGCTGTGTGTCACGTGATCGACAGACGGATGAGACGGATAGTTGCGAGTCCATCATAAGACGTATATAGATGTTTTCAAACGTATTTCGTCGTGATGACCTTGGAAGCCGAAGTTTGTTTGTCGAATTCAGACTCACTCTGTATGCGTGTGACGGTATGTTCTTTGACGGGAAGCCTTCTTTTCACAGACGAGAGAGCCAAATGTCCGATCGTGCATCTTCGGGGGTTTCTTTTTTGTTCATTGTAACTCATGATAAATAATGGTCAATTAGGTTAGGTTAGCTACATTATAAATACTTTAAAACATTGTGGACGGTTGGTTTGGTTAGGATAGCTACATTAAAGATACTGTGAAATCAAAAATAAAAAAAGCGAGCATTAACTTCGGGGAACTTCGGGTGTGGCTCTCTCGTCTGTGAAATGAAGGCTTTCTGTTCTTTGACCGAGGGGGCTCGCGCCGGTTTGGGCAGGGAAGGGGTAGGGAAGGGGGGGGTGTTAGGACAGGAAGGAAGCGAGAGGGTTAACGAGGAGGGAGACGTAATCGGCGGGCGATCAAGCGCGACGGGACCCCGGCCTCTGGCCTGCGCTCCAGCATCTCCGGGCCGCCTGATCTGAAGGGTGTGTGTTCTAACTGTGACTCGGGTTTTGAGGTGAGGTTTACAAACCTCTGTGATGTGACGGCAGTGGTGTGGCCTGCGATACCGCTCTTCAACCGCTTTAACCCTGAGTTTATGTTGCGCCAATTGTGGATGAGTCTAGAGACCTGCAAAATTCGCGGTTTCGATGGCCTTCAGGATAGACTGCACATACCCCTGTACACTCGGGCAAATAACGCAAGTTCATTGGCTGCCGACTTGTAAGTCATCTCAGTTGGTTTGTCTGTGATTCGATCCTTCTTTGATTGGGTGTTTATAACTGGTTTGAGATTCGTCCAGATGAACAGTAAGCCAATAGCAAAATTATCTAAGAGGTATATGTGTTTTAATTCTAGCCTATCACCGAATGAATCCGCGAATTTTGCAGCTCTCTATGGATGACGAGTATTGTAGTGTTGGATTGATTCTATTCGGAGAGCTCTAAATGTTAACCGTTGACTGTTCTCTTCCTTGTTAGTTATTTTGCATTTCTGCTGTTTGTCAAGTTTGTGGACACACGTCAATTGTTGTTTATTGTTTTGGGTCATTTACACAGCATGTTAAATTTGTCTTGTATGAACCTAGTTTTTTTTTTTTTTTTTGCATCTCGAGTTACGTAGTACCTCTATTCCCCTTGATATGTGGTGAGTGGAGAGTAGGGTACTCACACTCCGCTCCGAGCTACGTCATTCGTCGCTGCTTGCTGCTCCTGATCACGTGTCCACGCTGCAAATATATATATATATATATATATATATATATATATATACAATTGGAACAGAAATATTCAAGTTAAATCACAAATGACTTGATGTAAGCTTTTGGACATACGCCATTGCTAAGCACTTTTTCTGTAGAAGAAAACTAAAAAAATACCCAAAAGACAAAAACCACAATTTAAGCAGAAAAAGTGCTTAGCAATGGCGTATGTCCAAAAGCTTACATCAAGTCATGCACTCCCATTGCACAAATCTTTCAAAGATAAATCACTAATGTTTGTAAATTTTGTACATTTACATGAAAAACAACTACTACATCAATATAAAATAGTGATCGCAGTAATGCTGGGATTCTTACCCGAGGATTTATGATTTGTGTTGTCCCAGCACCTCCAATAGTTAAAGTTATTTGAAACCGTTCCCTGAATAACTTTCCAGTATTAATTGCGCTCTTTAATAAGCATGATAAAACAAAACAAAAAATCAAATAATTGTATATTCGAATATCTATTCCATTCTTTAAAATATATTTGTCTTTAATTAAAACATAATTTTATGTATAAAATAATCAGTATAATCTCGAAAAACGTATTTAATATTTATGCAAAAATAATATTATCTATGTGTTGTACAAAGTGACAATATCTTCCTTGTAGTATGCATTACAAACCATTTCTTGGTAACTGGTTTCCGTAGGGATTTTTGTCAAAAGTACAGAAATGTTTTCTGTTTGGTCAGGTCTGCGAAAGATCTAGGGACTATCGTACAAAGAAAGAAAGCAGTTATGAAACACAACATTAAAAAATTTAGAGAACATTTTTGATGAAAGAAAAGACTAACGCATGAATTTAAGTATTTAGGTAAACATAAAAATTCCATATTAAATAACATTTTTAAAAAATCAGCTTGGGAGACGCTATAGTCCCTACCACCACCCTCTACCCCCCCCCCCCTTATTTTTCTAGAGCCGCGTGGAAAATGCTAGAATGCTAGAAGTGTGTTTGGTAGTTTGAAAGGAATTACCTAGAAACAATCGCCAAAATATCATAATAAAACAAAACAAAACAAAGATGTTAACAACACATAAGCAAGGAATCAGCATAAGACTTAATCATAAACAAAAAGATAAAAAAAGGTAGGTATATATACTTATATATATATATACTTATATATATACTTATATATATATATACTTTTATATATATATATGGGAAAAGTGGGTTGGGGTGTTTTTATTTTTCATTTTTTCTTTGATTACTGACATGGCAATGATTTAACACACTAGCTACCTAACTTCCTGCCCCAAATGATTTATTCATACTGGGTAGTTCAGTATTAATTTACTTAGAAAGAAAACCCTCATCCCTCCCCTTTTGCCACGCCCTCGCTTCTCAAGCAGCCAATCAGAGTAACTGAGTGGCAAAGCTAAAGAATTGTAGACCACCTGGCGCAGAAGTCGTTTTTTCCCGGAATGACCGGAGCGGATCCGAGGTACAGGCTGTTCCAGGTAATCCGAGCACTTTTGGATTCTTTTATAGGTGTTTTCTCATAAGTCTGTAAGCATAGCTGTGGCTAGAATTTGTGGAAGACGGGGGTGGGGTTGGGGTTAAAATAGTAACTATAAGAAAATATATTTTATAGTCCTTTTTTTTTTGTGGGTCTTGGAGAATTGGGAGGGGGGGATTAGTATGGAATACCCCCTAGACAAGAAAGATCCTTCCCAGAAAAATTTTAAAATTTTTATGCCTTAAAACTCATTTTAAGGCTATCTGAAGACCGGAAAGTGCTTTTTTCAAAACCTTAAATACGTAAAAATAACCTGCCCTACCACTGCCTCCGGTTAATGTGCCAATACGTATTTAAAAAGCAAGCTACTCTATAATTTTACATATTCAGTTACCATAAATGGAGCCATACATGAGTCTCTTTAACTAACACACTAGAGACTAATACCGGACAGATACATATATACTAACAACACAGGGGAGAGAGTGGAAAATAACCTAGCGGCAAGAGGCGTGAATGCTATTTTATAGATAAATTGTGCATTATATATTAATTTATCTGGTGTCAAACATGATCAATTTCTTTTTAAGGAAGTTAACGTACTGAAGGTCAATTTTCCCCCATAAATCTGTACAATGATTTAAAAAAAAAAAAAACGTTTTTCTAACAGAAAATAAATTTATTTTCTTTGTCATAATTTTGGTACCATGTGTATTAAACAGATAGCCTACATCCTTCATACTGGGCATACCGTCTGCCATCTATCGGACTGACGTTAAAACAACACCAGGTTTTTTTACAAAATAAAAAAAACTGTGGATTTGTCCGGTGTTAGTCTCTAATGTATTTGATTGTAAGCTGATTAATGAGTTGCTTTAAAAGGGGGGTGATGGTCATGGCCCTGAATACGCCCCTTGCAATAAAGCTTAAAAATATATAACTTCTTGTCAGTTGGAAGAGGTTTAAAAGTAGGCATATTTTTCCAGGCGAATGCCGAGCATTGGTTGACCAGACCGAACAACAGAGAACAGGACTCCCAGATTGCTCGGATCATCTGGACTGTAGTGTAGCTGGATTTGCGCGGGTGAACAACCGGCCATCGAGAAAGTTAATTCTCCTCCCGCCCTCCGCCCGAAGGCTTCCTCCATGGCGCGTTTCTCCGTGGCGCGGTCGGTCGGTCGGCGGGAGACTGCACAACAGACCCGGTCGTCGGTCTTTTAGCGATAGGTTCGTTTATCTTACCACCCCCTTCCTTCCCTCCACAGCCATCCAACAATGCAGGGAAGCCCATGGCGCCCCATCATTCAGGACGTCGAGATGACGTTGCTGATTGAATGGGGGCTTTCGGGATTACCATTGCCGCTTCGTTTTTTGTGTTTCGTATCTTCCGCCTCGGCTCCTTTTTTTTTTTTCCATCACCACCCTCAATGGTATGCGGGGAAAAAAAAGGAAACCAGCGCCATTGAAGCAGATGATCATAAACGCTATAGAAGAGACCAACAAAATTCGCGTTCTTTTCCATCAGACTCCATATTCGTCACACAAATCAGGACTATGATATTTGTTGATTGGTTGAGGCCATATTGTGTTCTTTATGTGGGTTGAACAGGAGTAGGTTACGTTTTTTAACGCCATAAAACCAACTTGAATAAATAAATAAATATATGTATGTAGAGACTGGAAATATTAGGGAATTCATTCCGCGAAAGCATATAATTCAAACAATTCTACGTTTGTGCTGCTTTTAAATTGGCCGTAAGTTTACATATACCTGGAGACCTCAGAGCAAATAACCCACACCATCGTTCAAAGAAAAACAACAACGGATCATACCACAACCCAGCCAAAGACGTCTCAAAATTCAAGAGCCAAGGTCACATGAAATCAGCCTGAGTGAACAGAGGATTTTGCAGTCCATCCTGAAGGTCAATGAATTAACCAATTTTTCCTTTGCTTAGTGATTTGGTTATAGTAATGAGAAATCTACCGTCATAACTACATCTTTTTGTTTTAATATTTCAAAGAGATATATATATATATTTAGCTTTATTTCTTTATAAATGGACTGCACGGTTTTTTAAAATAAAACTAGTTGTCCTTTGGTTTTAGCATCAACGTGTTTGGAGTACGATGGACTAGGTAGGATGTGGGTCATACCTTTGCACCTGCGTATGAGGAAAACCACAGCTTGATGTCGATTAGAAGATGGGTGGGGGGAGTAGAGATAGAGAGAGATAGAAGCACAAGGAGCAACAACACGCGGAGGAAAGTACCATCGCGTGAAACACGGAGGAAACATTCCCGCTAATGACTTAACCGCTGTGCAACTAACAGCTGGAGGAATCCCCAACACTTAGCGTGTCTCATGCGCGGCTCAACTATGTTTATAAAAAAAGTACATAATTCGTTGTTAAAGACTGTTTCATGCCACCAAATTTTGCTTTGAATCAAATCCAAGTTTTTTTTTTTTAATTTAACATCTTTGGAATTATAACACATGAAGTCACTACCATTTTGATTATTAAGGGGTTTTAATTCTTCGATTCCTTAAAATATGTTCGTTTCAAACATTTTTTTAAAATTGGTTTTATTGTGGTTTCCTCATCAGAAAATAATAAATAATTAAAATATTCTGGAAGAATAACTTGTATTGTGTGAGAATTCACTCAGTAAGAGAGATTGAATGTATTGCAACCTTAAGATAATTATCAAATACTGAAGTATTCAAGGACATGATAAAGTTGAATTGGCTGTAGACCTTGAGGAATATTAAGTCCTGCGGACTTTGATTTTGCAATTAATTTTTTATGTAATTTCAATTTTAAGTTAATTATCAATTTTTTTTTTTTTGGTTTGACAGGGCATAAATAATATCTTCCCAGGTTTACATACTTCGTTAGAGCCTTATATTTGTCAACATGGCGAAACATAAATTATTGATTCATAAGAGCAAATTCAACTATCATTAGTACACCGGTCCACAAATGAATAAATGTCCAAAGCTACGTCCTGTACTTACTAAGCCGTAACATATAAAAATTTTAAAATATAAACTGAACTGTAAGGTGTGGGATAATATATGAAAAACCATGTGGATTCTGCCATATTTCTAGGACCATGTATAGGGTCATGCATATTCCGCGAAAAGATTTCAAGATTAGTTATGAAATAAAACACTAGCATCGTCTGTGTTTCGTGGTTGGGTGAATTTCATGCGCATGTCGATTGTTACAACACCAATCACAGTAATTCAGTGCTGAAGCAAACGCGTCCTGAGTGGCTTGGTCAAACAAGGCAACGATTTATCTCGCAGACGCCCGCCAATCACAAGGAAGAAACCCCATGTGCGGGTATACCTTGTTGCAATCTAATAGGCGTTCAGATTTATTCGCGAAAAATGCCTGCCCCTACCATGTAGTTTTTGCGATAAGATTTCGTGTTAAAAAACTGTAGCATCGTATGTGTTTCGTGGTTGGCTGGGTTTATTTCAGTTGCAATCCTACTGTCGGCACACCAATCACAGCCATTCAGCTCTGAAGCCAACACGTCCTGACTGGCCCGGAGAATATATAGGGCAATGCCTTCTTTGCAGACGACCACCAATTCACCAATTACAGGCCAACAATTTCTAGCGCAGGCATACCTACCTTATTGCAGTCTAATGTGTGGTCAGAGATATTCGCAAAAAAAATACCTGCCCCTACTAATTACCAGAGACCGGACTATAATTCGCGGATTCATTTCGAGATATGCTAAAATTCAAATAATTATATCTTACTGCTGTTTCTGTTATTGGTTCGCTGTTACTCTGGAGGACTCCTAACCAATGAGAGACCATCAATCAAAGAAGTATCGAAACACAAGTTACCCTGTTGAGAAGCCTCGCAAATCAGCAGCCAATGAACAGGCGACGTTGCCCAAGTACGCAGAGAATCGTGGAGTCTATCCTGGACATCATTCAAATCGCCAATTTTTCCAGGCCTACTTATTACCATTAAGTTGGGTTTACAAAAAAAATTTCCAAATCTAACATAATTTTCTGTTGCCAACGCTTGAAGTGTTAATGTATCTCTCTAATGACTTTTTATTTTTTCATTTTTCTTTCCTGACCATAACTTGCATTAGAATAAATCATTTTGCCTGGAAGTAACTGGCGGAAAAAAAAACACAAGATTTTGAACTCCAGAGCCTACCCTCTCTCTCTCCTTCACGGGTTTCTGTATTCGTCATTGCACCCAGTTACTTATCAAACTTGCAAGCACAGAACCCTAGACCAGAACACTCTATGTTACTCTACTCGCGGCACTCGTAAATTGAAATTGCTGTCAGACCTGTGGGCAGGTAACGCGGCCTAGGTAGCCAGTCAGGCTTCGTTTTGTTGGCAAAACTGGGCTTTAAAAAAAAACAACTAACCCATGATGAATAAAACCCATGCTTTTTGACATTACTTTTTTTTTTTTCATTAAAATGCCTGCAGTTTGGTGAATATCATGAATTTTTTCAAACACTTAACTTTTTTATATTTAGCGTATAGAAAACCTTCCGTTTAGATGTATCTTATTTTTTAAAAAAATGAAATATTATTTATCTGTTACTTGAATGAATTTTTTAAAGGGTTAGTTAGAATAAGAAGAAATCAAACTGTGTTTCGTACGTCTGTAACGTACTTTCTAATTTGTAAAATGTAATAAAGCATGTTAATTTTTGTAATTGATTTTTTTATTTAAAATTAATATAGAAAATGAAAACAAAGGGTGTCATAGACTTGTGTTTTTTTTTGACGTGATAACGTCTTGTAAATCGTTGAACACCGGCTGCACGAACGAAAAAGTGTCACGTTCCGCCTGAGCCGAGCGTGCAAGAACCGACCAACCACCGTGCGCAAAAAAATCTTCTATAATATCAAACAGGTTAAGACCGGCTTTTTAACTAATTGTTCGTGATTGTATTTAAACAAATTATTTAAATTAAATTTGCAAAAAAAAAATTGTAAATAATATTTGAAAATTAAAAAAAATATATATGCAAATTTTCATCAATGTTTTCTTATGACGTTATCACGTAAAATTATCGTCCGTAAACCGACTTCGCAGACAAACCCCCTAATTTTTTTTTTTCGACTGGGGTGCTGGAAAAAATAAAAGAACCAACCGAAAACCCCGCGGGTCGGACACGTGGCTGTCAACCCCGCTCCGCTGCTTCCGGTTTCCCGCCGCCGCCGCCGCCGCCTTGGAGGCGGCAAGGCCTCCCGTCCCGTCGCCGCGCCGTCAAAGCCCCGGCCTTGTGGCGGCGACGAGCGACGAGCGACGAGCGACGAGCGACGTGATTGGCTCCGCGTGTTCCCCGGCCGAGCAGGTGCTCGCGCCTTGGCGGACGACGTCCTTCTCGGGTTCCTTCCTTTTCTTCTTCCTTCCATACGCGCGTTGTGAACAAAAAAAATGATGAGAACGAGTTTTTACGATGCGCACGCAGCATGCGACAATAAGTGACAGGATGAAAAAAATAAGGCTACATACAAATAAAAAAATTTGCTTTTTAATAATATACTTCAGTGATTGATATTGAATACTGGCCAATATAACTAACAAAATTTATTTATTGTAAATATTAGTGATGTTATGTTGCCGTACCTATGTACAGTAAACTCCCTATTATCCGCGCATGCTACGAAAAAATACAGCACATATGTAAATATGTATTTTATTACAAGTGAGCAAATTTCAACTCTACTGACGAGTGTATTGTGTGCAGTATACAGTAAAACGCCACCGGCCTTCTCGGAACTCACTCAGTAAGCTGATATGCGTTGCTATTTTTGTTTCTGTCGCACTTTGTTTCTAGTCGTATGGTTGAACAATTTTATGTTTACATTACTGAAATGTATTGTATGTTAATTACTCAGTAAAATACTAAAATTCTAGCATCATTTAAAAAATTGTACTTTAATTATAACTTTTACTGTACATAAATGTTTAGATTTTTAAGTTGAAATTAATGATTCAATTTTTGTTTCCCATTTTCCTCTCTTTTGCGGATTATCCGCGATTTTCACTATCTGAGGTGGCCCTGCCACTTAATTTCGCGGGTAATCGGGAGTGTACTGTATTATGATGTCAGGTTGTTCGTAAGCTGGCAGGGAGTGTCTGTGGAAGGTTTTAGTAGTCCCCTGTCCGTTTTCATGGGAGTGTTTGTGACGTGTTGTTCCCGTATATATATTTATTTGCATTATAAAATGACATTAATATTTAATACCTAATTATAATAATTAAAATAAACATTCAATATATTTATTAATTTGCATTAGTCAGATTATGTATTTTACTAAATGAAATAATCAATTTTATATACGTGTTTAAATTAATATTGATTACCAAGTATTTATTTTATATTTTAATTTTTTTGAATTTGTGCTATACCAATATCACTCCAGTCATTTTATTATTCTATTTATATTAATTATTTGCATGAAAAATTAAAGTTAGGTTTATGTACTCCGAGTAAGTATAACTGCTAAAGCACGTACATAAGTACACGCACAATTTTTTTTATGTAGGTATCATGGCTTATGGAGCTAGGAATTGTTCGAGAGACGGATCGCTACGACGTGGTTGAAGTCACTTCCTACCCTGTCATCGCCTTGAGCACAACAATACAAACAATAACACCGAAATCTTCTGTTTTACAAACTAAATTTTTGTAGAAATAAAAACCACAAAATCTTGTCTCTAGTAATGAAACATGAAACTTCTCCAACGAAAGAAAACAGACACATCCACACACCTATACACACGCTTACGCACACCTATATGAGTAGCAGCTCTGCCATTACTCGAGATTATCGGTAAGGCAAAGTACATTTTGCGAAAAGATTTCCTGGCCAAATCTACCTACGCCTGAAGGCTACGCCGAAACGGATTTTAAAACTTTGTAGCATTGTCTGTGTTTCATGGGTGGCTGGGTTTATTTCAGGTACAATTATACTGTCAGAACCTGCAGACGACCGCCAATTACGAGGGAACAGTCGTTGACTGCAGGCATACCATTTTGTTGCAGTCTAAAGAGCAATCAGATTATTTCGCGGAAAAAAAAAATACATGCCCTCTTCTGTTTCCCTCACCATTGCGTTACGTCAGTTCACCATCTCACCATTACACCTCTCGACAGTTTCTGATCGATGTCGTTCGAACTGGAGTTGTCGGTAGATGTGGCAACACTGCGTGCTACCCCCTTGCGGTCGGGGTCTGGAACTCCAGACACTAGGGCGCGGGGGCCAGCCGTGAGGGGGGAGTCTGTGAAGTTCCTCTGACGGGGGAAACCAGGAAAAACTAGGAACAAATTGGCTGCAAAACAAACCACTCTCGAGAGAGGCAGTAGTGCGTCATCGTCAGAGAAACGCGTGAGAGGAATTGCTGTGAACTTTGGCCATGCGTCAGTGGCGGCTGCAGGTGTTCACCATTAGTGGTCAAGGTTCATGATTAAGGAAAAAAAAAATTATATTTTGATTAAATATATTTTCAAAATTAACACTAACAAGACATAAAACAATACAGAAAGATCGCATAAAACATTTATCGTGATGCTACTGTAAAAATTAGGTAAATAACAGCAATAGATACAAGTATTTTTCTGTCAACTATGAGTCAAATTTGCATTTGCAGAAAAAATATTTAATGACTGAAACATCCATAAGAAATATGCTACGCACTTCATGACATCCACCGGGCGGCCACGCACCGCAGAGTTTTTTTTTTTGTTTTTTTTTTTTAAGTGAAACTTCTTCGCTGTTGAGCGTTACGAAAATTCGGATCGCGTGAGGGGAATGGTTAGGTACGCGATGGGGGAACCGTCATATAAATGACTCAGCGTACTTTCATACTTGCACGCTTGCACACTTGCATACTTGCGAGCTTACACACTCGTATGCTTGCATATTTGCACACTCGCATACTTGCACACTCGCATGCTTGCACACTCGTATACTTGCACACTCGCATACTTGCACACTTGCACACTTGCATACTTGCACACTTGCATACTTGAATACCTGCATATTATTTGTACTGCGACCTCAGGCAAAGAGAATTACGTTTCCTTTACCTAATAATATAATAAGCAAGAGGTTTCATTTCTGTCGCGTGAGGACTCCACGCACACTTTTTTTTTAATTTATTTACAAACAAGTTGGGCGCCTGCAGCCGGCAGAGTCGGGACTCGTTCAACAAACTGGCAGCGGCTCGACTCGCGGTGACCTTGAAACCGGCAGGGTGTGGCTCAGAGGGCGAGTCCCGCCCGTCCCCGCCCGTCCCCGCCCGTCCCCGCCCTAGCCCGCCCGCGGTCCGTGCCAGTGGCGCGGACAGGATTCGTGTTCGGAGGGGCTCCCCAAGGTTCATCTCATTCACTTCGTTCCCTTATTTTTTTATTTCTATATGTCATTCACACAATCACACTTAGTTATACTTCAGGACAGCAAACACTCGCAAAAGCAAGTGTTGTGTGCGAGCGCTCGCTAGGTATAGTGTGTCAGATATGCGCCGTAGATAGGGACTGCAAACCAACTGTAAACAACTTGATGAGGTTGTTGGTGTTCGTGAAGAAACATCATGTTGGTTACAACTGGTGCTACTTCTGAGAGCTGTCAAATTTTAGACAAGTTAAATGATACAGACTTAATGATAGAAAAAAGGCTTTGTAACAACATGTTCTATTTTTAGACTTTTTTTTTAACATTTTGATTATTCAAGATAAAAATTGAACTTAATTTTAAAAAATCTAAATATATAGATGTCGTTTCCGAAGGGATCTTGACTTCTCCTCCCCCCCCCCCCCTTCCGAATCATATCTAATGGGTCCAATATGGCACTAAGCATGCCGTCTTGTCTCGTCAGATTATAAATAAATAATGGGAGGGATAATCTAGTCTCTCCAATCTTAGATTTTAAAAATATTGAAAAACTGCTTTAAATACAGCTTTTGTGTGGTTTGACATGGAACCTAACATTTATCACTTGTACAAGGTCACCATTTGCAGACTGGTGTAATTGTTTTGATATTTACGGTTGGCCAAGTAAAAAAAAAAAAAAAAAAAAAAAAAACTTGAGACCTGAAATATTCTCGTTGTTATTCTGAGCGAGTGGCTGGAGTGCATACCACTGTACGTTTATAAATAGGTTCTCGTTGGATCGTGGGCAGGTTTGACTCGTTCCGAAGGCTAAGAAACCAATATTACAAATTCCAATTCAGACGGACGGTGAAATTTCGGCGGTACCCAATGGATTGGGCCAGTGATTGAGAAACGATTTCGAGATAAGCTGTGTGTTAAAACACTGTGTAGGCATAACCACCTGGGTTTCGTGATTGGTTGAGTTTCTTTCAGGTGCGCATGAATCACAAGCGATTATGTGCGGAAGCAAACGCGTTCTAAATGACGTGACCAAGTAAGGCAATGTCTCCTCTTGCAAACGGCCGCCAATCACAAAGTAGGGAATACTGAAGCAGAAATACCGTATTGCAGTCTAGTAGTAGAACAGATTGTTTAGTGAATATTTACTGCTTCTATCCATGACCGGCAGGTTAGACTTGATGGCAATGTGTGTTTCTTTTCGAACCTTAATCATCGGTTTGTTGGCTGCTGTCCTGGAGAGAAGACATCTTGGTCATGAATAATTACATGACTGTGATTCGTAGACGGAGGAAATATTCGTGATAGGTAGAGACCTGAAAAATTCGCGGGTTCATTTCGTGTTATGCTAAATTTCCAATAATTATACCTTAGCGCTGCTTCTGTCATTGGTTCACTGTTAATCTGGAGGACTGAGGGCCAATTAGAGACCCACACTCATAGAAGTGTCGGATCACAGGCCACCCAGTCGAAACGACTCACAAGTCAACAGCCAATGAACAGTTGGCATTTGCCCGAGTGTGTAGAGGATATTGGAGTCCATCCTGGAGGTCATTGAACCCGCGAATTTTTCCGGTCCCTAGTAATTCGTCAGTTTACTGTCTGAAGGTTGGTCAGTGCGTCCGGACGTACCAAAAACAATTCCGAATCCAATTTTAGACGTCACAGAAATATGCAAATGTCCGCCGGAGTTTTACCTTGTTGTTCGATGAATCCGCGGGAAAAAAATTTTTTTTTCGTGTGCGTGTCGGGATGGGTTTCCCCCGCGCTGAAGGATCGGCCTGCGTCCAAGGCCTCCGGGGGAACCAGGTCGGCGAGTTATTTCGACCGCTTCACCTCAGAGAGTCTTAGGCGCCGGGGTCCGATGAAGGCGGCCATTGTCCTCCGGGGACCGGGGTCCTTCCCAGAAGCGCCGTGAAGCGCGCGCGCGTGTTTCGACAACCGATACATTCCTGGCGCGCCGCGCGGACGGGAGAGAGTTCGCGAGGCGTTTGTTCGGCGAGGGGAGGGGGGGGGGGGCTGTCAGCGTAGAATAGGATCGTGCACGGAAGCAAAACAGCGATTTTCTATCTTATACATACCTGTGTTACGAGAAAACTCCTCGCGTCTTGATACTTCTAAAAATAATAACAATAATAAATCCTGTGATTTTTTTTTGTAAATGGAATAGAAATATTCATGTAAAATTACAGATTATTTTTTTAAATTTGTACATATGTGTATCACTGAAAAATAGTAATACTGGATAGAGGATTCTTACCCGGGCATGTATGCTTTGTGTTGTCCCGGCACCTGCAATAGTTAAAGTTATTTGTAAACCGTTCCCTGAATAGCTTTCCAGTATTAACCCCGCACAAAATAAGCATCACGCAACAAAATAAAGTCAAATTTTTGGATGTTCAATTATATTTTTCATTGGTTAAAAATAAAAAAATGCTTGAATGAAACAGAAATACGCCAATGTTACTATTAAATACTCGGTATCCTCTCCGAAAAAAGTACTTCATATAATGCAAAATAACCACAGCCATGTGTAGGGGCAGGCATTTTTCGCGAATAAATCTGAACGCCTACTAGACTGCAACAAGGTGTACTTGCACCAGTGGTTTCTTCATTGTGATTGGTGGCAGTCTGCGAAAGAAGTCGTTGCTTTTTTTGACTAAGCCACTCAGGACGCGTTTGCTTTCGCACAGAATTACTCTGATTGGTGTTGTATCAGTCAACATGTACCTGAAAGAAATTCACCCAATCACGAAATACAGACGGTGCTACAGTGTTTTAACTTTCAACTGGTCTCGGAATCTTTTCGCGAAATATGCATGTCCCTAGCCATGTGTTGTACATAGTTACAATATATTTCTTGTAGCATTACAATCTCTTTCTTGACAACTGGTTTCCGAAGGAATCTTTTGTAGAAGTACAGAAATTTATTTTCTGTACCTATAGAATGATACTCAACATAGCATATCTAGAAACCGGTAAAACTCGCGTATTAGGAATTAGGCAAAATTCCACACACTTTTACACGAGATAGTAATTATCATTTCAACGTTAGCTCCTGCCACATTGTGAATTTTGACGTTTTTTATTATTTTTTATGTCCTATAAGTAGAGACCGGATAAATTCGCGGATTAAATGACCTGTACGATAGCCTCCATAATCCTGTGCTTACTCTGGCAAATGTCATTTGTTCATTGGCTGCTGGTTGTGAGTCGTCTCGACTGGGTAGCCTATGATTCGATACGTCTTTGATTGAGGGTCTCTTATTGGCTCACAAGTCCTCTAGATTAAAAGTGAACCAATGGCAGAAGCAGCACAAAGGTATGAATATTTGAATTTCAGCATGTCATGAAATGAATCCACGAATGTTTCCGATCTCTATCCATAAAGCTTGTCACAGAAACCATGATTATTTTGCAGATATAATGTGTAGCAAGGTAGGCTTGAAGCAACAAACTTACATCTTCACATTGATGATCAGACTACGGTTCTCTTGCCACGCGCTTGGTGACCGAGAGCCAGCTATGAACAAGGGGAAGATGTGGCTACTTTATCACGTGTAACCCTCCAAAATATGTGACCTTGTTATCGACCAATGAGATTATTAATAAGGCTTGACCACGTATGAGGGCACGCTGAATCCAACCTTAGAGTGAAACTAAATCGTCGCGCTACAGAAACAGAAATTCTCCACGAGCAGTTTGTTCTGTGTCGCATAAATAATTACCGACACGCAGGGCCGTGTACTTTTCGCGAAACGATTTCCAGACCAGCGGTGTGTTGAAATTTTTTAGCATTGTCTGTGTTTGTTTGTTGGCAGGTCGGTTAATTTCAGGTACATTTCTCCTGTCAGCGCACCAATGAGCTAACGCGTCCGGAATGGCCCGGCCTAACAGGGCTTCTCTCGCAGACGGCCGCCAATCACAAGGGAACAATTCGCTGTAACGGGTATGTCGCATTCTAGTCTAATGAACGATCAGAAAATTTCTCGAGAGAAAAAAAAAACATTGCCCCAGTCGATACGTACCGAGCGAAGGCTAGATGTTCAAAACATTCGATTCGCATTCCAGAGAACATATGGCGTTTTAACCCTGGGCCTTGCTATCCTAGTTTTTGGTTTATCCTACCCCCTGCCCCAATCTCTGGGACGAATGGTAACAAATAAAAATAAAAACGGGGACTTAATATTTTTTTTGTAAAAAAAAAACTTATTTTTGTAAACTCACAAAAATATTTCTTTTATATAAACCTATGTCTTATAAGTATAGTAACAGTAGTATTGCACAAAAAATTTAATATTGAATACATAATTTCTGTAATTTCTGTAATTCCATGGTCAATGGAATCGGGAAGTTGCGCCCACTGTCCATGAATAGCACTTGATGTTAAAAACAATATAATCATACAGTTGTAGTGTAATATGTTATGCTGGTCGCTAACCGAACCCAGCGTGTAACTGTGTTAGCTGGTTGTATTTAGTAGGCATACGCGTGCTTGCCATGTGATGCTATTTTTACTTGGATTATATAATTGCAATTCCCCTTGCGTGTATGTACCAAGCAAAAATTAAGTATTGCGGTATAGTCTCACGTTGCAAGTACTATTTAGTTTAAGCAAATAATTGTCTGGGTTCATTGTCACTCCCGGCTGAGCATGTAAGCATAGATCAGTGGAGAAGCCCGTCTCACAGTAAATACTTATTTACGGATTACATGATTGAAAGTGTCAAGAGAGTGACTCAGAGGCTGTAGATGGAACTCCCTCTCAAATGGGAAATAATTTCTTGTGGCGTTGCAATCTATTTATTGCAACATTACAAATCATATCATAACAACGTATCATTACAATAAATATTTCCTGTAAAGCTTACTAACTTCTTCTTAGAAATGCAGAATCTTCTTTGTATTTCTCTTGTAAATGTGTTGGAGGACTTGCAGTTTTTTCCTTGTGCTCAAAAAAAATGTGAGCGAGACTTTCAGTACTCGCTAAGGTTGTGTAAACATCTAACCTCTTTGACGAGCAAATTCCTGTGTTCTCATGTTGCGAATACGTTTATAATACGCAACTTGGACACGATATTTAACGTAGAATTCTTTGTGATAATGCCGAGCGTTATAAATATATATATACGCAAATTGTATTTTCAACTACATTTCTTGACGTGAATCAAACGCTGTAGAATTCTCTACCGGAGCAGCTACGTCGACTATCGAATTTTTCGATTCGCAGAGTGAAAGGTTAAATTATATAATGAAACGACTCCGTTCAAAAGTTGAAAAGACGTTTTATAAAAAAAAATTACCAAACCCCGACTTTGGACCTGATTTTCGACAAGGAATTTTATTAAATACCTACTGCTCTCTCGTTAAAACACTTAAAACATTAATACTATAAATTTTCCTAGTGGCTTTGTAAGATTTGGTTGACGCCATTCGCCACAGATGGCAGCACCGTGGTTGGTACAAATTTCACTCCCATTACTTCCATCGCACTCACGAAATTAATCCTAACAAATGCCCCGTATACTGAGAGCTAAGACGTTTACAGATTAAAAAAAAAATTTCTCGTAATGTTTACAAAATTTTATTTGACTGTGTACGCACTTAAGCGAATCTTTCCCCAAATTCAACCTTCACTGTTTCAGGCACACGTGTCCCTCCAATGACCTCGCTGCAGACAAATAATAAAAAAAATCCGAAAGGCCAATTCATCGCTGGCTGGATGATTGTTCTCGCCGTGGGACCAGCGGCTCCGCTGTGATAGGCTGGAACAAGGAATGTGCGCTTCACCGGGAAGGGAGAAAAAAAAAACAAGAAAAAAACATCATCCGCGAATCACTTGTTTTCGTTTTGCGCGGTCCGTTCGGTCAGCAGATTCCCTCCGCCTTTTTATACCTTCTTCGTTTGGCGCGGCGCCTAACGTGCGGTTAGTCGGAAACGCAAACAATGAGTCATTTCTCTCCCCCACTTCTAATTAACTCCTGGAGGTCGCCGTTTAACATATCTCTTTGTTTCTCAGGAATGCGTGGCGCTATTACCGATGACTTCACAGAGGAAGCACGCACCGGTAGCATTCATATATTTTAAGGCAGGAAACCCGAAGGTTAAGGTTGAGGTAGTTAGTCTCTTTATGTCTTACGGCCATGCGCGGAAACGTTAAGTAACGATGTGCACAAAACCCTTGGGCCTACTTATTTGTGAAGTCTGTCCTAAATGTCGTAATTTTATTTTATTTTTTCCTAACGTAACTAAAACTAAGAGTGTTTGTTTGGGAGGGGTCAGGGTTAGGGAAGAATCTAGGTGCGTTCCAGGTTGAAGTCTTTACGACTGAACATGCTGGGTTTCAGCCATGCATCTGAAACAGCGGGAGTTTCCCTTCCCCCTTCCTTTTTTTCACGTGTCGCTACCAATCATTGGCCGAGTACGCCCGAGTCAAAGGCGCCGCCATGGCAGGTCCACAACCTCGCGCCCACAGGTACGGAGAAAGTCGGCCTGTCTGCAACGTGAAGAAGGTGGGTGTAGGTTGGTTAGCCGGGGAGGGGGGTAGAGGGTAAGTTTCCACTGCCCAGGCCACCGCAGTGCTCGTAATCACACTCGGGTTCCTTGCAGCCGTGGAAAAAAACCGCGGCTCGCGTCCAGCCGGGGATTGACCCTCGGGCAAAAGAAACGTTTGAACCTTTTTTCCTTTCGTTGATGCGGCGCCTACACTCCAGTAACTTTCCGTCGCAAACCTGGCGGGGGATAGCATTCGGTGGATCCCCGGGCCAAACTAGCGTGATTTCCCGCCGCCATGCCTCGCTTCAGCACACCTGTCCATCGTTATCGTTACCCCGGTCTGGTGGGGACTGGAGGAACAATTCTCGCGGGTTCAATGACTTCCAAGATGGACTCAACTATCCCCTGCATACTTCAGCAAGGGTCGCCCGTTCCTTGTCCGCTGACTTGTGAGGCGTCTGCACTATTTAGAATCTACAGTCGACCTACGAAGAATTCACCTCAAACAAGCGAAGATTTCTTGGTGATTTCTAGAGACCGGAAAAATTCGCGGGTTCCATGAACTTCAGGATAGACTCCAATATCCTCTACACAATCGGGAAAATGCCAACTGTACATTGGCTGCTGACTTGTGAGTCGTCTCGACTGGGTAACCTGTGATTCGACACTTCAAAGAGTGAGGGTCTCTAATTGGCCCTCAGTCCTCCAGATTAACAGTGAACCAATGGCAGAAGCCGCACTAAGGTATAATTATTTGAATTTTAGCATAACACGAATGAACCCGTGAATTTTTCAGGTCTCTAGTGATTTTACATAGCTGGATCTTCGTAGATACTACGCAGTATTTCGACTGTCGAGATGTATGTTTCGTTCTAAACAAAAGTAAACACACGCGTGGACAAAACAAGAGTGTTATCGCTGTAGACTTGACCTGTTTTTGTTTAATATTTTGTTAATACATCAAGAATGTTATTTTAAATTCATGTTTAAAGTAAGCGAAATCGGTGTCCGTAAATTCACGAAGATAAGCCACAAATAGAGACCTGAAAAATTCGCCGGTTCATTTCGTGTTATGCTAAAATTCAAATAATTATACCTTAGTGCTGCTTCTGTCATTGGTTCACTGTTAATCTGGAGGACTGAGGGCCAATTAGAAACCCTCACTCATAGAAGTGTCGAATCACAGGCCACCCAGTCGAGACGACTCACAAGTCAGCAGCCAATGAACAGTTGGCATTTGCCCGAGTGTGTAGAGGATATTTGAGTCTATCCTGGAGTTCATTGAACCCGCGAATTTTTCGGGTCTCTAGCCATAAATTTACAAAGATACCCGGATTATTTTGTAACCAGCGTTTGTCGAAAATTGAAAGTGAACATTTATTAATTCACCTTCTGTCCTGACTTCATATGATTGGGTCACATGAATATATATTTATATATATTTTTTTTTACTGGACTCTTGTTCTTCTTATTCATTCATTAGGGCAATGTATTTTCGCGAAAAGTATTTTAGACCAGCTGTGTGTTTGACACATTGTAGCATTGTCTGTGTTTCGTGGTTGGCGGGATATTTCAGGTACATGCTTACTGTCAGCGCACCAATCACAGCCATCCAGTGCGGAAGAAAACGTGCGTCCTCAATGGCCCGGCCTAATAGGGCATTGGTTTCTCTTGCAGACGGCCGCCAATTACAAGTGAACAATCGCTCGTGCAGGCAAGTCTTATTTCAGTCTATTGAGGATCATATTTTTTCCCCCCTAGAAATACGTGCTTAATCTCATTATTAGTAGGGACTGGAAAAATATAGCTGAATAAAAATTTATGGCGAACGCTGGGCTATCTCTACATTTCAGTGTTAACTAAGGATTGTCAAAATTGTAATGAGTATTTTTTAAGTTGTTACATTTCAGTTGTTACAGTTGTTTAAACATTTCAGTTCCATTAAAATTCCGTTCATTCAAGAAATTACTGCTACCAAATGCCGTATATCGAAATATAAGATGTTTACACATTAAAAAAAAAATTACAAAACTTTTCTACGGTTACTAAAATATTTCCGTCACATCGCAGGTAAAGCTTTTCATGAACGGTCTGAAACAAATTTATATGGAACACACAAAGTGTGTTCGGTCAAAAATAGGGGGGGGGGGGAGGAGGCTACATTACGTGCTTAATAAAGCACGCGTTTTATACGTTTTTTATACGTATTTTAAAAGTTACACCACTCGCAAATTTTTTTAAAAATAATAGGTTTTTATGGTACTATATATATATATATATATATATATTTGCACACTTAAATTTAAGTCAAGTATATTATGATTTTAAAAAATTGGGATTTTTATTTTTTATTTTTGTGTCAATTCGATTCAAGTTCCGAAGTACGATGTTGTGATTTTATGATTCCTGTGGGTTGTGCACGTCCATTGATTCTATACTCGATGCACTGTTATCGCCGGGCTGGGCCGATGCAGACGGCTGCAGCTCGAGGTGCGCTGACCACTCCGGGCCGCCTGTGCCGAGTCCTGCTCGTCCCTTCTCAGTCGACACAGCAGACATCTCTCTGCACTCGGGGCTTCTTCCACTTCTTCACTTCTGGTTCGGGCGTTATTCATTGCTAGAGACCTGTAAAATTCGCGATTTCAAATCCCTAAAGGATAGACTCCATGATCCTCCATGCACTCGTGCAAATTACATCTGCTGATTCGTTACCGACTCGTAACACCTGCTGACTGGAATGATCGTGATTCGCTAATAATTCTTCTGTTAAAGATTTTTCATTGGCCCAGAGTCCTTCAGATTAACTGTGGCCTAATCACTGAAGCAAAATAATGTCAAAAGTATTTGGACTCTATCCTATCGCGAAATTAATCTGCGAATTTTACAGGTTTCTAGTAATTGTGCAAGAAATACTGAAGTATTTTTATACAAAACGTAGTTTACACTTTAGAGTACAGAATAAAAGTGGTTTTGGAGCAAATCGACCAAATACTTTCGTCGCTAGCTCGCTTGCGACTGAGCGCTAGCCGCGCCTACTGCGCATTTTAGCGTTCGCTGCCGCGTTGGCGCCAGCGCAGCGTTTCCCGTTGCCGTTACGATGGTGTAGTCATTATTAGCCTCGAGTGTACAGTTTGACCGTAGTAGGCGTTTCAAAGTGTCCTATTTTCGTGTCGCCAAGACTGTTATTGCTCCCCCCTTGCCCCCCCCCCCCGTGTCACCCACCCACCTTCCCGGTTAGAATCTATATACGTTCATCGAATTCACGTCAATATCTGTGTGCTCACGAGCTCCCGCGACACTCCAGAAAGGGCTGTCTCTTGTAAATGTCACCGATCAGCTTATTTGAAGAACCTGTATGCTCTATACGTGCCGCGTTATCTCCAGAAATGGCGAGAATGATCAAGGTCACTGATGGGTACTACATATATATGTCTGGTGCAGGATCTCTGAAGGACAGCATTTGGAACACGCTTTTTTTTTTACAGCGTTTGTTGTTTTATCTTACGTGTTATTTGTAAGAGGTTGTGGTTTGGTACGTGCCGAAAGAGTGGAAAACAAAACTTAGTCAAAAGCTGTCGAGGGGGGGGGGGGGGGGGGAGCTTCTTAAGTCAGCCTCATACTGAAAATACAGACCTCAAGCAAGAAGAATAATACTAGAAGGAAATCACGACGTATAGGTAGCGCCAGTGATTTTTCGTGAAAACGATTTCGAGACAAGATGTACATATTTTAATACACTTTACCCAATTCCTTGCGGAAGCAAACGCGTTCTAAATGGCCTGACCAAATAAGGCAACGGCCTCTCTTGCAAACGGACAACACTCACCAACCCAAAAATTACTGACGCAGAAAAATCTCATTAGTCTAGTAAGTGAACAAATTTCACAGCAAAAAAACATGGCCTCAACGAATAAGTGGTACATATAGGAAAATTAAAATATATATATATTTATTATACAAAAATAGTGTCGGAAATATACAGTTCAAAATTTTTTTTATCAAGATTCCTGAAAATGCTATGGACGTTATTAATCATTGGGTAAAGAATTTATCTGTATAAGGGAAAAAAATGAATGAATAGGAAACGTACAATACTTTTATGGTAAATATCCCATACATAGAGACCGGAAAAATTCGCTCCGTATTATGGTGAAAATCAGATAATTATACCTTTGTACTGCTTCTGCTATTGATTCACTGTTAATCTCGAGGACTCTTGGCCAATTAGAAGACCTAATCAAAGAAGTATCGAATCACAAGTTACCCAGCTGAGACGTCTCACAAGTCAGCAGCCAATGAACAGGCGACGTTTGCTAGAGTAGGCAGAAGATCGTGGATTCTACCTTGGAGGTTATTGAACTCGCGAATTTTCCATTCCCCACCCATACAGCGTAATGGATCGGCTTCACCCCCAAAGTATGGTAAATTCATTTTCATGTCATTGGTTTTACAAAATTTGCGCAAATTTTTGGCTATAAAAGCATTGCCATCTATGCTTTGTTGAAAACTTTGTTGCCGAATCAATACTTCGCCCTTTTCTTTATTTTTGTAAAAGTCTTTAAAGTATGTTTGCTTGACTAATCACATCAAGGTATTTTAATACACATTAAATTATTTGTGTTTTCACAGCTGGTAAATACATAAAATTTAAATTATATAGTCACATTTTTTAAATGCTCCTTCATATGTATCAACAAATATAGAAGAAAAAAAATCCTAAAAGGCTGGTGATACTGAAAATTAGTAACTTCCATTACATGTGTTGGGAACATTACCAAATATGTTTTTACAGTGTCGCGGAAGATAAGGACGTGAATGCAAAGAAACTTGGCCTCAGTGAAAACTGTGCGTGATGATTAGCTTGTCAGATCAATTTTACTCCGCGTCTTACGAACACAACCTTAATAAAAGTAATACGAACCCTGAGGAATGGTTGGAGCAAACTTGCGGGCCGAGTCGGTTCTGGATTCGAACTCTGGTAGAGGATTATGATTTGTCGCGAAACAAACTGGTTCGCTCACTAGGCTGCAAATGCGGTGTTTCTGCGTCAGTTATTTTCTGCTTTGTGATTGATTAGCGGTTGATAGCAAGAACGCGTTTCCTTCCGCACAGAATTGCTGCGATTCACGTCCACGTAAAATAAACTCAAGTAAGACATTTTTTGTCGTAGGCAGGCAAGTTACAGATATAAATAAAATATTGTGATTATTTTGCAGGTCATCCCTACTAGCCGAAGTCTATGAAGGTGGTATGGAGAATTACACAGGTTTATTCGCCTCGACAGTTATTAGGCTCACACCTCATGAATACATCAAAACTCCACCTGGCAACTGAACCCGTTAGGGTGTAATCCTGGTTAGGAGAAAAGATGGTTCTTTTCCATGCCTGACACTGTTGCAAGAGTCTAACATGGGTTCAGAGAACCGGGAAATAGAATCGCCATTTCCATTCGCGGCATGTTACTGGAGAGCGCACGGCTAGGTCGAGAGGTTGAGGAGACCCATCCCAACTTCGGCCCCACCGACCCACCCCCAGCTCCGCCGTTCACCCCCAGACCACCTACAGAGCTAGAAGCCCCTACTGTAGGAATCTGAGCAGCACCGTCACGGAACCATACCTCTCACATCCCTGGGACCCCTTGGTCACCCAGTTACTCGTGATCCAGCTGAGGCCTATCCAACCTCTACTAGCTCAGCAGGCTAGTACCCGAGCTTAAGTAGCTCAACACTTCCACTCGTCAACAGGGAGTGTTCTCCAAGCATACACTGAGAGGAAGGTTTGTTTGTCTCAACAAAATATTTGTTTGTATATGGTGAAATAAATATATTTCGTTAATTCAAACAAATATTTTGTAGTAGGAAAGATTCTGTTGACCCAACAAAATGATTTTGTCAACTCAAATGTATATTTGGTTAGGTGTAACAAATAATTTTTGTTACTTACCGAGTTTGGTTAAGCTAACAAAATATTTTGTTCCGCCAAGTAAATATTTATTTCGCCACATATAATCAAATATTTGTTTGATTCAAACAAACCTTTTTCTCTGTGATAGGAGGACCACTACCACCACGTTTCCTACTCCAATATTCGCATCGACAGCGGGGGTTTGCGTTTGCGTTGCCACAGCAGGTAAAACATGCACGAAAGCAGCAGGCGAGGCGTGTAAAGAGTTCGCGAATGCCGCCGCAGCGGGTCGCGCGGGCCGGGTTAATCGGTCTGCTCGTGACGTCACGTCGGGGCTTCCCAGAAGCCGACTTCGCGACGTTGCGTCAGGAGCGCGCTCTCCACGTGAAGATCGCAGACAACCGCCTCCGTGAACACCCGCCAAAGACCCCGTGGTACACACACAGCTGGAAACATTGGCTGTCCCACACTCCATTAAAAGGGACCGCCGGAAAAATTCGCGGGTTCAATGACCTGTAGGATGAACACAGTTCTACGTACACTCGGTCAAATGCCACCCACTCATTGGCTGCTGTCTTGTGAGACGTCCCAACGTAGCAGCCTGTGATTCGATAAAGCTTTTGTTGGGTGTTTCTCATTGGCCCAGAGTCATCCAGGGTGAGTTGTGAGCCAATAGCAGAGGCAGCACTGATGTATAACTGTTTGTGTTTTAGCCTATCGCGAAATGAATTCGCGAATTTTTCCGGTCTCTATCCATTGATATAATTTAGGGACCATTAATTTTAAAATATAACACGCTTACCTCCTTTGCGTCGATGTTCTGTCACGAATACGTTCAGCAGATATTCACTATAATTCTGTGCTTGTTGCATATAGGGGGTTAAGTCACAAATGGTTAAAAATGAGTTATTATCACAGGCAAGTTTGCGAAATTGATAAGGGAGATTAGAGACATTAATTTTAAAACAATTATTGAGTTTCCAAAGTTCTAAAGAAGTTAATAATGCTAAAAAAAAATCTGACTTCAAGAAACCTGATAATTTTCAGTAGCGATTTTCTCAAACCTATGATTTTGGACCTAACCCCTTTTACGCAACAAGCACAGAATTGTAACACAGGCTGTCCATAAAAAAAAATCCCCAGTTTCAATGGTATATTGCAACAGTTACATTTAGACTATTTACAACAAATCATTAATCAAATTGAAGGTAAACTAACCTAGTTTTTTTTCTTACAAATATTCAAAAATGTGCAGCTTTAGTTATACGGCACACATCCAACCTAAAAGTCCAATTCTTCCCGCACCTTTGCCAACACGTCCGGAGTAATGGAAGCAATAGCCTCTTAAATTCTGATGTCTCAACTCTAGTAAATCATTGGTTTGCAGCGGAACGTAGACACGGTCTTTTATAAACACCCAAAAGGGAAAAAAATCGCATAACGTTATGTCTCTGTCGTCTTGGCCATTATGACCAATCCAACGATCAGGGACTTCGACGTTCAACCTCTCTCACCAGATAAAGTTTTCAGTTTCACTCTCTACTAATTGGGGAAAGAGCCCATTATTTACGCGCTGCAAGCGAGAAAACAACAAAGCACTTGCAATCCCAGATGAATCACAGCATCGCGCAGGGCAGCCAGCTTATATATCGGCCATCATATCATCACTGTACGAAACTCAAATGAATGACACTAAAAATAAAATTATTTTCTTATCTTAAACGACAATTAATTATAAAGTTGAAATAGCACTCCTTTATACCGAAAAAGGAGATAAAGCAAAAATGAGATATTCGAGTTCGGCAGTCCAACAAGAAAGTGTACTTCATTACTGTTCACTCACGAACTCGCGGCAAATTTTTCACAAAAACCTCGTTCAGATATGAAATTAATTTTGTGCAGAGCAACTCAGTCATGTACCTACCTGAAGAAAAAACGGCAAAGCAAACTAACGTAATTAAATTATGCTAAGACGGATATTTTCACCGGTGTATTTTGCTATATAAAATTATACGCACAGCATTGCAAATGGTATATGGAAGTACAAAGAGCCTTTATCTTTAATATAACACCATAAAATGATATTGTAACCGCTTAAAGTCCCACAGAGGCTCGTCACCATCGTTAAGACCACAGACAAGTTCTGTGCCTGGAGCGTAGAGGCGAAGAGGTGCGTGATGCGCTAGACAGTGTCGCCCTTAAGACCACCGCACACGATCAGTTCGGACTTATCATCTGTAACTGTCTTGTGTGAGCAAGGGACTGTGGACTGGTCAGTCGGAACTGATGGACTGGCGACGTGATGGCTGCCCATAAACAAAAACGAAACACACACACACGCGGAACTAGCGTGTGTGGGAACAACGTAGCGCCAGTCCAATTTGTCAGTCCAAAAAAAATCAGTCCATCAGTTGAGTGGAGTGGCAGACATATTTGTTTATACTCTTCGGTTAATTTTTTTTTGACGTGATAACGTCTTATAAATCGATGAACGCCGACTGCACGCACGAAAAAAACATGACTCATTTTCACGTTCCGCCTGAGTCGAGCGTGCAAGAACCGGCCAACCACCGTGAGAGAAAATCTTCTATAATATCAAACAGGTTAAGGCGGGCTTTTTAAAAGCAGCAATTTAAAAAAAAAAATTGATTTATTTGTCCAATTTCGTCATTTCAAACTAACAATTTACTGACAATGATTTGTTTATTTCTATAACTAATTGTTCGTGATTATATTCAAACAAAATTATTTAAATTAAATTTTCAAAAACTGTAGGTAAATAATATTTGAAAATTTAAAAAAGTATGCAATTTTTCATCCTTGTTTTCTTATGACGTTATCACGTAACATTTATCGTCCGTAAACCGACCTTTACAACAAACCCCCCAACCTTTTTTTTTTTTTTTTAAGATTTTCTAAATGAAATGCCAACTGAAACATCTAAAGTTTCTTCCGTGATCTACGATGGAACTCTACACCCAACAGCAGCAGCAACCACAAGACTGGACATGTATGTGTGTGGGGAATCTTCAGCTCAGTCCTAACTGTATGTTCTGGCAGAGCAGTGCGAACTGGGGAGCTGCGATGACGGGAGGTTTCGGGCAACACGGCGTGGCAACGGCAGGAATAGCCGAGGTCCCGCGCCGGAAGTGCACGGAAGTATCGACCAGGGGAAGGGGAAGGGGGGGGGGGGGTGACCTCCGGTCGCCCGTGACCCTTGAAGGGCGTGGAATCGGAAACCGCCCGGCCGTCGCGAGCGAGAACCACGAGGTCTCGCCTCAACGGCGGGTCGCGCTCAAGAACAAACCGCTCACTTCTCCCCGGGAAAAACAAAAACAACAAAAAAGGATACAGAAATAATTGTCAAACCCTTTCCAATGCTTGTTGTTTCCGTCAAGCTTGCTCCATCAGCGGTTATTCAACGCGCGGCGACCGGAACAGACATTTCCGCAGTGAGACCGGGGTTACAAAACTTTTCGCGACGACGCAACAAACAACCAGCGCAACAAAGATCACGGTCGTTTTTTTTTTTTTTTTAACAAAGCACGGGAGTTGCAAGACGTTCACCGAACCTAACTATTGAAATCGTGAAACAGCAGGAAACGAATTAAATCCCCGTGCTAATTTTTTTTTGTTGATTATAGTTTTTAATGTATTAACATCTCCGTTCCCGGTATACGGCATTTGTTAGGGGTAATTTCGTTTAAACGCAACAGAAGTCGATAAACGGAAATGTGGAGAATGGGGTGAGTCCCACGCGTAGAAACATAAACTCGTATATGGTCACTTTCGTAGACATTAGGTTTCATCATGTGATGCGCGCATCGTGAAATTCCTCTCTCTTCATAAGGCGCCAAGAGAAGCATAAGTTCAGAGAATGCAAGCTCCGTGCAATCGCCGCGACTTGAGGACACGTGAAACGCGCTGCTCGGCGGCGCGACTCCCGTCCAAGCACACGTAAAGTTCACGGCCCGCGAGAGCGCGCGCCTTTGTGCGGCGGTCGAGGCCGCGCGCGCCGGGCCGTGACGGCGACCTCCGTGCGACGCACCGGCGCGCACCCCGACGACCCGCGGGAAGGAGCTCTCCCTGTCTCGTGTCTCCCTCCCGTCCACTCCCTGTCACGTGTCTCCCGCCCGTCCTCTCCCTGTCTGGTGTCTTACGCCCGTCCTCTCCCTGCCTCGTGTCTCCCGCCCATCCTCTCCCTGCCTCGTGTCTCCCGCCCGTCCTCTCCCTGCCTCGTGTCTCCCGCCCGTCCTCTCCCTGCCTCGTGTCTCCCGCCCGTCCCCTCCCTGCCTCGTGTCTCCCTCCCGTCCTCTCCCTGCCTCGTGTCTCCCGCCCGACCTCTCCCTGTCTCTTGTCTCCCGCCCGTCCTCTCCCTGCCTCGTGTCTCCCGCCCGTCCTCTCCCTGCCTCGTGTCTCCCGCCCGTCCTCTCCCTGTCTCGTGTCTCCCAACCGTCCTCTCCCTACCTCGTGTCTCCCAACCGTCCTCTCCCTGCCTCGTGTCTCCCGCCCGTCCTCTCCCTGCCTCGTGTCTCCCGCCCGACCTCTCCCTGTCTCTTGTCTCCCGCCCGTCCTCTCCCTGCCTCGTGTCTCCCGCCCGTCCTCTCCCTGCCTCGTGTCTCCCGCCCGTCCTCTCCCTGTCTCGTGTCTCCCAACCGTCCTCTCCCTGCCTCGTGTCTCCCGCCCGTCCTCTCCCTGTCTCGTGTCTCCCACCCGTCCACTCCCTGTCACGTGTCTCCCGCCCGTCCTCTCCCTGTCTGGTGTCTTACGCCCGTCCTCTCCCTGCCTCGTGTCTCCCGCCCATCCTCTCCCTGCCTCGTGTCTCCCGCCCGTCCTCTCCCTGCCTCGTGTCTCCCGCCCGTCCTCTCCCTGCCTCGTGTCTCCCGCCCGTCCCCTCCCTGCCTCGTGTCTCCCTCCCGTCCTCTCCCTGCCTCGTGTCTCCCGCCCGACCTCTCCCTGTCTCTTGTCTCCCGCCCGTCCTCTCCCTGCCTCGTGTCTCCCGCCCGTCCTCTCCCTGCCTCGTGTCTCCCGCCCGTCCTCTCCCTGTCTCGTGTCTCCCAACCGTCCTCTCCCTACCTCGTGTCTCCCAACCGTCCTCTCCCTGCCTCGTGTCTCCCGCCCGTCCTCTCCCTGCCTCGTGTCTCCCGCCCGTCCTCTCCCTGCCTCGTGTCTCCCGCCCGTCCCCTCCCTGCCTCGTGTCTCCCTCCCGTCCTCTCCCTGCCTCGTGTCTCCCGCCCGACCTCTCCCTGTCTCTTGTCTCCCGCCCGTCCTCTCCCTGCCTCGTGTCTCCCGCCAGTCCTCTCCCTGCCTCGTGTCTCCCGCCCGTCCTCTCCCTGTCTCGTGTCTCCCAACCGTCCTCTCCCTACCTCGTGTCTCCCAACCGTCCTCTCCCTGCCTCGTGTCTCCCGCCCGTCCTCTCCCTGCCTCGTGTCCCCCGCCCGTCCTCTCCCTGTCTCTTGTCTCCCGCCCGTCCTCTCCCTGCCTCGTGTCTCCCGCCCGTCCTCTCCCTGTCTCGTGTCTCCCAACCGTCCTCTCCCTACCTCGTGTCTCCCAACCGTCCTCTCCCTGCCTCGTGTCTCCCGCCAGTCCTCTCCCTGCCTCGTGTCTCCCGCCCGACCTCTCCCTGCCTCGTGTCTCCCGCCAGTCCTCTCCCTGCCTCGTGTCTCCCGCCCGTCCTCTCCCTGTCTCTTGTCTCCCGCCCGTCCTCTCCCTGCCTCGTGTCTCCCGCCCGTCCTCTCCCTGCCTCGTGTCTCCCGCCCGTCCTCTCCCTGTCTCGTGTCTCCCAACCGTCCTCTCCCTACCTCGTGTCTCCCAACCGTCCTCTCCCTGCCTCGTGTCTCCCGCCCGTCCTCTCCCTGTCTCGTGTCTCCCTCCCGTCCACTCCCTGTCACGTGTCTCCCAACCGTCCTCTCCCTGTCTGGTGTCTCCCGCCCGTCCTCTCCCTGCCTCGTGTCTCCCACCCGTCCTCTCCCTGTCTCGTGTCTCCCACCCGTCCTCTCCCTGCCTCGTGTCTCCCGCCCGTCCTCTCCCTGTCTGGTGTCTTACGCCCGTCCTCTCCCTGCCTCGTGTCCCCCGCCCGTCCTCTCCCTGCCTCGTGTCTCCCGCCCGTCCTCTCCCTGCCTCGTGTCTCCCGCCCGTCCTCTCCCTGTCTCGTGTCTCCCAACCGTCCTCTCCCTGCCTCGTGTCTCCCGCCCGTCCTCTCCCTGTCTGGTGTCTCCCGCCAGTCCTCTCCCTGCCTCGTGTCTCCCGCCCGTCCTCTCCCTGCCTCGTGTCCCCCGCTCATCCTCTCCCTGCCTCGTGTCTCCCTCCCGTCCTCTCCCTGCCTCGTGTCCCCCGCCCGTCCTCTCCCTGCCTCGTGTCTCCCGCCCGTCCTCTCCCTGTCTTGTGTCTTCCGCCCACGGGTGCTCTGCAACACCTACAACCGGCACACTGTAGAAACAAAGTGTGTGTGCGACAGAAGTGAAACATCTTGCTTAATAGTAGGCCCATGCATATTTCGCGAAAAGATTCCGAGACTAGCTGAAAGGTAAAACACTGTAGCATCGTCTGTGTTTTGTGATTGGGTGAGTTTCTTTCAGGTACATGACGATTTTTAAAACATCAATCACAGTGATTCATTGCGGAACCAAATGCGTCCTTAGTGCCCCAGCCAAATAAGGCAACTACTTCTTTTGCAGACGGCCGCCAATCACAAGGAAGAAACCGCTGGTGCGCGTTTACCTTGTTGCAGTCTAACGGGCGTTCACATTTATTCGCGAAAAATGCCTGCCCCTTCTTATTAGGTTTGGGTAGAGATAAGTTATTATAGTAGAGCCCACTCATATTTCTCGAAAACATTCCGAGACTAGCTGAAACTTAAAACGCTGTAGCATCTTCTGCGTTTCGCAATAATTGGGTGTGTTTCTCTCAGGTACTACATGTCTATTGTTACAACACCAATCACGGTGATTCAGTGCGGAAGCAAGCGCGCCCTGAGTGGCTCGGTCAAACAAGGCGACTTCTTTCGCAGACGGCCGCTAATCACAAGGAAGAAACCGCTGGTGCGGGTATAACTTTTTGAAGTCTAATAGAGTTGCAGGGATTTTTTATACTTTCGAAATATGCCTGTTCCTAATTATTAGTATTTTTTATTTAATAGATAATTATTTAAAATATTAAGGATGCCGGTATTATCTCTATTAAAAAAAATTAAAACTGAGGAGTAGACAAACACAAGCAGCGTTACGAGAATTCCGTAGCATTATTGCTGCGTCATTTGTAACATGTAACTTTATGCAACACATGGCTATGGTTATATTTGCAAGCATATAAGCCCGGATAAGAATCCGAACCTAGTATTGCTGCAAACAATATTTTGTAGTGATACAATTGTTTTCATCTAAATGTACAAATTTAAAGCTATCTGAAATTTTACATTAATATTTATGTTCCATTTACAAAAGAAAATAGATACATATGTATTGCAGTGTAGGTATGGGATGTATTTTTTAGCGAAAGAAACTGACCGCTCTTTTGACTGCAATAAGTAGAGACCTGCAAAATTCGCGGTTTCGATGGCCTTCAGGATAGACTGCACATACCCCTGTACACTCGGGCAAATAACGCAAGTTCATTGGCTGCCGACTTGTAAGTCGTCTCAGCTGGTTTGTCTGTGATTCGACCCTTCTTTGGTTGAGGGTTTATAACTGGTTGAGATTCGTCCAGATGAACAGTAAGCCAATAGCAAAATTATATAAGAGGTATATGTGTTTGAATTCTAGCCTATCACCGAATGAATCCGCTAATTTTGCAGGTCTCTATAAATGACCCTACGTATAGGCGTGACAAAATTCTGTGCGATTCGGGGCGGATGGTTTTATTGCGTGCGATATGCGGATGAAACTGGCGTGGATCTACAAGTTTGCAAGCCGTCCTCCAATACACTGGAATTTTTTTTTTGCAAGGAAAAAAAATCCTTAAAAACTCAGTTGGCAACGATATCATTATTTGTAAAACTTCAAGGCAGAGCTTTATAAATTCTGCAAATTATACGTATTCTGCCTTGTAATTTCACAAGTGATACTGTCGGCAACTGAGTTTCCAAGAACTATCCTTATAAAAGTATGTACAAACTTTTTTTTTTTACAGTGCACGACGGAATTCAGGGTCGAAAATAATGTGCTGCAAGTAATTTCAACAGTTCACGGCCACGCGACGTCATTTGTTGAAAATGTCGCCGTCCGGACAGCGCCGGGTGATGGACGGCGCTAGATTGGCGCGAAGCGGAATGACGTAAGCCTTACACCGACACAATTGTGCGCATTGTGTAGGCAACGGAACACGAACCCATGATTCCGGGCACCCGAAGGATACATCACCACTAAGATAATGGCGGTAATACAGAGTTGGTCTGTGGAATATTTTACATTTAAATAATTGTAGACAAAATGGGAACACCTTCCCTCTTCCAACCCACCTTTCACATCTGGAGAGCAAAATATTTTTTTTTGTTACAATGATGTTTAATGCTAATTCCTTGCGTATGTTTTGCTAACATCTTTTTCTTGCAATATTCATTCAATAAGCTATGGGTTTCTTTTTATAATTCTTCCTAGGGAGTTACTTTATAGGTATAAACAAAACTTCTAGTATTAGCCTTTTTGTAGCTTGGGCTTTTTTTTTGTCAGCCTAACTTCAACTTTAGAACAAACTGAATAGTCCTTAAATTTACTGTGATTTTTAGCAATATTATAATTCCCCAGTAATAAGGTTCGTTCTAAACAAAGATAAACGCACACGTGAACAAAAGAAGAGCGTTATTGCTTTAGACATGACCAGTTTTTTTTTTTTTCAATATTTTGTTGTTACCTAAAATATTCTTTTCGATTCGTGTCCAAAGTAAGTGAACCCAGTGTACGTAAATTTAAGAAGATAGCTGTAAATTAACGAAGATCCGTGTATGATCTGTAACAATCGTTCCTCATAAATTGAAGGCGAAAAACACTGTTAGAAAAATTTACCTTAAACGCTGGTTACAAAATATTCAGGGATCTTAGTTAATTTACGATCATGTACGTAAGATTACGGGTGTTGAGTTCACTTACTTAACAGTAAAAATTGTATTATGCTAACTAAACATACAAAAACCTTTTTGAGTCTAACAGAAAAATTATTCTTTTTTTTTCTTCTTCCACGTGTGTTTGCCTGTTCAAGAACGAAAAACGTGATCTTTGGAATTCGTTGTAGTTTCAACGAAGACACAGTCATTCGTAGGGACCGGAAAAATTCGCGTTTTCAATTACCTCTAGGATAGACTCCATGATCCTCTATGTACTTGTGCAGATTACACCTGCTGATTGGCTACTAACTCGTGACACGTGTTAACTGGGAAGCTTGTGATTCGATACTCCTTCTGTCGAACGTTTTTCATTGGTCCAGAGACCTTCAGATAAACTGTGGCCCAATCACTGAAGCATCAAGAAAGGCAAATGTATTTGGTTTCTCGCCTATCGCTAAATGAACACGCGAATTTTTCAGGTCTCTAGTTATTCGAGATCACGAACAACTCTTCGTTTATTTTCAGGCCGAGTCTTCGTTCGAAGAGTCAGTAAAATTACACTGCAGTTTCTGACAGCGTAGCTGAGCGCGCGGCGTTGCGAAACAGGCGTCGCCGTTGCACGCGGTGCGAATAGCCTTACGTGCGATCAATCAGTCCTTTTGACTGCGTGCCTGCGGTTACTTCACTTTCGCTCCGAGTCACGCACACTCGCCGGCGACGTCGAGTTCTGGAAAGCATTCACTCGCGCAGGCCCCCAGAGCGCGAAGAGTGATAACATCTTATTTAATGGTATCTATGAACGTACAGACAAATGTTTACATATGTCAGTCCTTGCATGTACTGAAAGCAAGAAATTATGGGTAGAGCCACGGAATTTTCGCGCATTCATTTAGTTGCAAGCTAGAATGCAAACCTCCACACTGTCGCACTGTGTTCGTGATTGGACCGCAGTTGATTGGACACGCCCCTCTACGACCGTGAGCCAACGATGTCCAGCTAGGAGAGAAGTAAGCGAATCAGGTAGTGCCAAATAACAAGGATAAAAATGTTCTCGCTAAGAAATCAACCAATGGGAAAGTAAACATGGGTCGAGCACACCCATAACTTTGAATTCTATCCTGAGGCCAGAGGAATCAGCAAAATTTTCGGGACTCTAATAATTAGTAGAGACATGCAAAATTCGCGGTTTCGATGGCCTTCAGGATAGACTGTACATAACCCTGTACACTCGGGCAACTAACGCCAGTTCATTGGCTGCCGACTTGTAAGTCGTCTCAGCTGGTTTGTCTGTGATTCGATCTTTATTTGGTTGAGGGTTTATAACTGGTTGAGATTCGTCCAGATGAACAGTAAGCCAGTAGCAAAATTATCTAAGCGGTATATGTGTTTGAATTCTAGCCTATCACCGAATTAATCCGCGAATTTTGCAGGTCGCTAATAATTAGGGGCAGGCATTTTTCGCGTATAAATCTGAACGCCTGTTAGACTGCAACGAGGTATACCCTACACCAGCGGTTTCTCCCTTGTGATTGGTTGCCGTCTGCGAGAGAAGTCGTTGCCTTTTTAGACCGAGCCACTCAGGACGCGTTTGCTTACGCACTGAATTACTGTGATTGGTGTTGTAACAGTCAACATGCGCCTGAAATAAACTCACCCAATCACGAAACTCAGACGATGCTACAGTGTTTTAACTTACAACTAGTCTCGGAATCTTTTCGCGAAATATGTATGGCCCTATATATAATGGTATTTATGAACGTACAGACAAATGTTTGCATATGTCAGTCCTTGCATGTACTGAAAGCAAGAAATCATGGGATATGAAGTTTTGGGTTAACCATTCTTATTCGTAGTATTTCATTCATTATATCAATAAAAAAATTTTTTTTTATAAAACCATAGAAACCTGAGTTTTTCAAGATTTTTGAAAAACTTAATTATTATTTATTTATGAATGAAATACTTAATTTAAAGATTTTTAATAGGAAGGCTACATACGAACGTATACCACATGATTGAATTATGTTGTTACATGCTAGGACTCACATATAAATTTGCCTTCAAGTTCATAGAAATCATTAAATAAGGACCTGTTTGATACTAAAAGGCTTTGATAAAAATTAAACATGGTTATATTATTAATTTATTTAAAATCATGTGCAAACAAACACCAAATATTAGAAGCAAAATTATTTAGAATAGGTACTATCCGCTTAACGTAGAGAGGTAGGATAAGAAATATTAAATATTGGTTAAAAGGTTTTTATACAATTTTTTTTATGATTTAGAGTTTTGAATTTGGCACAACACAGTATCCATTGAAAGTTTTAACTATTATATTTTTACCAATTCCCAAAAATATATTTAATAATATATTCTACCGGTAAAACATTTTTTTAGCAGCCGGTCAATATTTACCAACGTCAAGCATCCTTTATATTTAAAAAAAATTAGAGAGGAAATTTTTTTTTCAAATCAAGCAATAGAAAATTGTCATTATCTGAAAACTGATAAAACCAAAATTGTGTCGTTCGGGTCGTATTTCGAACAAGTGCGTGTCTCGCGGGCGAAGTGAACGCTCGCAGAGCTGAACGTCCACTCACTTTTCGTTCCTGCCCCACGCGCATTTGTACTCATCCCGGTTTCAAAACAAGAGTGAGCAGTTTCGGGTCTCTGTTCCTTTCTCCGGCTGGAAGAACCATTCATTTGCCCACGCAAAATGTTCAAGCCACGATTATAGGCGTTTAAAGTTAGTGTGCGGAGCGACTTGTCTTCAGTTCGACAGGATCTTAAAGTGCCCGTTTCTCAGACGTCACTCCAAGTTTGTTTACGACCACCACGAACCAACCACATCGAGTTATTTGCAAACACCGACATAAATATACGTAGACCATTAAGGGTCACATACTGTGTGCAGAGCTACAGAAGAAATAAACACTCAAGTACTCAAGATATCCGAGTGGGGTCTGGATAACCATAAGCATTTAAGAATACGCTGAGCGCAGATGAGTAGTTCTGATAACGTATTTGAATTTTAAACTGCTATTTTTAAAGAGTAAAAAATTGCTAAAACCACGTGTTTTCATTATACTATTTAGGGCTGAAACACCCAGTACAGATTCTTGAAAGCATACAAGGGTCTACCATTAAACCTTTATCTTTATTTCTCCACCAAAAAAAATGTTGTGGTTACCGTTCAAATCTCCATAGTCGCCCTATGCACGACGAGAAGACTGCGCGCCAGTTCAGAGCCTTGTGCTTAGAGGCGAAACCGCGCTAGAAGCACCAGCGAGCGTCGCACTTACCATCTCGCGTCACTAACATCTATATACCCCTGACTAGGTGGACTCCTGAAACTATTATTGAGAGCTGCCAAATTCGATTCAAAGTACATAATACGAACTATGCAAGCATAAAAATTGAAGACGTTTACCGTTTCGTAGCATACATAAGCAGGGGCGCAACAACTAAATTTCCAAAGGGATGGCAATATACCTTTTTATAAAGAATCATCGATCCTCCCTATTGAAGCGGGCGGTCCGGGGTTCCTCCCCCGGGAAAGTTTGTATTTCAAGGTGGAAAATGGTGCTATTTAAGCAGTTTTATTATCTAAAAATTGATTACACAGCATTTTCTTTGCCCCCGTTTGCCCCCACTTCAAGGTTTCAGAGGGGGAGGGGGGGGGCAAAATACGCTTGCGGCCCCCCCCCCCCCGTTGTTGCGCCCCTGTACATAAGTATTGTAAAGATTGTAAAGTTGCAACTTCACTTGTATTACTGTTCTATATATATATATATATATATATATATATATATATATATATATATATATATATATATATATATATAACATCTAAGACTTTTCTACAGATGTTCTACTAAGCAATGTATTTCGTATTTTGCCTTAACTAATTACACTGTATTGATTTCACAGTATAAATTTATTTTCTTGGTTTTTCCACATGGGAGAAAAATGTACAAAACAGTTTCTATAGTCTTAATATTGAAACATTAAAACAGGGAAAAAAAATCAACAAGACGCGTAAACACAAGCCTTAATACTGATAACGAGAGATTTTGTAAAAAAAAAAAGTAAAACTTGCAGCTTATTTTATGGTTATTAAAAAAAAAGTTGTGTTTTACCTGAAAGCATCTTGGTGACTTATGATTTGACATTCAACTATGTTACATCTGAGCTACTCTGAAAACTTGATTGCGCTGCTATAGAACATTTTTAAATATTTACGTCAGTTCACGCCGAAGGATCTTTGTCTCTCGCGTCCATTATATTAGGTTTCTTGGCTTGTGGATTTCAGTAACGTCAAAAGTGAAGAGTTAGTAAACGTTTCGGTAGACATTTCAGTCGTCACCATCAGGGTAATGGTCTCTTACTGAGTAATTTCAGTAATTTCAGCGCGTCGAGCCCCGAGCAGGCTTGTTCGCTTGATGATCTGTAGAGCCACGGAATTTTACGCGCATTCATTTAGTCGCAAGCTAGAATGCAAACCTCCACACTTGTCGCACTGTGTTCATGATTGGACCGCAGTTATCTGGACACGCCCCTCTGAGACCGTGAGCCAACGATGTCCAGCTAGGAGAGAAGTAAGCGAATCAGGTAGTGCCAAATAACAAGGATAAAAATGTTCTCGCTGAGAAATCGACCAATTTGGAAAGTAAACATGGGTCGGTCACACCCATAACTTTGAATTCTATCCTGAGGCCAGAGGAATCCGCGAAATTTCCGGGACTCTAATGATTAGAGACCTGAAAAATTCGCGGATTCATTTCGTGTTATGCTGAAATTCAAATAATTATACCTTAGTGCTGCTTCTGCCGTTGGTTCATTGTTAATCTGGAGAACTGGGGGCAAATTAGAGACCCTCACTCATAGAAGTGCCGAATCACAGGTCACCCAGTCGAGACGACTCACAAGTCAGCAGCCAATGTACAGGTGGCATTTGCCCGAGTGTGCAGAGGATATTGGAGTCTATCCTGAAGGTCATTGAACCCGCGAATTTTTCCGGTCTCTACTAATGATCTGTCCTGAGACACCACAGCGCGCGAGGCGTGTGTGTGCTCGCGACACCGGAAGCAACGGGTCCCAGGGTCCGCCTTGCCTTCACCGCCTGCCCCGCGCACGCGTCCGCCTTGGACCGGATATCGGAGCGCCGAACGTCCCCGCCCCTCTACCGCACGTAATGGCTATAATCGAGGGTTTTTAGTCCGAGGTCGGAGTCGCGGACGAATGGGGATAAAGTTTTCCTCGAGAAATTACATTCATTAAATGATAAAAATAATAATAATTTTCAATATATCACGTACCCTCTGGCTGCAGATAAAAATCAACTAACCGGATTCGAATTTTTTTTTCCAAGTTGGTAACGTGTTGCTGGCCTTCAGGCAGATACTAGCACTCTTCCGCGAAATAACTTAAAAAAAAAAAAAAGTCACCTGGAAACCATTTGCCAAGAAATAGTTTGTAATACCACAATATAGATATTTATATCTTTGTGCAACACATGACTGTGGTTATTTTTGCATATATGAAATACATTTTTTCAAGATATTACTGAATATTTCGTTCTAAAATTGGAAGATGATATTATTTGTTTTAATTGATGTTTCATTTGAGCATCATTTTTTTAAAACTATATAACAGATCATCGAATATTAAATAATTGGACGGTATTTTGTTTTATTATGCTTATTAATGTATGCAGTTAATACTGGAAAACTATTCAGGGAACGGGTGACAAATAACTTTAACTTCTGGGCATAAATGCTCGGGTAATAATCCGTAACCAGTATTACTATTTACATTATTTTGTAGTGATACAGTCGTTTTCATGTAAAATTTACTTACATTTTTAATTTTACACAAATATTTTCGTTTTAATTTACAAAAAACAAAAACATTTAGAGTATATTAACAAATTTAGGGAAAGAGAGAGGAATCAAAAGACGCCATATTATTTTAACAAAGAGTACTATACCATATTTTATTTAAAATTAATGTTGAAATTTTTATTTGATAATAGCAGAGATTACACAGTAATAGAATTTGAAATACTATAGTATAAAGGTTAGTATTATTATAGTTGTAGCCGATTTTAAAAGTGAATTTAACCTAAAACACCAGTGACGTCACAGGGTAAAATATGTGTAGCATCTAGTCACTAATAACTTCAGGCATTCCACAAAATTTTGTAAGAACTATTGCTTTACCGAAGCCTCATTTCGAAAATAAAAATATTCCTTTTGCGGCTTGAAAAATGAAACATTACCATTTTTTGATCACATATGATATGCGTCAACAAAAACCTTCGTCACACTACAAATGGCAAAAATCTTTGTAGATGATCTTGTAAGAAAATTCATCATGAAATATTTTTCCTTGTTTTACGGCTTACTCTGCAATAACAAACAGTTTGTTGCGACCAAGAGAAAAGTCGTTAATTAGCTATAAACAACTGCAAACTTACGTTACAGCAAACAACATTTATTATTTGAGAAATATTCTGATTACAGTTTTTTTTTCCATGTAAATGTACAAATTTACAAATATCTGTAATTTTACATGAATATTTGAGTACCATCTATAAAAAAAAATTACTGTGTACCCAAGGGGTGTATTAAAATACTTTGAGAGTTTTACGTCCATCTACCGAAGACCACACTTGGCTAGCTGAATTAGTTTTCAAGCTAAAAATATTTTTCAAAAGCCTTGGCGGAAATTTTGAGACACGCTGTGCTGTGGGTGAGCGCGCAATTAATTGAAACGTCTTCGACTCAGCGCGACAACCGTGAAGGAATGGATCCTGCAAACAGGGTGGTGTCGCGGGTAACGAGTTGGCGAAACCGGCTCCGCGCATCTCGGGAGACACGACCGCCAGGAGACCTTCGCGCGCAGCCAGGCGTAACTAGCCCGGCTGCACCTGGCGCTGCTAACACTCACGTTGAACGGGTCGTTACCACAAAGCCGAAACACCATAACGCCGAAATGCCACAATTGACCACAACGCCGACAGCTTAGAAAACTGCTGTGTACCACAACGCCGAAATAACAACTGAATGAATTTGTGTGTGTTTTTCAAATGTACCTTAACGCCGAAATACCACAATCAAACCTAACCTTACCTAACCTAACCTAACCTAACCTAGCGTAATGTAACCTAACCTAACTTAACCTAGCCTATCCTAGCCTAGCCTAACCTAACCTAGCCTAACCTAACCTAACCTAGTCTAACCTAACCTAGTCTAACCTAACCTAACATTTGTGGCAGTCCTGCAATGACATTTTTCGGCGTTAGTGTATTTCGGCGTTGTGGTACACAGCAGTTTTCTAGCTGTCGGCGTTGTGGTCAATTTGGCATTTCGGCGTTGTGGTGCGTCCCCACGTTGAACTCACGAGCAGTGCACTGAAAAGTTAGGATATGGTGTGCCCGGTAAAAACTTTTTTTTTTAAAGTGAAAACTTTTATGGGAAGGTTTGGATAGGGAGTAAATTCATGTAAGTCGTCATCGACATGGTTACGTGACGTGTTAACGATAACACTATATCTGTTCCTGTTAGTATAACTTATTGCGCTTTTAAATCTTAAGTGTACGATTACTGTGCAGTAAAAGGTGAGTATAAAATATATTAATATTCTCATATAGATATATAGTTTGAAAAACAAAGAAAACGGTGTCTTTGTAGCAATATAACCTAAAAATTACGAACATCATTATTTATTTTTTTAATATCCTACAATTACTATGCAATGCTTATTGTATAGTAATTTAGTGGTTATTTACTAAAGTGATAAAATTAATTTGTTGTGTGATAATATTTTTTTCGTAAAAATTGCGAAAAAGGTTTTCACTTCTGTCGGCAGTCCTCATGACTGCTTTGAATTTTATTTTTTGTTTGTACTTTCACAAGGTAAAAATCCTCGGAAACTCAGTTGCCAAGGATATCGGGTGTAAAACTGCAAGGCAGAGTTTAGTAAATATTTCCAGTGGTACGAAGCTCTGCCTTTCAATTTACAAGATATATCTTTGGCAACTGAGTTTCCAAGAGTTGTCCTTGTAAAAAATACAAAAATTGTTTACAGTGATAGTTACGAAAATCCAGACCTTTTTGGACAATACAACGAGCTCTTCGTTTATTCCACGTGAATTTCGTCATTGAAAAAATGCGTAAATTTACTGAAAGTTCCAACAGTGCAGCAGCTCGGAACCGAAGATGGGACCTTTTTGAGCTCGAATCAGGCGTGCCAACCACGCGAACACGCAGCAGACTGCGTGGACCGTGTTGTGAACGAGCATACAGTGCACACAGCCCACAGCTTCAGGGTACTATGTATGTCTGAATCTACGATTCAAGTCGGTGAAATATTACTAAAAAATTCTGCGAGAAAACTGCTACCAACTGGTAAGCTAGTGCTTTCTTGATGAATCGGTGTTTAAAGCTGTGAAATTAACTGAATAATCAGGGCGAAACCACTGAATAATTCAGTGGACCTTGTTCACTGGAATAAATGAAAATTCAAAAAAACAGATTGGTAGAGACCTGTAAAATTCGCGGATTCATTTCGCGATAGGATAGAGTCCAAATACTTTTGACATTATTTTGCTTCAGTGATTGGGCCACAGTTTATCTGAAGGACTCTGGGCCAATGAAAAATCTTTAACAGAAGAATTAGCGAATCGCGATCATTCCAGTCAACAGGTGTTACGAGTCGGTAACCAATCAGCAGATGTAATTTGCATGAGTGCATAGAGGATCATGGAGTCTATCCTTTAGGGATTTGAAATCGCGAATTTTACAGGTCTCTACAGATTGGCCATTAAATTTCAATTATTTGAAGCAGTTTCAACTAATAAAATCTAGAGTGAAGGCAACGGGCGCTTAATAACAGTAAAAATATTTATTTGATGAAATAAACCTGATTATTTAAAAGACAGATTTTTATTTTATTTATTCATTGCACAAAGATAAAAACTTTTTTTTTGGTAATAATTTATTTGATCTAATAAGCTGTGTTTTCGTTACCGTTTCTTTTGTGATTACAAATCATACATTTGATTTAATATCCATAGAGAAGTCAAAGACGTAAGGCTAATATAAAGGTTATCTGTACCCAGGATACCATTCAGGTACAAACCTACGGCTTGGCACTTTGCAAAGTTGTTGAATAACAAACGTGACACAAGAAAGTTTTCCACGTCCGAATTGTTTTGAATTCCAGTTATTCCTAGAGCGAAGTGTTAAAATGTGCACACACACAGTTGGTCATTATAAGTGACGTCTTTGAATATTCATGCAGGTACTAACGTACAATACGATCTTGGTAATCAGAAGACAGTAAGTGCAGTGTTCGTGTCACGTATCCTGAGAAATGTGTCCTGTTCTTGGTGGGAGGGTGCCAACCAGAAAATCACACATTAAGGCGCATGTTTAAGAGTTCCGAGAACAGTGCTGCTAAATCAAAGCCACCCTTGTTTATAGCCACCTTGAAGCATGCCGTTAACTTGAGATATTCTTCGCGTAGTTTACCTTGTGTACTGGGGCAATAACATTTCCATATTATATGAATAAATTGTAGGCTATTTATATTATACTTGCTTTTAGTCCGTACTGAATAAATTTTTTTAACATTTTTTTAAATAAAAAATTTATAACAGATATGTGTATCCTAAAAAAAAATATTTGTTTTTCAGTACTGTTACAATCTAGGCGTAAAAAAAAATTCTGAAACTTATTATTTCTTGAAGGCACGTACATATTATTTTGTTGCAAATGTACCAACGAATCACTTTGATTTTCGTGTGCTTTTGAATATGTATATTTAAAAATATTCAATTATTCATGTACAAACGACATGCATGTTCCATAGCCTTATGGTACCCACCAGAATCAAAGTTTCTACGCACTAAATAAATAAAAACTAGCTTAGAAACATTTGAATTCATGCATGAATGCATACTGATCTCAGCGCACAGCCTAGAATTAAAAATTCGCCAGTTTATTCCATTTATTTATTTCAGCTCTGTTTGACGCAGTTAAGGTGTGCACTACAGTAACGAACAACTGATATGTAAAAAAACACACACACACAAATTAAGAACAATCAAACATGAAATTGCAATGATTGCTGATAAATAGGGGCAGGCATTATTCTCCAATAAATTTGAACGCCTATTAGACTTCAACACGGTATACCCGCACCAGCGATTCCTTCCTTTGATTGGCGGCCGTCTGCGAGCGAATTCGTTCCCTTATTTGACCGAGCCACTAAGGACACATTTGCTTCCGCACTGAATTACTGTGATTGGTGTTGTAGCACTCGACATGTATCTGAAAGAAACTTACTCAATTACTAGGGCCATGCATATTTCGCGAAAAGATTCCGAGACTCGCTGGAAGTTAAAACACTGTAGCATCATCTGTGTGCCAAATAAGGCATCTACTTCTCTCTCATGACAGCCACCAATCACAAGGAAGAAACCTCTGGTGGCGTATACCTTGTTGCAGTCTAACAGGCGTTCATATTTATTCGCGAAAAATGCCTGCCCCTACCAATCACGAAACACAGTCGATGCTGTTTTAACTTTCACCTCGTTTCGGAATCTCTTCGCGAAATATGCATGCCCCTACTAATGAATCTCGAAAAACTTCAGTTGTACATTGATTGTTATTGTAATTATGTATTTATTTTAAACTTAAGCTTCTCTGAATTCTTGGTACTTAGCTTATACCACGATACAAAATATCACTGGCCTGAGCAAAATAATACATTATTTCAAATTTAGATTACATTTTCGGGTTGGAGACAACCTCGACTTTGTAAAATTTTGCAGGGACTGGGAAAAATAATTGGCGGTTTCAATTACCTTCAGTTCTCAGTATTCTCGAAGGGAAAAAAACGCCAGTTCATCGGCTGCTGACTTGTGAGTGGTCTCAGCTGGTTTGCCTGTCATTCGATGCTTATACATATGTGGGCGAGGGTTTCTCGTCGGTCGGCGTTTTCGATGGCCTTCAGGATAGACTGCACATACCCCCTTGTACACTCGGGAAAATAACGCAAGTTCATTGGCTGCCGACTTGTAAGTCGTCTCAGCTGGTTTGTCTGTGATTCGATCCTTCTTTGGTTGAGGGTTTATAACTGGTTGAGATTCGTCCAGGTGAACAGTAAGCCAATAACAAAATTATCTAATAGGTATATGTGTTTTTAATTCTAGCCTATCACCGAATGAATCCGCGAATTTTGCAGGTCTCTAGTGATCCAGACGAACAGCGAGCCGATAGGAAAAAGCGGTTTGAAGGTATACGTACTTGAAATTTTCGCGTGCCGGTCTTTACCATTCGATGGGACAGGCGACGACGGCCTTCCCCGACGGCGGTGCTCGATGACCTCGGGCCACGCCGAGGTCACGGTGACCGCGGAGCCGCCGAGGGTCTCCGCGGCAGTGTCGCCGACGGAAGGACGAGCCTCAGTTCCGGCGCAGCAGCCTTCAGGCTAGACTCCACAGTCCCTCTGCACGCCCGGGCGAGCGCCGCCCTTTCCTACCGTCTGCAAGCTTTGCGAGGCGTCTCAACTGCGCAGCCCCATGATTGGGGACTGGAAAAATTCGCGTATTCAATGACATCCAGGATAGACTCCGCGATCCTGTGCACACTCGGGCAAACGTCACCTGATCATTGGCTGCTGACTCGTGAGGCGTCTCAATTGGGGGACTCGTGATTCGATACCGCTTTGACTGAGGGCCTATAACTGGCCCACACTCCTCCAGGTAAACAGTGAACCAATAGCAGAAGTTGCATAAAGGTACAACTATTTGCATTTCAGCATATCGCGAAATGAATCCGCGAATTTTTCTGGTCTCTACCCATGATTCACCACTCCTTTGGTTGGAATTTTTCCAAACTGGTCCAATGACCTCCGGGATAGACCATGAACCAATAGCAGCGGCAGCACAAAGGCAATAAGTATTCAGCGTAACTATAAATAAAACCGCGAATTTTTTCAGTATATTCTAACATATGTAGGTATGTAAGGCGAGGAATGGTTAGGTTGCAATAAAACTATGTACTGAGATTCAGTCACTTGGGTTCTAATCTTAAACACGGTTTTTTTATGCGTAACATCTTAGCTGTCGGTATTCAGCATTTGGTAGGAGTAATTCGTGAATGGAACGGAAATGTGTAACCACTACCACGGTGCTGCCATCTGTGGCGGATGACGCCAACCAAAGTGCACAAAGACAAGGGGGAAACTTTACTGTATTAACTGTTTAATGAATTTTAACAAATTGGGCAGTATTTTAATAAAATTAACTGTCGAAAATCAAATCAAAATCCGGGGTTTAGTTTTTTTTTTTTTTAGTCTTTTTGGCTTTTATCAGAGCCATTTTATGAAATAATTTAAAATTGAGCTCTGCAAATCGAATGATTTGATAATTAACGTAGCTGCTCCTAAGCTAGTGAGAAAGCTATGTGTAATTTTTTTCAAGAAGTGTAGTTGAAAACACAATAGTATGTTTAAATATTTATCACGCTTGGCATTATTTTCAAGAAATAAACGTTAAATTTCGTGTCAGAGTTTCGTATTACAAGTGTATTAGCAACAAGTTTAGATGCTACACATCTCACTCGCTCACGTTTTTTTGTTTTTCTTCGCAATTGTGAAACGTGGCGGACGGTGTCAATATCCGGATTTGGGGGGGGGGGGGGTGCTATTTTGGGGGTGTTATCGGCACCCCTCCTCAATTGTAATGACCTCGATGTCAATGTTAAGTTAAGCCCAACAGGGGAAAGTCTTGCGTCCACTTGGTAGCTGCATAAAGGTTCCGCCACAGTCAAATTATAGTCTCCAATTAAATTAGACAACAATATTGGAGATGTTTTAAAATGTTGGACGAAATATGGCTTCCAGTTTTCTCCCATCAGATTAATTTGGACAAATAACCTCAAACTAGTTTTTAATCCTTTGTCTATTGGATGAGCCATCTCAAAAATTTAAATTTTAACTTAATGTAAAATAATAATTAACCATTCAGAATGATGGATGGAAAGTTTGAATAATTTATGATTTTTATGCATATATTAACTATTGAAACAAGTGTGGTATTTAATCACTTAAATACTCGTTGCATGATAAAATGAAATCATTTATACGATCGTTAAAATTTTATAGACACATTACTCACTTTTCCCACATAAATTACTTTACAAACGACACTCATAAAAATGTTTTTTTTTTTTTTTTTACTTTACATTTTCTCGGTAATCTCCCATGTGTCGCTGCGCCACTCAAAGAATCTTTGAGAAGAAAAACGCACATAATTTGCGTTTCCGTTGCGCTCAACTCTGATTGGCTGATTCTTTTAAACAAAAACATCACTGCGCTAGGGACGTTTTCGGTGTCGTTATAGCCCTCAAAAATTATCTGGCCACTTTTTTTTTTGTTGGCCTGGCGAAATTTTGACAGGGTGACAAAATCTTAAGGCTGGATTTGCAAACTACGAAAGAAACCCAAGTAACGCAAATAAAGAAAGACTCAAATGTCACACAAATAGGTTTTCAAATTACCCGTTCGTAAAATATGCAAAACGCATAAACACAACGCAAGCATCTGCCAACTTACGACGTATTGCATTTCCGGCTTGTGTTTCCGCCTTCCATTTTTTGAAGTTCCCTAAAAAGAAGACACAGACGTTATTTATATATAGAAGGCTACAATATGCACCACGTTTTCAGTTATTAAACTTTCGTAACACTGAAAGAAAATAACACTTTCCATTACACGATTTCACGTTTGTTTAATGGCATGCCGCGAAAATTATTTTTTTTCCCTGCAGTTTTAGGATTTCAAGTTGTAGGATGTCTTGCGAATTCGGCGATTTATAAACGACTGTGGCGGATCCAAGGGGGGGCACCAGGGGCAAGTGCCCCCCCCCTCGAAAAACCAGTTGTCTGCTACATTAATATTGCCGACAAAAATGATTGTTTCTGAAACCAATAAAATATTTTAATATAATTATTGAATTTCTTGTAGAATCATGAAATCTGGTGGTTGGATGTTATGTGTAGTGTGAGTAGATTAAATACAAATTTAGTAATTTTAAGACTTTTTTTTTCTCTCTGGCTACTCTGAAATCCTAGAGTTCCCCCTTCCGAGGTGAACCTCTGGATCCGCCACTGATTGTTTGCGTGCTGCGTTCTCCGTGGTGCTCATGGGACCCGGGGCAAAGCGGCAGAGTGGATGCCGCTGGACCGTCCAGAGATCAGGGGGTGTGGTGAGGGGAAGGGAGGGGTCGGGCCGAGAGGGGCGGAGGCCACGCGCCATCAAGGCCGACTGGTCCACTGTCCGCCGCAGCGGGCGTGCATCCACGCCGGGTACCGGGTACCGGGTACCGGGTGCTGGTCGCGCCACCCGGGGGGCGCCGGGCAGAGCCGCGGTACCCAGAGACGGGCCAACAACGTCCGTCCGGCCAACAGCCCGTCGCACGCGACTCAAAGAACGATGACGAACAAGCGAACCGGCAACGCCGCTCCTTTCGACTTTAAGGCGTGCCTCCCATTTCACGTCATGATTTTATATTTATATTAATCACTGACAAACTTTTAGACTTTTTTTCAATTGTTTAACTTTCACGAAATGAACAATATATACAGCGCATGATTTTTGCATTATTAGCTGCCAAAGTTACATTTTTTAACGTTTTTTTGGGTTTTGTACAAATAAGGGGATTTTGAATTTATTGCAGAATTCGAAACTTTTTAGGTTTAACTGCAATGCAACTGGCTACTTCATGATATGGATTGCATTTCTATATCACAAAAACTCATTTCATGTTTCTTGGCTATCAGAATCGTAACAAATTTGAGAATTTCGAAATGCCAGGTAAAAATAATTAATATTTTCTGAAAGAAATTCAAACCATTTCTTGGGTTCAAGACCTGGTTAAGTCACTCAGATACGCCAGTTGATTTTTTTTCTTCATTTTATCGTCATTAATTTTATTTATTGCTTAAATTCTGACACGATGACTCCCCTTGCATTATGTGGTTCTGTCACCAAAATTTTAAACACATATTCACTTAGTGTAATATCATGAGCGTAAAAAGTCGCGCACTTAATCGTAATTATAATTACTTGCGCGACTTTTACACCCAATATATTACATATAGTGAATGCCTATTGAAATTTTTTGACAGAACTACGAATGCAAGAAATGTATCGTGCTAAAATTAGCCCTTTAGTAATGGTAACGACAAGAAAATAAAAAAAAAAGTCAACATGTGTGAAACCGAGCCTTCACCCCTTGAATTCTTAATCCAAGCCAAGTTTACCATATTTAATATCCTGTTCCAATCCTTTGTCGAGTCTTGCTCTTGTTACCCAATCCCTTGAATCATATTACATTGTTTCTAAACCACACGAACAAGGAATTGGAGAACAATAATCGACAAAGGAATGGAAAAGGAAATTTTTAAATCACCATATTGGCCCGACGCAGGTGTTCAAAAATGATTCCCAACTATTATCGCATAGTCAAACAATTTTCAGGTGAAAATTGAATGTTAAACTTGTCAAAATAAATTACTAAAAAGGAGATGGAAATGAAAAAAAAATACTGACAAGATAAAGATCTAAAAACAGGGACAAGATTATTTAGTTGCCACCAAGGCTAAGTTAGTTCGATCCCCCGTGTGTGGACAAGCACATTTATTTTTGCAGTGGAAAACGTGACGGACGTTGTCGTGAGCCGTTTGTGTGTTATCGGGATTACTAACACCCCCCCCCTCCCACACCAAGCGACGGCAAACCATTCCATCAGTGGTCCATTGTAATATCGTCATCCTTCAAAGTCTCTCATAACTCCCAATGTCTAAGAAACGTTTTGCCTAATCCTGCAATTTATTAATATGTTAAAATCCTGCATTACTGGCTACTAGCTCACTGAAAATTAGCTTCCACGAGATTAAACACGCCCTATAGAGCAAATATACATAATTAGGGCCATGCATATTTCGCGGAAAGATTCCGAGACTAGCTGAAAGTTAAAACACTGTAGCATCGTCTGTGTTTCGTGATTGGGTGAGTTTCTTTCAGGCACGTGACGATTTTTAAAACACCAATCACAGTGATTCATTGCGGAACCAAATGCGTCCTAAGTGGCCCAGCCAAATAAGGCAACTACTTCTCTCTAGCAGACGGCCGCCAATCACAAGGAAGAAACCGCTGGTGCGCTTATACCTTGTTGCAGTCTAACAGGCGTTCAGATTTATTCGCGAAAAATTCCTGCCCCTATACATAATTAAAGTTTTTGCCTGTCTAAGTGGTTATTGGCTAGAAGTTAATTTTCTGGTTTCACACAGCTCGGTAATGCATGAAAAATTTATTGTGTAATCTATTGTCAATTAAAAAAAAGATATGGCTGCTTTCTCGTCCGTTTTTACTAGCTGGAATTAACGACCACTAACTGGATATTACTTAACCATGTGCTTGTTGGCGTTCAGGTTAAGTTATAATTCTTAAGTTTTTTCAATCGTAAACCTACCATAACTGGCATCAAAGGCAATCCGGTGGATTCATATTTTGTTTTTATACATAATGAAATTGGTTATATAACTACTTGAAAATCCAGACACGTGGCTTCGATGAAACCTAAAAATTGTAACATTTCAGCTCGTAACCTAGAATCCGTACACAATTCAGAATCGAGGATATTTTAATTTAATATATAAATACTAGTTCATGTACTGCTAATATCATCCTTTCCAAGCCACCATAAAATGGTAAAGGAAATAAATTCAGAAATTGTAAATACATACTAATATACTCATATAATAGCAAAAAGTAACCAGAAACACATTCAAATAATCAATTTCCGAAATCTTAAAACAAAATAAATATTCCAATTAGAGCTTTTTTTTTAAATTCTCGTTCAATGTTTTCTAAGTATTTTATCCTTTATTAACATGATGCTAGTAATTCCGTATTTCCTACTCCTTTCGTGCTACATGATAACCTGCTTTCCAAACGAAACGTTATTTCGCGCCAACAACACATGTTACTGTGCTCTGATTGGAACTTCCCTTAATTCTTAAGGAAATATATAAAATAAAACCATCTCTGTTAATTCTTAAGTCATCATATGGTTCGCACACGACAATCATAAACAATTTCAATAGAATACATAGATGTCCGTCAAGTGGGCCCGGTCACATTTCGTCGGGAATAATTTTTTTTCAAAATTCGTTAGTGCTACGTTAGTGCTGGTTAGTGCCGAAATTTGGTCGTTAGTGCTCCAAAATTGCAACTTTTATGGCCGATTTAGTGATCCGGGCTGGCTTGACGTCAAGCTGGCCCGGAAACATAGGAAAAGCACAATACGGAAAATTCAATGAATGCATTCGTTAGTGCTACGTTAGTGCTGGTTAGTGCCAAAATGTGGTCGTTAGTGCTCCAAAATTGCAACTTTTATGGCCGAATTAGTGATCCGGGCTGGCTTGACGTCAAGCTGGCCCGGAAACATAGGAAAAAGCACAATATGAAAAATTCAATGAATGCATTCGTTAGTGCTACGTTAGTGCTGGTTAGTGCCAAAATGTGGTCGTTAGTGCTCCAAAATTGCAACTTTTATGGCCGATTTAGTGATCCGGGCTGGCTTGACGTCAAGCTGGCCCGGAAACATAGGACAAAGCACAATATGAAAAATTTAATAAATGCATTCGTTAGTGCTACGTTAGTGCTGGTTAGTGCCGAAATTTGGTCGTTAGTGCTCCAAAATTGCAACTTTAATGGCCGATTTAGTGATCCGGGCTGACTTGACGTCAAGCTGGCCCGGAAACATAGGAAAAAGCACAATATGAAAAATTCAATGAATGCATTCGTTAGTGCTACGTTAGTGCTGGTTAGTGCCAAAATGTGGTCGTTAGTGCTCCAAAATTGCAACTTTTATGGCCGATTTAGTGATCCGGGCTGGCTTGACGTCAAGCTGGCCCGGAAACATAGGAAAAAGCACAATATGAAAAATTCAATGAATGCATTCGTTAGTGCTACGTTAGTGCTGGTAAGTGCCGAAATTTGGTTGTTAGTGCTCCAAAATTGCAACTTTTATGGCCGATTTAGTGATCCGGGCTGGCTTGACGTCAAGCTGGCCCGGAAACATAGGAAAAAGCACAATACGGAAAATTCAATGAATGCATTCGTTAGTGCTACGTTAGTGCTGGTTAGTGCAAAAATGTGGTCGTTAGTGCTCCAAAATTGCAACTTTTATGGCCGATTTAGTGATCCGGGTTGGCTTGACGTCAAGCTGGCCCGGAAACATAGGAAAAAGCTCAATATGATAATTTCAATAAATGCATTTGTTAGTGCTATGTTAGTGCTGGTTACTGCCGAAATATGGTAGTTAGTGTTCCAAAATTGCAAGTTTTATGGCCGATTTTGTTGTAATAAAAATGCGACCCAAAACTATCTAATGTAATTACTGTATATGAAAGAAAATATTGATTAGGGGCAACTGTTGTAACTTTGAATATTGATTTAAAGGTAATATATCAGTGTTGCCAGCTATAAGTACTTACCTTGTGTCAAAACTCCCTTGGATTTTTTTAAATAACAATTTACGTGTATTAATTCAAACGTTTAACCGACTGTCGGACTCATACAGTCATTATATACATCCCAAACCATTAGTCGCAGAAGTTAGGAAATTTAGATTCGACTTTACCTTGATTCTCAGCCGTGAATTTTACTTGTTTGGTAGATTATTTGCCCTCGGTTTACGGAGTCTAGGAGAAAGTTTTCTCCATTAAAGTGCAACCACGTTAGACTGTAGTATATTTAGTTCATGTGTTCAGGGGGTCAAAATGACAAAAAAATATTTAATATTGTTCTAATGCCTAAGTTACGAATTTAAGTGATGATCGCTATTTTTTTTTAATTTTAGAAATAATTTTCCTATACACCTGTTCAGAATTACAACAGCATTGTAACTACGGTTTCATTTTAGTAAAGTTCAGATTAATTTCCCAGAAAACAGTTACGAAATTGGTAAATTCTCTTTTCATGAACAAAAATAGAGTTCTTGCACAAGTCAGAATTTGTTTTGAATTTTTTGAATAAATTATTTTATTTTCAATATTTTTTGTTATTTTTTTTTAAATTCTTTTTTATGTGATTTATTCATATCTGGTAAAAGTGTGTTGGTTTTCTCCGGTTGCTCCTGGTTATTCCTGTCTCTACTTTGAAGGTTTTCTCCATGTAGGGTAATCCTGGTTTTTCATTTAGAGACTTCTGCTGATGTTCTCCGAGTGCTTCTGGAATATCTAATAAATTAATCTGTACCCGGAAATTAATTTTTACTTAATGAATCATGCAATTTATTTAGAGTTGTTTTTAAATAATGAATTTCTGCTACTAAATTATCGATAAAATGAGTTTTTTTTAATCTGGTGGATTTTAAAACAAATAACACCTATTACTCAGTCGAATGATGAGCCTTGAGACTGCTGAAAAGTACTAACATGAAGGATGAACTTCCTTCGTCTTGGTGTCAAGCGATCGATAGTGCGCATCCCGCATCCCACATAAACGAAATAAATAATTTTTTTACCTACCAAAACACGTAACGTCATCCGTTGACATAAATCAGAACTACTTACAACAAGTTCCTTTGCATGAGAGAACCTACATCTCGCTGATGAAGTATTAAAAATATTCTATTTAAGTAACTGTAGCAATTGAAAACTCTCAATCTGCATCTGTCATTAAACGTAGAAAGCTAACATGTATCGTGATTCGTTGTCTGATTTTGTAGCGAAAGGATACAGGTGTATGTTTTGCAGCAATGAATTTATCGTGAGAAAGAATGGTAGACAACACGAGAAGAATAACTGTGCTAAAAATCCTCTACGGAATATGAAAATTTGTGTTTGATGTAGCAAGTCGTTTACGCGAAGAGAGAGCTTAACAAGACATGAAAGAACTTGTAGCGTCATGCCTGCTTACAAGCTAAAGGACAACGATGGATCTACTAATCTAAAGGAGAGTAATCTGTATTATGTCAACACTTTTACTTGTCTTGAACGAGATTATGATCACGACTCTTCCGATCTCGGCAAAGAGCTTAAATTGAAGGATGAAGATGACTTGTGGAAGTATGAAAACAATGGAAGAATCGTTAATATGAAAAATGAAAATACATTCAAGCCCATATAAAGTACGTCCACCATACTTTGGAACAATGATGACTACTTAAAAAGGAAGCTTGAATTCGACGAAGAAGCTTCGACGTCAACAATTTCGAAATCTAACAATAATCTTTGTAAAGATGCTGACTTCTACTATGATGGCGTCAGTGACTCTGTGGCTGGTGACCAAATTAAAGACTGTGATAAAGCACCTAAAGCTAGCAAGTTCGAAAGCTTTGGTGAAGTTGTGATTCCGAAACGCTGGAAACATCGTGATAAAATAAATAATTCAGATTAGGTTTATGATGACAATAGTGATCTCAATAATAACATATATGACAAAGTAGCCTCCATACTTAAAGAACTGAAGGTGACTGGCTACATAGAATAATCACGTCTTGTTTAACTTGTATGTCAATAAAATTGAGAAATAAATAATTTAAATTTAAAAATCTTAGGTCTTATTTCTTGTAATCTGATTTCAAACTAATACTTAGTTCTCGTTATTAAGCTTCCTTTTTTTCCATTGAGTTTTTAATATTGTGCTTCCTTTTCGCTGATTGTTCTTACGATTAATATGCTTCCTATTGTGCTGCTTGTGCTTCTTATTGTGCTGCCTGTGCTTCCAAATTGTGCTGCCTGTGCTTCCAAATTGTGTTGCCTGTGCTTCCTATTGTGTAATTCTAAGGATGTATCAGGACTCGTTTAGCTTTGTGGTTTAGAGATGTCTGGTATATACGACCAACTTTATACCTGGTCTGGATGTTATTTCAACAACATTTTAATTTTTATCAGCAAGTATTTTGTATCGAGTCGTTTTTCGTGTAGATGCTAATTAATAAACCTTAAAAAAATTAAAATGAAACATATGTGTAATACGAAACTGAATGTGAAATTTATTTTATGTTTAGTAACTCTTTTCCGTGACCGAGTATCGAACCAAGGATGTAAATCTACCACTAGTATAAGTTAATTAATTTGTTAATGTATCCATGATTTTTAAAATTTTTCCCGAGTTTCCAGGGCAATAAATATAAATTTCCAAAATGGCGGTCATAATGGCTTATAGGTGGTTGGTAGGCTAGGAAACTAAGTTTATTTCAGGATTAAATGTAATTAATAATTTTTTTACATAAAACTAAAACATTTGCATCATCCAGGGTTCGAACCAAGGACAGGAATCGATAGCATCGATCGGTATATTAATTGCAGATTTTTTTTTTATTTTTGGAATTTTCCAAAAATTTTTAGCTAAATAATTACGGATATACAAGATGGTGCCCAAATTTCAAAATGGTGGGTATCGCAGTAATAATAAATAATTACTGTACTCTAATAGTCATAAATAAACTTACATTGTGGTGGCACACTTATACAGACGAAACAAGATGGCTTCCTCCAGCAGACGAAAATAGATGGCGGTCATGACGTCATATTAGATGACGATATATGTAGGGATAGGAAAAATTCGCGGGTTCATTTCGCGACAGGCTAAAATACAAATAGTTACACCTCAGTGCTGCATCTGCTACTGGCTCACAACTCACCTGGATGACTCTGGGCCAATTAGAAACGCCCGACCAAAGCTTTATCGAATCACAGGCTGCTACGTTGGGACGTCTCACAAGACGGCAGCCAATGGGTGTGTGGCATTTGACCGAGTGTACGTAGAACTATGGAGTTCATCCTGCAGGTCATTGAACCCGCGAATTTTTCCTATCCCTAGATATATGTATTGGCATTAGTGGAGGGAGGTCAGTCTGCCAGTAGCCTCTGTGGAGGAACGACCTTTCGCCATCTTTTTTTGACCTCGTCATGTTCGAACCAAGGACTCCGAGCTCCATGACGTAAGTGCGTTTTTAAACAAAATTTTTATTCAATATGATTATTTATTTTTTTATGTAAATTTTAAATTTTTTCCCCGTTTTCTAATATAAAAAACGGATTTCTAAGATGGCGGCCGTAACGGAAATTGCAACAGTGATGTCATAATCCACGATGACGTCTGTGGCTAATCGGATGCTTGTGTGGATTGTAAGCCTCAAAGTGAATTATTTTAGTTGCTGGCATTTTTGAGAACTAAATCGGGACATTTTCCCACATAACTGGTAATTTTCCCTCGAAATAGTGAATTTTTTTATTCAGATTTTTTGGGTTATTTGACGGGATTTTTTTCTGAAAATAAAATCTTTGGCTGATTTTGGCCAATTTTGAAGGTCAAAAGGTCAAAGTCTAGGTCAAAGGTTAAGGTCATCCATGATGGCCGACGTGACATCAGAATCCAAGATGGCGGTCGGCACCTCAGCACCTCACCCTGGCCCTGGCGCTTTAGGAACTATTATATGCTACTATAGAACAGCATAGTTCCGGGAACGAAATTAAAAATAAATTCTATTTAAAATAAAATAAATTGTCCCACATTAGGTCACAGAATTAACTTTAATATTTATAGTTTATATCTATACAACTTCACAGAGGACACCACAGTTTCGATATCATAATTAAAAATGTTTTTATTAAAATACAATTGTGTAATATAACTTCACATAAATACATTTTGTTTTTTAAGAGTATTGAGGTCCTAGAGATTTTTAATGAACATCAGATCTTTCGCGAACGTTATTTGACCGCAAAATGGCACACAATTGTATAATTTCCGTAAAAATTTTCCTTTTTGTCCCTTTTTATAAATAAGAGTCAAAAAGAAGCCACGATACTCATTATTTCCTCAAAAAAAATTCAAAAAGAAGCCACATTTCCCGAAAAAAGCGTTCAGACGCCAAAAAACCCTTTTTCATTTGTTACCAGTATGCTTACACAGTTACCCTTCTGTTATTATATCGCTTTATAATCATGCCTATGACTGATTTCGAAAGCAAAGATCTTACGTCCTTATAAATTCATATTTATTGGCTGAACAACATACATATGTGCACAAATCATCCGTTTTAAAACAACATGCTTCATTTCGTAACTAAACGACTTACGCTATTCAAATTTCAAATGCAGATGTTCATTATAAATGCAACTTAAATAATCGTGCATTTTAACGCAAGTTTCTCTAAAAGCATACCTTAGCCTAATTTCGTAACCAAAACATTTTTTTCCCTTTAAAATTAATCGCAAGGCCCAGTCAAAATACACTCATTATAAATAAACCATTTTAACATAACATTCTCTATAATCATACACATGTATAATTAATTAACCAAAACACTTAAACCCTTCAAATTTAATACGCAGATGTTAATTACAAAAACTTTATTTGTTTAGAAATTCTGTAAAGTGAAATAATAACAAAATTACTGATGGACAGGTGGCTTTGAGGTTTCAAAAACATACTGTTAATATTGTTTGAATGAATTTGTGGCTTATTTTTGGATTTGTTGTATCTTTTGTGGCTTTTCAGGGTGATTAAGTGATAATTTGATGTTTCTTTTTGTTTGTTTTCTTTAAAAATGGGCAATTAGGTTTTTTTAAAATATATCTGATAATCGTACAATAGTTCGTGAAATTATGCAAAATTTACGCTATATATGTATATACAGCATTAATATATGCGTGAAATTAATTAATATTTGCCCACGATTAGGTTAATATATGATGCTGATATATGCAATTTAGTGGCCATTTTTGCAATTCCAACACGACCACCAGCTGATTTCAATAATCTTCACTATTCATGTTGCTCCGGGACATACTTTTCCTATTTGCTTAAATAAAATTTAAATAAAATCTTTGCAACACTGCACACATTTGGAAAGTCAACAATGTCTCACCACAGCTCATTCTACAAAATATAATTTTTCCCGTCTTCTCTATCACCTGCTGTTATACATGTCACATATATTGGAAACAAGCAGTTACTCATTTCGTGATAAAAATTCATGCGACATATAAAATAAAAATAACATACACAAATACATTTAACATAACCATTATAAATTCAAAATAATTCATATATACATGTATATACTTTAAATACAAAATATGACATAAAGTAAAGTTTATTAGGGCTACTGTTCTGAGAAAAACATTAATTTTATTACAGAAACATAGTACATGAACATGGAACATAACATGCCTGTGATTAAATACCTCGATATAACCTGATTATAATTTACAAATTAGGGGTTAGTATGTAGGAAATAACAATTCATGAAATGTTTCGACATATTTAAATGGCGTACACAGAATGTTTCCAAAGTGGCATGTCTCATCCTGCTTGATATTCTCATGACATGAAGAAAAATTCTTAAAAATATATATACATAATTAGTAAAGCTTCTATTCCTAAAAAACTAACTTAAAATCCAATATAAACAAAAATTTGTGGAAAAACATTGTTGGCTGACATGAACTTCGCATTTTTCAAATCGTCATAGCATTCCCATACATCATTTAACCCTTTGCAATGGACTCTGTAGTGGCCTATGAATAGTTCTGTTGGAGGGGGAATGAATTCCACAACTGCTTTCAATTTGAAGGTTTTATTTTGTAATTTTAAAGTTGAAGGAATGTCCTGAAGATTGCACATTGAAGGTGATCTGTCATTTTCATGGTAGTATTCCAAAAATATTATCTTGTCATTCACATTGCACTGTATTGTTGTGTCTCCATTACAAAGGAAATGTTTCGACATTAAGGGGTTGTACTGCTTGTGTGTTTCTGGCACATCAACGTGGTTGGGTAATATGGAGTAGCATTTGCCGTGTGTGGTTGTTACAGCAGCTTCTGCTGAAATTTGTAAAAAGGATATCCCTTTACTCAAAAGAATGTCGTTTTGCATGGGTACGAATGGTGAATGTTTGATCCTGCGTGCATTGGGACAGTACACAGAAGAACAAACCCTTTCTTCTGTGCAGCTTGGAAAATCATGCATGAAAACCTTTCGCACAATATGACTACATGTTGTGTCACATTTCAAAATACTGATATTGTGCTTGCCTGCCAAAGGTTCAAACACATCCTTCAGTATTATGGTTCTCAGTCGATATGTCTCTGTTGTCACGCCTTTATTTGCAATTGATCTCAGCAACTCACAAATTTTGGATATTTTTTTCCTATTTACTATGCATCTTATTGCATCACTCGCATAATAACAACAATAGAGTGCTTGAACAATACTGTCGAAAGCACAGGTGTTTGTTACACTGTAAGTTCTCTCTTTAATTCTAACTGCAGAAAGGAGATTTCCGTTTCGTAATAAAACATTGGCTGGACTTGTACCCACTGCAGCTCTGTCTTTGATCCAATCTGGGCTTGGATACAAATATGAATATTGCCGGATCTTCTTCTTCTGAGGATTCTTTCCTTTCCAGTTTTCCTCTGGAGAAGAAGGTACCTGTAAGTCTTCTGGCTCATCTGCTTCAACAGTCATTACTTCGGGTTTCCTATAGCATAGAACACAGATTCTTCGTTGGCCATAACCCTCTTCTCCAACTGGCAGGGAACATTCCACCAATGCATGAACAGCTTTTTGGCATTTCGAGCATTTGTGTGCTCCACTTGGATTATCTCCATTCTCACATGCTGGGCACTTGGCAGTAAATGATATGTTTTCTGTACCATTACTTAAGGTTTCCCCATCATTTCTCTTTTCATGACTGATAGTTTCATTGAAAGAACACTGCTTGTTACATGGTTTTGGAAACTCCTCATTTCTGCGATGGTTATTTTGGGGCATATCCTCATTCCATGGTTGCCATAGGCCTCCTGAAATTTGGCTAGATTCATGCCTGTTTTCTGATGATACTGTCTCTGGAGGCATGTTTTTTGTACTTTCGAAATTTCCAGCAGCTATTTTAATGGTTCCATCAAGTGAGCTTACATGTTTCATAACAAACGAATCTACTCGCATCGGGGTACTTTCCTTTCCCAAAATACCTCTCTTTAATGTCTTGAAATAACTTTCCACACAAGCACTCGAAGCTGTCAGATTTCCGAACCCAAAATATGACCGCATTATTCCAGACCACAAAGGTATAGAAGGACATATTTCAGCCATAAACTTCACTAAATCAGGGAGATAAAATATGTTAGGTCTATTGCCTTCCACACAATTTTCCCTTTGGGAAATTTCTAGAGCTTCAGAGATCCAGTTGCAAGAGACTTCAGATGCCATATTTAGAATGTTTTGGAAATAAGTGTCATTCTCAGTGTTACTAGATTCAGGTTCATCAACTTCTTGATGGCCATCAAACATGCTGTTTTGAATGACTTTCTCGGCAAGTTTCTCCCTGGCTTTTTCCGCAGCACACATTTCCCCATTTTCTGTCCAGCCATCATTCATGCTGCTTGCTAAAGTAACCATTAAACAAACAATGTTGGTCGCTTCACTGATATTCTCACATTTTGCCAGCTGTCCAAAACAACACATATATAAACATTTTGCTCTTTTGTCACATTTTCCCCAAAACTTTTTCTTAGAAATCATTTTCATAAAATGAGCTATATCAAGTCTTTGGAAAACTCTTGGAAGAGAGTCTACGAATCCATCAATAACCTTGTAGCATTTAAACAAGTAAATTTTGACATTTTCGCAATCATTCCATGCTCTTGAAATTCCATTTAGTAGAGCAAGTGACGAATCTGTGACAGTTTCTTTAGGAACAGGTGCACCTAGTCGTACCCACTCTCGCAACCAAACTTCCACTGCCATTCCTGTGTGCTGCTGCGAAAGCATTTGGCACACAGGAAACGATTGGCTTTCATGCTCTGACTGACTAGAACTGCTGGAAATTCTTCCTGCCACTATCTGATATAAGAATACTGGTTTCTTTTTGCGCGCACTTTTCTTTACCATAGTGCATGTTGGAGGATTACATAACCCTCCAGTTGAATCAATAACAGCACTAGAATGCTCGGCTGAGCAGTACTGTTTATAGAGGCATAACTGCAGAGGAGTGACATAGTACACAAAAAAAGGGTCTAGTCCAATGTTGTGTATACTGCCTTGATATGGCAGCATATATTTGGCTTTGCTGAGGGAGATTATTGGATTGCTGTGTATCTGTCCCTTGACACTGCACTCGTGTTTAATCTGCCTGAGAACATTTAACTTAGGTAAATGAGCCGGTTCTTTGTCACCATATTTCATCAACTCCCCGGCCTTCTCATTTCTGTAAAGAAATGCTGATTTGTACTTAAGTTCTTCCGCAACATGTTCTATAAGTTTACCGCACACTTTCCTCTTCATTCCTCTAGTGTGTTTAAATGACGAGTCAAACCCTGAAATTGTCACATGTAATTTACATGTCCCTTCCGAAATATCTTGATAAGTGGCATTTACATGCAGCTCAGCATTACACTGCTTGCAGTAACCAATACAGCTTATAACATCTTCTTTTGTAAGGCTAACAGCCGCCCTCTTGAACACCCACAAGCAAGGTTTCCTAGTTTTGTCCCAAACTATTTTAGAAATTTCGTATGACCAAACACCTTTTGGTAGGACATTGTACTGCTTAACACCTCTTGAATTCCTGTTCTTGTAAAAAACGTTTCTTGGCTTCAAAATATTCCATGTCTCCTCTGGAAGAGATACTATGAAATATTCCTTTTGGCAGTTTTCGTTTCGATCTGTAGTTGGTGGCTCTGGTTGCACTATATCACAAACATCATCACAGCTGTGATAATTGTAGTTCTCATTTCCTCGCAGTTTTGATAATATACCACACCTGTTTGCTAGCACAGCTGTGTACACTGCTTTCGGTGTCATCCGTTGGTCAAGACTCTCACTAACTTCCTGCCATACTCTCGCGGATGGCGCTGAGACTTCATCATTCACGACAATGGAACTACTTCGAGCTTCTAGAGCTTGCAGAAGCTCAGAGTCACGTACAGCTGCTATGCGTGGCATCTTTCCTGAAACATGAAATTATATATATCAACATTATTTACTCTTACATAAACATATGTGGAGATACATCTACTTTGGAATGGATTGTCAGAGTTTTGTGCCATAAAATATGTGCATTAATTAGTTTGTAAAATTATAAATTAAAAAGTAAAGATTAAAAATTTTATTACAAAAAAAATTTTACAAATTAATATTATTAAAAATTAATTTGACTATTTAGATTTTTTTTAACTACTGTATTTTATTAACATGATTATTTATTAATTTTTGCTGAAAAGGTTTTTGTTGGATCACTTAAGCCATTTTGGGGAATTTTTCAGCCATAAGAATTTTTGGGGATTGAAATGGGAAAATTTTCTCATGAAAAGGGATTTTTTTTTTTTGATATCTGTAATTTTTCCGATTTTTTCTGAATGTTTCGGAAATTTCCAGGAATTTCAGTTAAATTCGACACCAAAATGGCGGTCAAGGTCAAAGGTCAAAGTTCGAGGTCATCTCACAATCCATAGCCTGAAGTCTGAGCCAGACTTCATTTCCCACTACTCGTTTCCATAACATAATTTTAAAAAACTGGTATATGGTTTTTTTTTGTATAACTCCAGAATTTGAGTACTTATTGTAAAAAAAATTAGGGGGAAAAAAACAAAACTTTTAATTATAATAACACTAAAGTTATTAATAAATAATTTTAATTTTTTTTAAACTTCAACACAATAAAGATACGATAAAAATTACATTTAAAAAGAGTGTTTATTTATATAAACAACTATATCTTCCAATCAAAATTGTTTTGATATAAAATTAAACATGATGAAATATCATGTTTAAAGAGACGGCAGGTGGATTTATGCCAATATTATTTGCAGTGATAGCAGTTGTCGGTTAATGAGAAGTTGGATCTGCTGCAATTACAAAAAAAAAAAATCTAATGGATAAACAAGAAAAAAGGATGCTATATTAGAAGAGCAAAAAAAAGTGATTTAGACATGCAAAATAAATTAAATTTTGATTTTAATAAGACAAAAAAAAACAATATTTGACCATTTTCAAAGAAATAATATTAAAATAAATAATATACCATTAAGTAATTTGGATTTTTGAAGAAAAGTTGCGAAAGGGATTTTAAAAAGTCCGATGTATATTATAGGTTTTGTGAATTAACAAATAATATTTACAAAAAAATTGCAGAATTGTTTATGTTAGGATTACGAAAAAATGAAAGACTAATATTTTTGTTACAAAAATTCAAACGAATATATCCCCAATTAATTAGTTGAGCAACTATGTTCAGAAAATGTATTTTTCAAAAAAAGAATAATTTAGATTAAATTATTTGTGGACAATAAATATTGTATTCGATATCATTGGTAAACACACAGAAAATGTAGAAAAGTATTATAATATCGTTATTTTAAGAAATATGACCATTTTAACTAAAACGAAACAAATAAATAGCTGTTACACTTATTTATAATAGGACAGGCATAATGGCATTAAAGTTGAGACATTTGTTTGTTTATTTTGCGCAAAGTGCTAACTACATTTGTTACATCGGTGTATGTATTTGGGAGGCGCATATGTGTATTTCGGATATATTTGTTACAATGTTTGGTATCACTGAGATTTATGAAAATCTTTGCTTTCAAATTGATATGATATTAACATTTAATCATAAAAGAATTGAGTCACTTTATACAGAAACAACATTAAGCTGTCATAAATTCCAGTTGATAGTTACTTAGTATTAGAACTTTTTACTCTTCATCATACATTATTGTCTGAACCAGTTATTCCTTCTCCGATATCAGCATAAACGAGATCAAAATAGGTCGATCTTGTGACAATTCAGATTAACGCCTATTTAATTATTTATTATGTTTACATATTTTTGCTTTTCATATTTAATTACGTACAAATCACTCTTCACACTTAATTACGTTATTTTATTTATTTTTAGTTTCAAATATTGACACTATATTATTTAAATTTTTATTTTTGGTTTTGTGTCCGTCACCGGTACACACATTGTTTTACTTCCTTTAATAGGGATGTTGCGTGAGCCAACAAAACTTCAAACCAGAGAAGGTTATAAAATGTGAGGCATTTGGTAATAGTTCTTGGGCGATGCCGAAATTTGTGTAATATCTGCGCGAACTTTGGCAATCTGAATACTATGAAATTGTAGGTGAGACTATGTACTGGGAATTTAAATAAGTAAAATTGGTAATTATTCGTCGTATTTTGAAAGGAATTATAGCCGATGGTACAAACTCCCGGGTAAGACTATGTTAATCTTGCTTGATCAGTGTATTTTTGTGTTTTCCTGACGATCGACATTCGTCGATTGCTACTGAGAGAAAGTTTTTATGTGTATTTTTGCAGTCATTTTTTCGTTAACTACCTAATTTTGGACTATTTTTTTTGTGAGAAACAGAAATGGATTTTATTTTTAGCATCATGTCTGTATGAACCAGGACTACGACAACCCAGATGAGTGTTGTGTAATTGTGTAAAGACTTGTGTTCTACTAGCAAAATTAAGATCATTTTATTTTACTATAAAGAACTACTAATTTCAGAACCCCGAGATACTTTAAGACAAGTTTCTGATCTTACAACTAAAGAATAGATATTTGCAGTATAGCCATTTCTGAGCCTTGAATATTTGTTTTGACGTCGACCCAAGTGTCGCCTCGGCTCGGGCAGACCGTTATGCTACGCCGACATCGCAGTTCAGGTGATCGTGTGAGTCTGTGCCCTGTGGCATTTTAGTGCAGCGCTACGAACGCTGAGGAGCAGGAGTGCCAACCCACCCCGCCGAGGTTTCTTTTAGACTCTAATTATTTACGTTTTAATTGTAACCGTGTACTTGTTGAATCCCTTTTCTCATTCAATTGTAATGATTTATTTTATTTAAAATTTTAAACCTTTATTCACTGTGCGCCTATGCCGTAAGGCCCAGCCCAAGCTGTGTTCGGTGCTTATCACATTTCGCGCATGAACGCGGCCGGCAGCTGTGGGCTGTTGCCAGTCGTCCAGACGGCCGAAGGGGGTGGTCGTCCCTGACAGTACGGGGTCCTCCCTCACCGTTTGAGCATCACCATCACCATATAGCTGCAATAGCGTAAGTTTACTTTAATCCTTTTCATCTGCCCCGTGTTCTATCCCCGATCCCGGCATAACTCTACCAGGTTCGCCGCTTTACCTAAAGTTTGTAGTTTTATATAGTTTTCAGATAGGTACCTTTTAGATTTTGTAGTCGACTGGCCGCGTGCGTGTGCTTATCCTCGGGTTAGAAGTCCGTCCATCAACTGTGAGTAAAGTCGTTTCACCCACACCGGGTTGCCTGCGGGCTAAACGTGCAACCATTATAAACAAACTTTACTTCATTATCCAACATGGGACTCTGCATTCAGCCTCGGTAGTCTCTGCGAGGGCGAGCTACGGGCCCATCTGCCCATGCGATCAAGTAGTGACTCGGGTCACTGTCACGTAACATGAACGTCGTTGGCAACAGTGCCCTTTGTCTTTGTGAACCTATGACATAAACGTTTTTGTCTTTACCTCTGTCTGGACCTAGTGTTTTTAAGTTCAGCGTTCGCCTAACCTCGCACTCCATCCGGAAATTTATCCGTCAAGTAATAAATATGATTCGCCTAGCTTCGGCTCCGACAAAGCCTGGGCTCGACCGCACGGCAGCACCATGTACGAGTGGTCGTGTGATAAATCGCGAAGCCAAACAAGGCAAATTTTTCATTCCTAACTACTGATATCTCCCGCCACTAGGCCAGGAACCTCCTCTTGAGAGTTCACCGGGCATAATAACCACGCCAGTTCAATCAGGGGACAGCCCAGTAGACGTCAGTTTGATTAAGGTAATTTCCTAGCTGATGTCGGTTTAATGTGAAGTTGTGATTAAGCCACTTGTATGTCCATGTAAAGCAGAGTTATTTATGTTTTTATTAAAGACGAGTGTTTTGGTATATGATGTATTACATCGTATTTTTTTATGACACGTGTATTATCGCCTTGCATTCACACTAGCAAATTAAAGGTAGTAAGCAGTGTTACATTACATACTACATACTTTTCTTGGTCACCCATCTAGTGAGGCCAGTACTCGTTTTCGTCGAGATACACATGTGTCATTCACCTTGACAGATTAAATGGGTATATATAAATTGTTACATATGTATACTATTACTTGTCGCCCAGCTAGTGGGACATCCTTATCCTTACTAATATTATAAATGCGAAAGTAACTCTGTCTGTCTGTTTGTTACCTTTTCCCGACTGAACGGCTGAACGGATCGTAATGAAATTTGGTAAGGAGATAGATTATATCCTGGGGATGGACATAGGCTATATTTTGTCTAAAAATATAAATTTTAAACGGGTTAAAAAAATTATATCTTAATTTTATGTATTGTGTGTCATAGATATACACACTGTTAGTGTCATTCCTCTATGTATGCCGAGCAATAGCTTTCAAGCCATTGCGTTACGTTTTGCTATTGTAAGGAACTAAGTAGAGAGTAAGAAAAAAATAAAGATCTTGACAGTTTGTAGTGTCGCCATATTTGTTTCAATTTTCAATACCGTTTATGTATATTACAATTTAAATTGCAGAAAAAAATAATGTTTCATAGACACATAAATAGTGAGTGTGTGTCATTTCTCTATGTCCACGAGGTCTCGCCGCGTCAATTTTCTCCTTGGGGCGAACCCGTCCGCTTACTTAAATAAACAGCTTTTATCGTTGAATGGTTTCATGATTTATTTCATGAAAATCTGCTCTCATAAAAAAGTTAGTTTTACAGACATTCAATAGGTGTCTCGCTCTCTCTGAAGATCAATCTATGAATCGTTACAAATTTATTTCCTTTATTTTTTTTAGTTTGATTTGATACAATATGATTTCACTAAAAATCAATTTCTACCCATTCCTATTTTCATTTCCATATTACGAAGTTTCACTTCTTCCACGCGGAGGGACTCCACGCAATATTTTTGCATGCAATTAAAAACTATTTTTTAATGATGCCAAAGAAGTATAACTTCTCATGCGCGTACCTATGTACACGCACCCATTTGTTTAATTTAATTTCTTCTATATATATTTTTTCTCCCTACCTAGGGCACTCATAATTCTTTTAAATTTCACGTGTATGTTTTCAATGTTATTCGAGTTGTACAATTTTTTTTTTTGTCAAATTGGTCATTATTTATACTTTGTTTCATTTTGGAATATGTTCGGTTGAGTGTGAGATAATTTTATTTATGTATGTTTTAATTTCATTTAATTTCTTATATATATATTCTTATCTACCTACTTCTATTAAATTTCAGGTGGATGTTAACGTTGTCATTCCAGTTGTATAAATATTTTTTTCAAATTAGTTGTTATTTATACTTTTTGTTTTATTTTGGACTATGTTTTTTTTTTTTTTTTTTTTTTTTTTTTTTTTTACCTAATTCAAATATTTGTGGTGTGTACAGGGAGTGATATCTCTATTAATTTCTATACTACTTTGGATAAGCGGAATATGGCCACCACAGTTTTACATATAAACAAATCTTACAAATGTTTTAAACATTATGACTTAATAAAAAATAGTTTCACAAATATACTTATATTTTTTTTGGTGTGTATAGTTTGAAGTTTTATATTATGTATGTACGTAAATTCTTAAACATAGAGTTATTTATTAATTTATTTAGAAAATTATTCATAGGTAGGTAATAAGTTTTTCTATTTGTCAATATTATTATTATGGTAGATAGGAGTACAGTAAATGCCTACATTCTTATATTCCTTTATATCTCTTTCGATTTGGAGTGTTTCCGAGCCATTCGGTGTCCTCATCACCCCCCCCCCCCCCAAGATGGTCAAAGCCCCAAAATTTGAAAGTTTAAATTTTTTTTTAAAATCTTTCTCTTTCGATTTTAAGTGTTTTCTAGCCATTCAGGGTCTTCGAACCCCCCGCCCCCCTCTGGGAAAAAAGCCCCAAAATTTCGACAATTTCAGGAATTTCAAATATCTTTTATTTCGAGATGGAGTGTTCCGAAACATTCCAGGTCCTGAACAACCATATCACCCCCCCCCCCCCCCACCCTTCAAAAAATTAAAAGCCGCAAAAGTTCGAAAAATTGGATGAAATTGTATTAAAATTAAGTCATTACGAACTAAAGTGTCCGGGGGATGGTGGAACTTTTACCCAAAATCTACTTCTCCATAAAATTTTGGGGGAGGGGGGGGGGGGGAATGCAAAACCCCAAAATTTCGAAAAATTTAAAAAAAAATTTAATATATACGTATACTTTTTTACTATTTGGAGTGTTTCCGAGCCATTCGGGGTCCTCAAACTACCCTCCCCCCACAAGGAGTCAAAGACCCAATAATTAAAAAATTTCCCAAAATTTCGAAAATCTATTTTCTTTCGATTTGGGGTGTTTACGAGCCATTCGGGGTCCTCAAAATCCCCCCCCCTCTCAGGGGTCAAAACCCTAAATGTAGAAAATTTCAAAAATCATTCTCTTTTGATTTTTAGTGTTTCCCTGCCATTCAGGGTCCTCAAAATTAACCCTTCCCCATCTGGGGACATAGCCCCAAAATCTCGAAAATTTCAGGAATTTCAAATATCATTTCTTTTGATATGGAGTGTTCCGAACCATTCGAGGTCCTGAACCTTCACCACCCCCCCCCCCCCCCTTTTCAAAAAGTGAAAGCTACAAAATTTCGAATAATTGGAGAAAATTGTATTAAAATTAAGTCATTACGAACTAAAGTGTACGGGGGATGGTGGAACTTTCACCCAAAGTCGACTTCCCACCCAATTTTGAGGGGGGGGGGGGGAATGCAAAACCCCAAAATTACGAAAAATTTCTTAAATTTAAGAATACATTTTTAATATTTGGAGTGTTTCCGAGCCATTCGGGGTCCTCAAACTACCCTCCCCCCACAAGGAGTCAAAGACCCAATAATTAAAAATATCTCCCAAAATTTCAAAAATCTATTTTATTTCGATTTAGAGTGTTCATGAGCAATTCGGGGTCCTCAACATCAACCCCCCCCCCCAGAATGAATAAAGGGGTCAAAACCCCGAAATTTAAAAAATTTAAAAAATCATTCTTTTTCGATTTTTGTGTTTCCCTGCCATTCAGGGTCCTCAAAATCACCCCTCCCCTTCTGGGGACAAAGCCCCTAAATTTAGAAAATTTCAGGAATTTCAAATATTTCTTTCGAGATGGAGTGTTCCAAACCATTCGAGGTCCTGAACCTCCATACACCCCCCCCCCCCCCCTCCTTCTCAAAACTAAAAGCCCCAAAATTTCTAAATATAAGAATATATATGATTGGATGTTGGCATGTATGACGTCGATAAACTCTTACACTGTTTGACTGATCGCCATGAAAGTTGGCACAGCGAAGTGTTTTTATGATGGAAAAGGTTTTTATGCTATCCATTTTTTTTGTAACTCGCCGCTAGATGGCGCTGTAGCGCAACAACTTCTAAACCTTTCAACCGATCGCCATGGGTAAACAGAAAATCATAGGTTACAGATACACAAACAGTAATTGTGTGTCTTTTCTTAATGTCCACCACACTGGACATATCGCTATCCATTTTGCTGTAGCTCGCGGATAATATATCACCCGGTGTTCAGCCCGGGCGAAGCCGGGTACTGCAGCTAGTATCTTATATAAAATTCTCGTGTCACAGTGTTAGTTACCATACTCCTCCGAAACGGCTTGACCGATTTTTATGAAATTTTGTATGCATATTCAGTAGGTCTGAGAATAGGCTACTATCTATATTTCATTCCGCTAAGTGATAAGGGTTGTCCACCCCTAACATTTTTTGGACAAAATTTTTATTTTTTTATAATGTGGCATTAAAAAATATATACAACCCTAAATTTTCACCCTTATATCACTAACCCTTAATTTTTAATAGAATTTTATATTTTTCAACTCCGATCGATAGCTTACCAATTACACTTGATCAACCTTCCCCGCATACAGTGAGCTCATTACCTGGATTAACACATAGACCACATATTAACATGAAATTCCATCCCTAAAGGAGTGAAAAAGTGATAATTTCATTTTATAACAGAAAAAATCATAGGTCATAGACATACAAATAGTGAGTGAGTGTCATTTATCTATGTCTGCCACACGATCATATACATAGTAAGGTCTGGCAAATTCATATTTTTGAAGTTATACTTCTATTGCGACTTCCAACAAGGTTACGTTAAACGTTTAACGCTCCTGGGGAGGGGTAATAGAAAGAGAGAGAGCGAGAGTGAATGCGTGCAACTCGAACGTGCTATTGTAAGGAACTAAGTAGAGAGTAAGAAAAAAATAAAGATCCTGACAGTTTGTGGTATCGCCATATTTGTTTCAATTTTCAATACCCTTTTTGTATATTACAATTTATATTGCAGAAAAAAAATCATGTTTCATAGACACATAAATAGTGAGTGTGTGTCATTTCTCTATGTCCACGAGGTCTCGCCAATTTTCGTCAATTTTCTCCTTGGGGCGAACCCGTCCGCTTAGTTAAATAAACAGCTTTTATCGTAGAATGATTTCATGATTTATTTTAGTTTGATTTGATACAATATAATTTCACTAAAAATCAATTTCTACCCCTTCCTATTTTCATTTCCACATTATGAAGTTTCACTTCTTCCGCGCGGAGGGACTCCACGCACTATTTTTGCATGCAATTAAAAACTATTTTTTAATGATGCCAAAGAAATATAACTTCTCACGCGCGTATTTAAGTACACGCACCCAGTTTTTTTCTCCTTGGTGAGACCAGCCCGCTTAGTGGAGCTCGCAGCGGCTAGCAAAATAAAGGCGCCAATAACAGTTTTGTTCTTAACTTCGTCAATAGATAGAGTTATTTGCCTTGAATTTCAAACGCACCATCGTTTGATGCGTTTGTCATGTCTTTAATTTTCGTTTGTTTGTGCAGTATGCGTTCCTATACCATTCATCCGATTGCGATGAAATTTTGGTGAGTGGTTATGCGCATGCCCGTGAAGGTTTCGAGACGGTATTACTATTTTGCAATAGTTGGAGCACAAATCTTTTCAAAAAATGTGTTTATTTCATATTATATAGCGGCACGTCTTCTGTTTTTGATGTATAAGTGCGCACGCATGACACAATTTATTTAAATATAAAAGAGAAGCTGAGATAGAGTGATATATAGAGTGAGATAGAGAGAGACAGTGATATAAGTTGAGATAGAGCGAGGTATAGAGAATTAAATGGGTTTGATAAAGAGATATATAGATGTATAGAGCTATATAGAGATTTATATATAGAAGAGATAGAGATAGTGGGAGTTATATATGTATCTATGTAGATATAAAGAGATAAATAGAGATAGAGAGATACATATATAAATATATAGATGTAGATAGAGATAAATATATATTTAGATGATTTTTATATGTGTAACTGCTTCAAACATATTAAAAAAACAAAACTGAATGAGGCATTGAAATGCATGCCGAGTATTAGCTAGATAATGGAATCTTTTTAATATTATTAATCTCTTATTTTTAAGCTTTTTTCTATAGTGATTTATAGAGTCTAGACTACATACAGACCACCAATTTTTTTTTAGATATACACAGGTAAATAACTATACACTGGCAGAACAACGTCTGTCGGGATCTGAAAGTGATATAAATTATTTTGCACACTTGACATTCAAATTAAGAAGACAATAATTACTGTCTACATCTGATTTCTAAAAGGTCCCCTTCACCCTGTGTTCAGCCCGGGCAACGCCGGGTACTAAAGCTAGTAGGTATATAAATTTTTAATTATATATCACGTTGCATCAGAATCTTCTTTATCTAAAATAAACATGATCAGTGTGAAAAAATGTAAATGTTTAATCACTAACGTTAGGTCGACTAACTAAAAGTAACATGTATCATGTACACGTTATTTTTAATTAATTTAACCTCTTGAAACGGTTTGCATTCAAAAAAATTATTAAAAACCAAATTTATAACGCCGAACATTTTTATTTCTTAGAAAAAATAAAAATCATTATTATCAGAAAATTTCAAGTGTGGCTTTGATGAAAGAAAATCCACATAGGTATACGTTTGTCTGTAAATCTGTAAGGGGGTGCCTCCCATTTCAGGTGATGATTTTATATTTATATTAATCACTGATAAACTTTTAGACTTGTTCAATTGTTTAACTTTCACGAAATAAAATATACATACAGCGCATACTTTTTGCATAGGCAATTAGCTGTCAAAGTTACATTTTTAACGTTTTTGAGTTGTACAAATAAGGAGAATTTTATTTATTGCAGAACTGAAACTTTTTAGGTTTAACTGCAATACCACTGGCTAATTCATGATGTGGTTTGCATTTCCATCACAAAAACTCATTTATGTTTCTTGGCTGTCAAAATCGTAACAAATTTGAGAATTTTGAAATGCCAGGTAAAATAAATTAATATTTTCTGAAGGAAATTCAAACCATTTTTTGAAGTAGCCAGTGGCATTGCAGTTAAACCTAAAAAGTTTCAATTCTGCAAGAAATTAAATTATCCTTATTTGTACAACCAAAAACGTTAAAAATGTAACTTCGGCAGCTAATTATGCAAAAAGTATGGGCTGTATATATTTTTCATTTAGTGAAAGTTAAACAATTGAAAAAGTCTACAAGTTTATCTGTTATTAATGTAAATATAAAATCTTGACCTGAAATGGGAGGCACCCCTTAAGGTATATTTGTTCTAAGAATATACTTCATTGAAAGTGGTATTATTTCGTTACCAAGTGAAACACAACCTGATTCAATTTGCAAAACTGGCAGTAAAATATTAATTTAATTAATTATTTTCTACAGCCCATTAATTAGGTAACGATAATTATATTAAGATACCCTATAATTTTGCGATATTTTATTGTTTCAAGCTAGACTTCAAAATCCCATAGATACTTGACCACTGGTAATTAGTTTATTGACGGCCATGACATGTACAACTTGTTCTAGTATTCCACTCGGTCACACTGATTGAAGCAACGATAGTGATGTATGTTTACTATTGGTTCCTACAACAGTAGGTCGAGTGCCGGGCGAGCGAAGCTTCAGTGACATTCATGAAAATTGTGTGTACTTGTATGCCGTCTATCTTAGTATCGCTTTGTAACGCAAATTGTTAATATTAGATTCCAAAACTGCAAGGAACATGTGAAAAGCTCACTACTCTGTGTAAACACAATATTTAATATACTAATTACAAAAATTCATTAGTTACTAATTTTACACCCGTAACTAAGTTACATGCAAAGGTGTTTGGGCGTGTGACCTTAATTTCAACTTCCATTCGCAGTCAAACAATCACTATTCATTAGTTACACAATCAAATAGTTATGTAGTATATCTGCCCGGTGTCTGTATGTTGAGAATAATACACTGTTCTAGCATTTTTAATAATTTTTAATCATGTATTTAAGGATTTTCGCGGAAGTGTCCTGCTATCTGAAATAATTTGTATGTTTCGAAATATTATTTCGGGTTTTAAATTTAGCGACTTGGCACATAAATCTGTAAGTCCGATGTTCTAATCCAAGACAAATTATACTACGAATAACTTATGTAATTATTTTAATACGGGATTCATTACTTATTTTGTCTCACATAAACAAATAAATTTAATTTGCTGGCTCACAGTAGTGAAAATATATTCAGTGAAAGTAATTTACGGATGTAAAAACACTTTCAAGAGTGTATTTTATTTGTTTAAGACAAAACAATGACTCGTGATATGAAATACCGATATTGAAATCACGAATAAACACGTCGTTACATAATAATAAATAAACACTTATTTTGTTATAAAACAGTTAGTTGTTTATGCTGATCATAGAGAAACAAAGCATTTATAGGCATATATAAACTACTTTCTGTAGTGACTCTTCCTAAAAATTAGTCGCCGTAACTGCACTGTATGACTGATAAAGATCCTGGCCATACGGAGTACCTTATTTGTTTGTTCATTTTTCTTGATATACGTGATATTTGTATAAATAAGTATGACTACAAATATAAAGAATACAAGTCTAAAATAGTCAATGCAACAAATGCATTGGACTACATATTTTTAACATTAAAGAACTATCTTTATCATACTCTACTTTAAATTTAAAATAACTCATTTGCAGGTAGTGGAAGAATACGCGGTAATTTGTTATTTACGGATTTGGTAAATAAATAATAATTTATCTGTTAACTTATACAGTATAATAACAAACAGTTTATATTAAAAAATCTATAAGGTTATCGCATAATTAGAAAACAATTTCATGAAATGAAATGGAAGAAACGTTTAAGCGTAATGTAGGACTCTTGTTAAGTTACTTAGTAATACGTTTTCATAACTGTATGAATACGAATTTAGTACAGCATACTCCTTACGTCATGTTAATTTAATGTGGGTTAAGGTAATTTTTGAAAAACCTTGACGATAAAATTTTATTTTAAATTTACAATGTAAGTTTTAATAGTTCAAAGTGAGGTCTACAACAAAAAATAAACACACAGAAGTACAAATGTATACCGTACAGTGTTATCCTATCCATTCAAGGGTAACGCCTAAAAAACGTGAAGTGAGTCGTATTACGATAAAAATAATTTATTTATTACAATAAATGTTGCTTTCATTTTGTATTTTTTTCGATTATATTTACTTGCATAATCTAAGTCTATTTACACGTAATTTCTCCATATAGTGTGAATATACATTCCATTTATTTCGTCAAAGAAAATACTAATAAGTGTAACTTACGCGAAAATGATTTCTAGTTTTGGGGGCATTCAAAAGATTGTCTGCCCAGCGAAAATCATACCGCAATTGTTTCCTTAAAACCAACATCCTTCTTCTCCCAGGTGTTTATTATTTTCATTATACTACAAATAAATTACCGGTATGCGTAAAACAATTTGTACGGCAATGTAAAATTATGCTGTATGCACTAATATATAGGTAAAATAAAATCCACTTACCTTGCAGAAGTTACATGTTCACTGATGTACTTTCGTCGAAAAATTCTTCTGGAGTGCTAATACGTTCACCAGTCACTGCTTCAAATATACTACTGACGCCAAACCTCTTCACGCAGGACTGCAGGATGGGCAAGATGGTCATAAAATCGCTTATGATCCTTCCCGTTTCCTGTTGACCGGCTGAAAACGGCACGCACCGCTTTTACAACATGGCATAAAATGTTTCCCCGACCGCCTTCAAAGCAAAGATACATCTGTCCAGGGAAAAAAAAATATTATTGCGGTATTTTCAAAGAAGGGCAATGTATCCGAAAAATTATCTCCAAAAAGGTAAAGTTTCTAGAAGATAATGCTGGAACATTAAAACATTCAAAAATACAGGTTCTCACTCTCTCTCTCACTCTCTCACTCTCTCACTCTCTCACTCTCTCTCTCACTCTCTCACTCTCTCTCTCACTCTCTCTCTCACTCTCACTCTCTCACTCTCTCTCTCTCTCTCTCTCTCTCTAAGATGATGAAAAAAATGAACTAAAAGAATCTCGGTTTCTCGGTTTTCAAACTTGAAACCATATACATACATGTCTGCAGTAGCGCGGCGTGACCGCGCGTCTCCACATATCACAGCCAGCGAACCGCCTTCCCCCTGCTCTTCATCCAACCTACCTCGGCGCTGATACCCTGCACCTGCTGAGTGTCACCGACATGCACCCCGCGCCTCCCCTCGAAAAGTTTCTCCGGCGCTATCTGCTGTCTGGATACTTCTGTAGAAGCCGACTCTTCCAGATTGATGTGTCTCAAACTGGCAGTGCCTTTGTGATCTGCCTCGCGCTTTCTGAACATCTTCCCAGGTAGCTGTTGTTCGGCCTCTGGTAAGACCGCTCCCAAAGATTACTCGGTGGTTGCAATCTCTAACGGGTAGAAATCATGTTGCAATTTTGGAGCACTAACGACCAAATTTCGGCACTATTGGGTTATAAGTAAGGTTACCTAGAAATAGAAGCTTTACTAAGTGTATATATATATATATATATATATGTGTGTGTGTGATTTTAAGATTTTATCTTCATGTCATTTTGAGAATATCATGTAGGATTAGACATACCGCTCTTGGAACATTCTGTGTACGCCATTTAAATATGTCGAAACATTTTATGAATTGTTCTTTCACACAGACTAACTCCAAATTTGTAAATTATATTCAGGCGATATCGAGGTACTTAATCACGGGCTTGTTGTGTTCCATGTTCATCTACTATGTTTCTGCAATAAAATTAATATTTTCTCAGAACAGTAGCCCTAATATACTTTACTTTATGTCAACTTTTGTAATTTAAAGTATATACATATAAATAAATATTTTGAATTAAAAATGGATATATAAAATGTATTTGTGTACGTTCATTTTATTTTATATATCGAATCAATTTTTGTCACAAAATGAGTAACGGCTTGTTTCCCATATATGTGACATGTAGGTATAACAACTGGCGATAGAGAAGATGGGATAAATTATATTTTGTAGAATGAACTGTGGTGAGACATTGTTGACTTTCCAAATTTGTGCAGTGTTGTTAAGATTTTATTTAAATTTTAATTAAGCAAATAGGAAAAGTATGTTCCGGAGCAACATGAGACTGAGGATTATTGAAATCAGCTGGTGGTCGTGTTGGAATTGCAGAAATGGCCACTAAATTATACATATCCGCATCATACATTAGACTAATCGTGAGCAAATATTAATGAATTTCGCACATCTATTAATGATATATGCCTATAAATATCCGAAATTTTGCATAATTTTATGTACTGTTTTACGATTATTCCATATATTCCTAAAAATTTCCCTAATTACCCTTTAAAAAATATATCTAAATATCACTTAATCATCATGAAAATCCACAAAAAGATACAATTAAAAAATTAGCCATAAATTCATTCAATCTGTATTAACACATGCTTTTTAAACTTCAAAGCCATCTATCCATCAGTTATTTGGTTATTATTTAACTTTACAAGTATTTAGAAACAAATATGTAAGCATTTTTGTAATTAACATCTGCGTATTAAATTTGAAGGGCTTCAGTGTTTTGGTTAAGAAATTATGCATGTGTACGATTATAGAGCATGTTGTGTAAAAATGGTTTATTAATGCATGAGTGTATGTGTAACTGGGCCTTGCATATTAATTTTTTAAAGGGCATAAATGTTTTGGTTACGAAATTAGGATAGGGTATGCTTTTAGAGCAACTTGTGTTAAAATGGACGATTTTTGTGTAGGTGTATTTGTAATGGACATCTGCGTAGGAAATTTGAAGGGCGTAAGTCGTTCAGTTACGAAATGAAGCATGTTGTTATAAAATGGATGATTTGCACATATATTTATGTTGTTCAGCCAATAAATGTGTATTTTGGAGGACGTAAGACCTTTGGTTACAAAATTAATCATAGGTATGATTATAAAGCGAAATAATAACAAAAGGGCGTAACTGTGTAAGCATACTGGTAACAGATGATTTTTTTTGCGTCTGAGCGTTTTTATCGTGAAGTTGTGGCTTCTTTTTGGCCTTTTTCTGTGGCTTTTCAGGATTAAAAAAAATAGGATACGTAATTGCTTTGTGACTCTTATTTTAAAAAAAGGACATTAGGAATATTTCTAGGGAAATATGGGAATACTTGAAATTTTTCGAAAATTATATCACTGTGTGCCATTTTGCTGTCAAAAAACGTTCCCGAAAGTGCTGATGTTTATTAAAAATTCTAGGACCCCAATACTCTTAAAACACCAAATGTATTTATGTGAAGTTATATAACACAATTGTATTTTAATAACAACATTTGTAATTATGATATCGAAACTGTGGTGTCCTCTGTGAAGTAGTATAGTGTATAGATATAAAAAAATAAAAAAATATTAAAGTTAATTCTGTGACCTGATGTTGGACAATTTCTTTTATTTTAAATAGAATTTATTTTTATTTTCGTTCCCTTAACTAAGCTGTTCTATGTATAAAAGAATATGTATGTATATACATATGTTTTTGCTCAAAAAGAAATTTATAACGTGTAAATTACGAACATAAAATCTTAATATTATATTTTAATACCTAGTAATGAATGGTTAAAACTTAATTTCCTAACTTCTGCGACTAATGGTTTGGGATGTATATAATGACTGTATGAGTCCGACAGTCGGTTAAACGTTTGAATTAATACACGTAAAATTTTATTTAAAAGAATCCAAGGGAGTTTTGACACAAGGTAAGTACTTATAGCTGGCAACACTGATATATTACCTTTAAATAAATATACAAAGTTACAACAGTTGCCCCTAATCAATATTTTCTTTCATTTACAGTAATTATATTAGATAGTTTTGGGTCGCATTTTTATTACAACATAATCGGCCATAAAAGTTGCAATTTTGGAACACTAACTACCATTAACGGCAGTAACCAGCACTAACGTAGCACTAACGAATGCATTCATTGAAGTTTACGTATTGTGCTTTTTCCTTGACGTCAAGCCAGCCCGGATCACTAAATCGGCCATAAAAGTCGCAATTTTGGAGCACTAACCACCAAATTGACTAACCAGCACTAACGTAGCACTAACGAAAGCAATTATTGAATTTTTCATATTGTGATTTTTCCTATGTTTCCAGGCCAGCTTGATGTCAAGCCAGCCCGGATCACTAAATCGGCCATAAAAGTTGAAATTTTGGAGCACTAACGACCAAATTTTTGCACTAACCAGCACTAACGTAGCACTAACGAATGCATTCATTGAATTTTCCGTATTGTGCTTTTTCCTATGTTTCCGGGCTAGCTTGACGTCAAGCCAGCCCGGATCACTAAATCGGCCATAAAAGTCGCAATTTTGGAGCATTAACCACCAAATTTTTGCACTAACCAGCACTAACGTAGCACTAACGAATGCATTTATTGAATTTTTCATATTGTGCTTTTTCCTATGTTTCCGGGCCAGCTTGACGTCAAGCCAGCCCGGATCACTAAATCGGCCATAAAAGTTGCAATTTTGGAGCATTAACGACCACATTTCGGCACTAACCAGCACTAACGTAGCACTAACGAATGCATTTATTGAATTATCCGTATTGTGCTTTTCCTATGTTTCCGGGCCAGCTTGACGTCAAGCCAGCCCGGATCACTAAATCGGCCATAAAAGTCGCAATTTTGGAGCACTAACCACCAAATTTTTGCACTAACCAGCACTAACGTAGCACTAACGAATGCATTTATTGAATTTTTCATATTGTGCTTTTTCCTATGTTTCCGGGCCAGCTTGACGTCAAGCCAGCCCGGATCACTAAATCGGCCATAAAAGTTGCAATTTTGGAGCATCAACGACCACATTTTGGCACTAACCAGCACTAACGTAGCACTAACGAATGCATTCATTGAATTTTCCATATTGTCCTTTTTCTTTTGTTTCCGGGCCAGCTTGACGTCAAGCCAGCCCGGATCACTAAATCGGCCATAAAAGTTGCAATTTTGGAGCACTAACGACCAAATTTCGGCACTAACCAGCACTAACGTAGCACTAACGAATTTTGGAAAAAAATTATTCCCGACGAAATATGACCGGGCCCACTTGACGGACATAATACATAGAGTCATATTTTAAGTTCACGAATAATTCTTAATTCTAAATTTTCTATCGTAAAACCACCTTTAGTCCGGATAAACGAAGTTTAACTGTACTTTTTTTTCCCCCTTCGGGTGAACACTCGCAGAAAGTTGCTTTGAACGCGGGAGTGTTTCGACCACGCAAAGGAATGTTGTTGTTTTTTTTTTTTTTACAATGTAATATTCGACGCGAATAATGCACAGGCTTTTAGGGAAAGAAACGCTTAAACGCCTCGCCACACCCCACATCCCCGACTCAGTGACTTGCTTGTCGCGCGCGCAACGCCGCGATTTCCCGTTACGTAACGACGCGACAGCTCGCGACCAGGAAGGAATGTTCGAGGGAGGGGGTCGCGTGTTTTTTATCGCCGCGTACCGGCCGCTCCAATGCCCAACCGCCACCGTTCCGTTTTTTTTTTTTTTTTTTGTTATATGTGCATCGAGGAGAAAGCGCGCGCGCGCGGGGGGCGATTCCTGCAATGCCGCGCATGCCTCTATCCCAGGGGTGCCAACCGTACACGAGTCGTGTGTTCAGGGCCGTGTGTACCGTTCCAGTTACGTTTCACTCGGTTAAACTTCCCGAATCTTCGAGTGGCTGAACTTCCACACGATGAATACTTTTCTCATAATTAGCTGCCAAATTTGCATTTTCAACGTTCGTGTGCAGCGTGGATATAATAAAATTGGAACTTTTTAGGTTTAAAGTCAATTTTACTGGTTGCTATGGGATATTATTTAACTACTTTAAAAAAAAAAATTGTTTTACCTGGCCTTTTAAAATCATCAGAATTTTTATTATTTTAAATGACTAAATAAATTTAAACCATACCAGGCATTAGCCACCACCATTACCCTTAAACCCAAAAACTTCCAGTTGTTTATTCCTTTTGGTTCTCCTTATTCATATTGCACAAAAATGTTAAAAATTCGAATTTCCCAGCTAATTATGCAAAAGGTATGCACTACATATATATATTTTTTTACATTTTGTTGAAGTTAGGTCACCCAAAAATTCTACAAGTTTAAGTTTGTTGAACGTAAAAAAAACCCTGGAATGTAACATACACTATTAAGAGCGAGGTTACACTGTACACGCTGAACAACTTCAGGTGAACACGTTTACAAACGCGTAAGAGTATGGTTGCACGGCAGTTGGTATAAAATGTGTTCAACTCAAAAACCGATCGTCTACTGTCATCGAATGGTTTGAGCAAGTGTACGTCTGTTAGAGAATTACCGTCGGCATCAATTTTAAGACAGTAAAAATGAAAAAAAAAAAATGTATCTTCTTCCGACGGGGTTTGTACCATGTACCTCGGACTTACAAAGCGTACACATCACCACCTTGCTACCAAGACCAAGGGAAACAATGAAGATAATGTGTATTATAATAAATGTAAAGCCAGTGGTTTTTTAGGTCATTTAAAACTTGGGATTACTTTCTTTTATGAATATTTTAACTAACCAAATATATTTCAGGGTAGTTTCACTATCACAAAATCTCATTTGGCACACCAATACATTTGGTATGTCCCCTAATAATTAAGAAAGTGACGATGTACAGGTTTATGTTACTACACGTGCGTCCGCCATCTTTTCGAGGTTTCTGAGACTTCTGCACATACGCAGCATCAGTCCCGCTTTTCCGTTCCATTTTCACGAAAATACTACCACCAAATACAGAGAGCTAATATGTCTACACATCAAAAATATAATAGACACAATGACATTAGTTCAATTCTCAAAATGGAGTAAATAAATATACAACTATAAAAATTGTGCCAACTTTAACAAGGCTAAAAGAAACGAAATTAAATTGCAAATGGCCAAGCGACCACGATTTTTCTGATGAGATTTAAGTGAAAATAGCGAAGCTGTTGAGCATTGAAGTCCAAATATTCTGGTCTTAACAAATTCTCACTCGCAGAATCGCAGTACAGGATCGCTGGTAATTTCGCTGAGAATTTGGAGCAGGCTATCTAAAGTTCTGGTGGACTTTGACAAACTTGGGTGGTGGAGTTGGATGGAATTTGTGATCCTCGCCGAATGAACGTGACGTCACGTGAACTGGATAATGATCTCCGGGTACCGAGTACCCAACGATGCAGATTCGGACAGATCTTGTACACGCAGGGCCGGTTTTAGAGGTCTGGAGGCCTAGGGGCAACAGAGGAGCGGAGGCCCCCTGGCCCCAAATTATTTTCTAAATAAAATGAACAATTTTTTTCAGTCGAGTTTTCCAATAAATAATTTATTGTGAAATCAATTAGATTCTCTTAGTACTTAAAAAACATACATAAATATAATCGCAGACAATAATTATATGAAATTAAATTTTAGTGTTAATGAATATTTCTGTTAATATTTAACAATAATATAATCATGTATGTACAAAGTACTGTAGGTAGGTAAAACAGCGGAAAAAAAATATCAAAGGAAAATATGTTTACTAGTGTTTACTTGTCGGAATTTGAAAGAATTTTTTCCGAAGTCTCTATTGTGGGGGCCCTCCGTTTGTGGAGGCCCCGGGGCTTTCGCCCCGGTTGCCCTCCCCTAAATCCGGCCCTGTGTACACGTGATGCGTTTGTCTGCCATGTGAGTTCAGGATCAGTGTGATAATTTTGTGAGGCAATCACTTGTTACAAATAAATTCAAAAACGTATTTATTATTATAATAATATTTATAGTTAACATCAGGATCCCTCCCTCCCCACACTTGGCCTATTAAATAAATAATGTGCCTAGTTTCAGAAGAACACCAACTACTCTGAGTGCCGTCAATTTATGATTAGTGTCAAAGAAAACATTGATGTCAGAATAGTAGCTTAAAATTTTTCTTGCGTATTCGTCTTATGGGTGTGTTTATTGAACTGTTTTTACTATTTGATTAGCTTTAGAAATTTAAGCGACGATATGCTCAAGTGTAGTTATGTATTTTGCATGATTTTTATACGTTGTCGCTAAGTGCCGAAATTCTTTTAGGAACTTATAATAAACAGGATTTTTTATTTTTGCTGGGAAACATTCATCACTGATATTTAATTATATCAAACCACATGCTCTAAATCTATTGCTTCAGAAATAATTGTTTACTAAGCAATGAAAGCAACAAATTACAGCTTTAAAATATTGTGATAACAACTTTTTAAAAATACTATTTTTTTCTCTTAAGAAATCTTTCAAATGGCTGTGTGGCATGCAATAAACGTGTTTACCATGTATTTATGCACCATAAAATTTTATGTTCAATTATAACATGGGTCTGGTTTAGTACTGCAAAACAATTTCACCAAGTATGGTAAAACGGTGTAATTTTACCTTATATCTCTATAATTAAAATAGTTATCTGTCACTTAGGTAGTCTGATAGCCGAGTAATCAATTTTCTGCACTGAATGTAGCATCTATACAGATAAATTATTTGTTTGGACAGTCTCTGTTTAGTTATTATTATAGTATTAAAATTATTATTTTTAAAGAAGCAGTAAAATATTTATGAGATAAAAATAAATGTTTTCATCACCTTGAACTTTTTTTTTGCAGAAATAGATCAAATCATTTTCTACCCCATCAAAAAGATGGCTAAAATTTAAGCAGCACACTTTTTAACCACAAAATTATTTTTTAAACTACCTCTTAAATACATCATACATTATCTTATGTGCTAATTATGCGTGTTATTTTTATACTTACTAGTGATTTGTTAATTTAATTTTTATGTTATTGATTTGGAAATAACTTTTCGTTTTTCATAGCTATAGTTTTTATTAATCTTAATTTGCATGTGCCTACTTTGTAAATATTTATGTGGTGAAGTATCTGACAAGGCGACACGCCTTGACTCCATCACATAAATTAAAACAACAAAATTAAAAATATATATATTAATGTTTATAACTCGAGACACTGATAAAGGATTCAAGACATATTTAGTATTTATGGCAGAGCCCCGCTCGCGAGAAAGGGCGTATGGCGTAACTAGGACGCCATTTTATGGGAGATTTGGATATCAGGTCAACTCTGATGACGCAAAAATTCGAAGGGGTGCGAGACCATTTAGAATTTGGGAATGGGGCTGAGAGGTATAAAACTGGTGACATCAGCCTTCGACCCAGTGAAGTGAAAAGGGCGAGTGACCTCTTGGTGAACTATAGCCGGACAAGCCTTTCAAATTCACCATGAAATAATATGTTTACAGATAAACTCAAACATGTTTCAAAATATATATCATTATAAAATGAAATAGCTTAAATTTTTTTATATATAATCTAAATAATACATTGCAGTGCTGGATGTAAAATGTGAACTGGTTATGATTTATCTAATTTTTTAACTGTTAAAACGTATATGATTTTAAATCACATTATACAATAGTGTTACATAGTGGGGAAAAAAAGGGGGTTGTCTGTATAGTCGGTTTACGGACGATAATTTTACGTGATAACGTCATAAGAAAACATTGATGAAAAATTGCATACCTTAACCTGTTTTATATTATAGAAGATTTTCTCGCACGGTGGTTGGCCGGTTCTTGCACGTTAGGCTCAGGCGGAACGTGACAATGAGTCATGCTTTTTCGTGAGTGCAGCCGTTATCACGTCAAAAAATTATTTAATCGTTAAATTATATATATATATACGTAATTTAGTTATCTAACCTATAAACCCTCTTTAATTTCCAATGTGTTATTAGCAAATTTAAAGATTCATAAGCGATGTCCTTTTTCCTGGGTATGAATTTTGCAGCTGATTTCATCAAACATACAATTTTTTTGGACCAGTCACATGTGTGTGTGTTTGTGTGTGTGTATATATATAAAAATATAAGATTCAAGTTATCCAACTTGTCAGAAAAAAAAGCTACGTTAGCCACGAGTTCGGTGTCGTCTCAACATTCTAACTTTATTTATCCAAACCTTATTGAAAAGCGTTTCTTGGCTCGGAATTATACTGCTATATCGAAGATGGCAACTTCAATGTCGACCGAAACGTAGGCGAGTCATTCGCGTTCGACGCGGCTAGAACAAAGCAAGCCAAGCGGACAACGGCCGCGTACGCCGACGATCTTTTGTGTGGAAGGTGCTGGAAGCGTTTTAACTACTCAGGTTATCCGAGTTGTGTCCGTTTAGGAAAATTGGAGGGCGTATTAGTAGATCTATTTATTTTTCCCCGTATTTCATTTTTAAACTTTTTTTTTTTTAGGTGAGTGGAAATGTCTAAAGAGTTCGTTTCTGACATATAATTTTTTAAGGCATGAAACACCCGGTAGTGATTCTTGAACGCACTCAAGAATCTTAAATGACACCTTTACACGGTAACCGCCCAGAGCTCGCAGTTGCGCCACGCACGACGAGAAGACTGCGCGCCAGTCCAGAGGCGACAGACACCACGCTAGAAGCATCAGGGAGCGTCGCTCTCGTACAAACACGCCCCATGACTAGAGACCGGAAAAATTCGCGGATTCATTTCGTGATAGGCTGAAATTCAAACATTTGTACTTTTCTGCTGGTTCTGCTATTGGCTTACAGTTTAACTGGAGCTCTCTAGGCCAATGAGAGACTATCGACCAAAGAAGCGTCGAATCACAAGCTACCCAGTGGAGACGCCTCACAATTTAGTACCCAATGAACACGCGTGTTTACTTGAGAAATGCAGTGGATAATGGAGACTATCCTAGAGGTCATTGAATCCGCGAATTTTTCCGGTCCCTACCCATGACTAGGCGGGGTCAGTGGCTTACTGATGAGCGCCTCACTGAGTGGATCCGCTACTTGATCATCGTTGGGACAAGCATTTCTAGGGGCACTTGTCCTCCCATTTTGTAGTCATTAAGAGTTTGAGCGGCCAGAGGGGGAAAGGCCCTCCCGCCCTCTTGTCTTTTATTTGTCTTACGGCGACCACAAGGCATCCCCAGCAGTCGTTGATTACGAGCAAGTGTGTCACCACACTTGCCCCTGGTGTCCTTTTGGTTTAATCCCCCTCCTCCTCCCTGTCTTCAGAGGAAGAGAGTGAGGGCAGGATCACCCATCTGCCCTGGTCCCTGAATGCCGAAATTTGAAATAATGTAGGTCTTTTCGGTGTTGTAATAAAAGAGGTGAAGTTGGCAGGGAAAAAAAAAAAAAAAAAGCAGTTTTATTATTCGTGATTTTTGATCGGGGAGAGCGTCCGAGCCTTGAAAATGTGTTTTTTTTTGTTTTTTTTTTACACTGAGTGGATCGCGCGCGCCGGCCTCCCCTTTAGGACGAGGGGGGTCCGGGCGGAACCAGCCTGGTCGCGAGCCACCAGCCGCAACCGGCAGTCGGCGCCACGGGCCATCACCGGCTCGACTGGTTCCTGCGCGCGGACGACCACCTGCCAGTTACAGACCTCCCCTTCTCGCCTGTCGCCCGACCCCAGGGGCCTTCGTGTTCCAAACGGCAAGCCTAAGATGTACATCAAGTTCTGTCCCTGCCCGAAGTGTATTTATTTAGGGGGATTCTTTAGGGGGATTTTTTTTAACGGGTACATTGTTTAAGAAATTTTTCGAGGGTGTGAAATTAAAGTGTACCTATATCTTGAAAACAAAGTGAAAAAAGAACAGCAAGACAAGTGGCGCTGGTGGCTAAATTTCGCACTACGACCAACAAAAACTTGCTGGTCACGTTTTCACGTGTAAAGTTGTCTGGTTGAGGTTGTGTCCGTTAGTTTGTTGTGTACTCGCCGAGTTTTATTGGATTGCAAAGTAAGTCGTTTATGTTTTTCTGTGGTCCCAAGGAATTTAAAAAAAACAAGAATAATAATTAATTATTTGTGTTGAAATCTTTTCCAGAATGCCAAAAAAATATATATACATCAGCAAAAATATAGGAAATGTTGGGAGACCGATCCAGAACTTCAATGTTAGTAAACATGTATTTTTTAAACCGAAATTAAATTCCTACATATATAAAATTGTAGATGCTGTATGTTATTTTTCAAAATTATTATGCTCTGTTTGGGCAGAAAAATAAGGAAATGTAAGAAAAGCTCTCAAACAGGGTGTACAATGAAAACTTTAGGGGTTTTTAATCGAAATCTAGGGGGATTTGAAGTTGGTCCTGTAGGAGTTGTCACCACTGCTTCGTGTTTCAAACACTCGGCTTCCAGTTTTGCGCGGGCTCCACTGACACGGTTGCGGTGTTGTCGTAACTCAACAAACACACAGCTTAGAATCACACAAGGATAGAATTTCCTAAGTTATGTGGTTCGGTCTTGCGTGTTTCTAAGTCATGATAGTTATAAGTTACGTTTTCATAAGTCATGACGAATCTAAGTTGTGAGCGAACCCAGTATTACTGCGAACACTATTTTGTAGTGAGACAGTTGATTCCACGTGAGTGTACAAATTCACAAATATATGTAATTTTACATGAATATTTCTGTTCAAATAACAAAAAAAATCAAGTTTATGGAGTTGATGATAGTCCAGTGGCAGTTAGGAATGGCTTCACGGGGTTGCGTATCGTTGAACAATAATTCTGAACTATCGTCAAAAGACAGATCGCGATATTTGTTCAAATGCACGTGAGTAAAGTATTGTGACAGTATCGCGGCGTGAATGGGAACACGTGTGCGGTTTTTTTGTTTCCGGTGAACACCGGGCCACAAGTTTCCATCACTAGAACAAAGGACGTTGATGTACGAACGAGCACAAAAACAGTTGAATGGCAAGAGGCAATGAAACTGCTGAGCGAAGCGTCAAACAAAAAATGATTCTTCAGGCTTCCAGGCGAGGACAAAAAAAACTTTTATTTTGCTAACTTCGCTCACGTACAAAACTCAGTAACATGGCGTGATTGCAGCAAAAACATTTACTCTCTGTGCTGCACAGAGCCAGAAATAATGAAGACTGCGTATCTACACTGAAGAAGTTTGGCTCGTGGAAATTAACGCTATCATTTATTTGTAATGATACAAATCGTAACGTATGATCGTATGGATAACACATAGTTGCTACTAGTTTATTTCATTCCTTAGTCTGCTTGTCAATCTTCTAAAGTCAGTGCAAAATAAACAAATCAACTCTAATGTTATAAATGGAAAGTGTAAGTTTGTTAATTTGTTTTAAGAGTTTGATTCGGAAAATTCTAGACCGATTCAGATGGACATAAGCTATGTTATATTTATTTAAAAAATATTTTTTCGAAAGTTAAGCAATAGTTTTATACTCATATACTTATTTATATATATACTTATATATATATACACGCACACCACAAGTGAACATAATTTTCGAATATTTATCAATTTTTTGGTGTAATGATTTGCCATTATATCGACACACAGTATTGATTAAATAATTTCAATTTGAAGACCAGAATCTAAAAAGAAAAAAAAATAGTAATGATTGGAACAACATTATTTAGATATCCATTTTAATAGCGATTCTTAAAATAAAAAAAATAAAAAAAAATCTTTATCCACTCGTGCGGAGCCGAGAACCACAGCTGATAAAACATATGTAGAGTCCCGGAAATTTCGCGGATTACTCTGGCCTCAAGATAGAATTCAAAGTTATAGGTGTGCTCGACCCATGTTTACTTTCCCATTGGTTGATTTCTTAGCGAGAACATTTTTATCCTTGTTATTTGGCACTACCTGATTCGCTTACTTCTCTCCTAGCTGGGCATCGTTGGCTCACGGTCGTAGAGGGGCGGTGTCCAGATAACTGCGGTCCAATCATGAACACAGTGCGACAGTGTGGAGGTTTGCATTCTAGCTTGCGACTAAATGAATCCGCGAAATTTCCGTGGCTCTAATAATATGTCGTAGTAAATTCGCGGCTCCGGCGCTGACAGGCGGAGACCTGCTGTCCTGGGGAGCAAGCAGTCAGTCAGTCAGTCAGTCGCGCGCCGGGGGTCGCTTCCGCCCCGTGCTGACTCGGCGGAGTCGCTGACGACCCCCCGGCTGACAAGCGTGTCAAGGCTCGCCCTGTCGGCGATGATGACGTGCCCGGTACGCCGTCGGATACCTCCGGGTGTAGCGCTAACGGTCCCGAGGCGAGGCCGCTCTTTCAGGCGCTTCCCCCCCCCCCCCCAACCAACACGGCGGTCGCAGGCTCAGTTGCACCTTTGAATATATATATACTGTATAGAAGTCGCCAGACCAGGTTAAAATTTCTAATACGGTTTTGAGGTAGTTTGTTAATTCACCGCCCGCAATCGCCACCATCTCTAGGGCATCGACTTGTGGTGGTCCCTAGCGGACAAGTGTCGAACTCTTCAAACACCCCTTCCCTCTCCCGTTGAACGACCTAGAGCTGCAGTAAATGATTGATGGGGGGTGCGGGGAATGACAGCGGGCGACAGAGCTGCGCTCTAACGTGTAAATAACAACTAAGACGATACAGGACGTTACGGCAGCGCACTGCAGCGGTTGAAGTTCCCAAGCTGCTCATCATACGCTCCTGGAAAAACGTAGAGTAAATCCTATCCACTCGCGACTTCTATCCAGTATATATATTCAAAGGTTGCACTACGAGTGTCTGTTTAAAAGCCTAAGATGTCCATCAAGTTCTGTCCCTGCCCGAACACGCCCGAATATTCACCATCGGCCAACCTCGGGATTTGTTTTATTTTTTGCGCAGGAAAAAATGAATTCAATTATTAAAAGTGGTCGGTTAGGTTAGCTACATTAAAAACTTTAAAACACTATGGACGGTTAGTTAGGTTAGTATAGCTACATTAAAATAAACAGAGAAATATAAATATGTATATAAATAAAACTCGAGGTTGGCCGAAGGTGAATATTCGGGCGTGTTTCGGGCAGGGACAGAACTTGTACATATTTAGGCTTCGCGTGTTTGTTAGGGACTCCACTGTCCTATGCATACTCGGGCAAAAGTCACCCCGTTACTTGTTTTCCGAATTGCGAGGAGCCTCAACCTGGGTAACTTGTGATTAGATACTTCTTGGGTCGAAGGTCTCTAATTGGTTAAGAGTCCTTCAGATTAATAGTGAACAAATAGCAGAAGCACCACAAAGGTAAAATTATTTGAATTTTAATCACACCACGTAATAAATCTGCGATTTTTTTCGGTCTCCAATAATAGCGTGGTAGAATCCCGATTAACTGAAATTCGATTCACTGAGATTCGATCAACTGAGATTCGATTAACCCAGCGGACCTCAAGTGACATTTCCGGCAAAGACTGTTGAAACATTTGCTTGAGGACATGAAGAATGATATTACTGTTGTCAAAAGCCTAAAGATAGTTAACCTCAAATATGTTATTCACTGGTTGTGTGAAGGTCCGTCTGCAAAAGTCCGAACCTTTGGGCGGTTCGTGTCATCCTAATGTGAATGACGTCACATTGTCTCACGGAAAACTGCCCAGTCAACAATTGCGATGTTCGATATCAGAATCTACTGATTTCTAAAGTAGTCACCAGAGCGCAGTAAATATAGAGCGCCAAAATAATTGTTTTTTCGATTGTTTTGGTTTACTATTTCCATGATTTGTAAATGTGTATGTAGCTAAGTTTTTAATACTTAGTTAAGTTGGTAAATTTGTGGGAGGTCAATAAATTTTATTTATTTAGTATGGTAAAAGTAACCTCCAATAAATGTCCGTCATTTTCTGTTTACCTTTTGAAACGGGAACTGGAAACAGCAAATATCACGAGTGTTCATTCTTCTATGCTGCCAAAGGACACATATTGGGACAAAACGTTCAAATTGACCAATGTATTCGGACCAGGAAGATTCGGACCATCGCCCGCACCACGCATGACGTCAGAGGTTTGCGAGGGCCAATACTTGTAGACGGGCCTTGAAACATGGAGCAACGTGAAAGAATTCACACAGAAGAAAATGATACCACTGAGCCGAAAAAAACCAAGACGGTTTCTTTTCTGATTGTCACCGTGTTATCTGAGATTTAGCTCACCCGAGCTTGCCACTGCCTTATTAACTCCTTTAATCGAGACTCTACCACTCAACCACGAGGACGAGGTTATATAGAAATATAAAAGTAGCTTTCAATAGAAAACAATCTGATATCAAGCACAATACTCAGAATTTATATATTCATGCAATCAAAATTGAAATTTAACCATAAAATAAAAAAAATAACTTTAAAAGATATTAAAATAACTAGAAGCAAAAACATGAAATTGATAGAGTAGTACTACGGAGAATGAAAGGAACATAAAAATAGGCCCAGAAAATTTAAGCAACGAAAAAAAAGCTTCTTGCAGAAAGCTATGCATGTATATCCAAATTATGTCGTGAATTAAAACAAAAACTTTGTTTTCCATGAATAATAAAGCACATTACCATAAAGACAATAACATGATAGTGAGAAATTAGACGATTCACGGAAGGAAGGTTCCGTGTATACATATACGTGTTTGTGTGTAATTAACGGAAAACTGCGGAGAGTTATTTACCGACATTTTACCGTGGTTTACGGGAAATATATCTGAGTAATTTCAAACAGTTGTAAAGATTCAATTCAAGTGGTACTGGCGGTGGAAGCAACGCTTATCACATTTCGCTTACTGGATAGATTAAGCTGCGTTGATAATCATCGTTTGATCTTCAAATTATAACGAATCATTATCAGGCGGACTCTGTTCCGTGACTTGGAACTTCTTTCTTGGCCATACGGGACGGTGGGGAGAAGTCCATTGTGTTTGAAAGTGTAGAAACCACACGACCGGAAAATTACGTTTCAAACACGCTCGCGATCGCTTTTACTTTAGCGGAGGGGGTTGAAAATGGGAAGGGGGGAATAATTGAAGGAGGGGGTGAGGGGTACGATGTGCCACTCCCATGACGAGAAGTTGGCGAGTCACTGTATCTTCCTCGTTTTGTTTCCCTGGCGCCGTTGTCGTCGCTATAGTCTGTCCCACGCTGAGACTGCAGTTCAGAGCAAAGGGCGACCACTGTTGCCAGATTTACACTACCGGGCTTGTTAACATTAAAATAATATTTCTTGTGGTATCGATAATTATAATAAGTTTAATTCATTTTTAACTTTTCTATTCGTTGATTTTTAAGACAATTAAATAGTTAATTTTGATATTATTATTACAGTTTATTTTTAATTCTGAAAGAAAAATAATAAGAATTTATTCCAAGCACCTATCACAGGAGAAACTATTTGTAGCAGCAAATAACAAGGCGTTCCAATAGTTCGGTCATATGGTCTAACAGAGCAAAAAATTCATAAAATTAAAAATTTGGTGACATAAACAGTTGAAACCAAGATGGCGTCTTTCAGTGACATTTTAGAAGTAATAATAATGTATTGACAGAACTGAAATACAGCAAGTTCTCATTCCGAATTTTCCTTTTAAAAGTAAAAACTTTCGATGACATTTAAAAAAAAAAAATTTAATGAGCCTACGACTTGCATGCTCTATGGAAACAGAACACGCTGAAACAAGGACCGCGCTCACAGCAGATGCCGTGCGCTGGAAAGAGAGAGCAGATGCGCGCTGCATCCAAGGATGGGACGCGCTGTAGGCGATCGCCGCTGTCCGGCGCGGCTGTTACGTAACGACATAGAGGAACCGAACTGTCGCAGACGGAGCAGGGCTTCCCGCCATTGGTCGACTCGCCTCCCAAGGTCGCCCGTCCTTCTCGAAACTGTGGAAACACAAAAAAATTCCGGCAATTTTTTTTTCTTTCGTGGTACTGTCCTCAAGGTCATCACGAGACGACAGAGATTGCAGTCTTTTAGCGACTTTTTTTTAATCTCTGTGATCAGTTCGCCTGGTTCTCTAAACAAGGGACATATTCTTCACGAGTTTTTTTTTTTTTTGCTACTCGGCTGTGCAGATAAAGCCCCAAGAAGCGACGGGATAGTCTTATATTGAAAACTATTTTTTTCTTCTTAACGGAACCTATGTATATCACTGCATTGCTCGGGGCTTTTTAATTCCAGAGATTCTGCCCCCTAACCCCCCAAACACCTGGGATTTACATCCATGTTTTTTTGTATAGAGCTGTCCGGTATTGGTCTCTGGTGTATTGGTGTAGTGTTTTCCGCCCGGGCCACAGACAGTTGGATGGACTCTTCACTCTTTTGCCTTCCACCATCCGTGCGCCGTCATGCGTTCACAGTCTTGGTTTTCTCCTTCTTCCCCACAAAATAAATGGCCGATGACGAAAGAGATACGATAGTAGAGCTTGTGGAGCCTTGGAAAAATTATTTTGTTAGTATTTAAAACAAAATTGGTTGTCTGTAAAGTCGGTTTACGGACGTTAGTTTAACGTGACGTCATAACAAAACATTGATGAAATTATTGCATACTTATATGAATAAAATTGAATAATTTTTATTGAATTATCACTATTTTCTATGGATACAAAGAAGGAGTGAAATGAAATCTACAATTTAATTGATAAACTTACTTTTATTTGCACTCATTAATTCAAATATGTTTATTACTTTAACGAAGAGATTATTTTAACTATAACTTTTATACATGTTTGCTATATAACTTCTTCCAATCTGTGTTATTCTGTTAAGGATAGGGCGATAGGATAGGATAGGAAAAAGCAGGAAACGAATGGGAGTGTTTCAAGTTTAATGTGCCTCGAAAAAGTCAAAATCGATGGTTATTCCAATCGAGTGGAAGAGAGATAGATGCGGCGCAAGCGTACAATGAGCCAAACGGGACACAGCGTAACGGGACAATGTGCGTTACGGGACATTTTTTAGTGCGTGCAGCCGGCGTTCATCGATTTATTAGACGTTGTCACGTCAAAAAAAAAATGGCCTCTTCCGTATCGCAAGCACGGGAGACATAACTATAAATCTTCTCCCCACGCGAAGCCACACACAACACTGATTAGTGGCCGGTGCTGGCCAGGAAAGCTAGTGGAGGTTGGATGCACTTCGGACAGACCACAGGCTCTCCGGGTCGTCTGAAGAGTCCCATAGATGTGGTAAACTTGGATAAACGCCCTCGTGATACTCCTAGGATTAGGACTCCTCAGAGTCAAATCAACCACAGGTGAAATGGAATTGTAAAGGGGCACAGTGGGTGGCTGTGATGCAGAGATGGGTAGCCCCGGCCTCTCCGTTGTAGCTCCTCCTCTAACACCTACAGGATGCGGATGAAATGGCGTGTCCACTTCCCTCTGGCACTGGAGAGCTCGTGTTGGTGGATCCAGCTATCACGGCAGTACGCGCCAGTAAATCCAGCACGATAAACCACTGCAGCATTCTGCTGAACGACTGTCTTGTCTACAGCTTTGTAAATTTGTTTGTTATCTTTCTTTTAGTTCCCTAGTTTAATAGGTGCTGACTAAAGAGCGGGTGAGTGGTGGTTGCAGTCACCATGGCGGATACAAGGGGGGGGGGGGGGGAGGTCACCAGGGGCAAGTCCCCCGAAAAACCAGTTGTCTGCTACATTAATATTGCCGACAAAAATGATTGTTTCTGAAACCAATAAAATATTTTAATATAATTATTGAATTTCTTGTATGATCATAAAATCTGGTGGTTGGATGTTATGTGTAGTGTGAGTAGATTAAATACAAATTTAGTAATTTTAAGACATTTTTTTTTCTCTGGCTATTCTGAAATCCTAGAGTGCCCCCCTCCGAGGTGAACCTCTGGATCCGCCACTGGCAGCCACTCGCCACCAGGAACTCATGTGCCCACGGACACAGCACCATACGTGGAGAGACGAAATATTGCGGACCACAGAGTCCGAGCACAGAAACCCCAGCGTCGTAGCAACCGCTCGTCTACCTTCTTGCTGACCGCTCTCTTTATCCTTTGTTTTCCTGCTCTCTATAAGGGCGGGATTCCCAAGACGTTCAGGCGAGGTGGCGAACAGGCACCGCCTTATTGGGAGGCAACCGCGACCTAACCCGCGGGCCGTGTTCCAGGAACTCGTCCGAACTGAATCCCGGTAAGGAAACAAATCGTCAACCCGCGAGCGAGGCTAGAAAAACTGGTTTCAAAGCATTTTAGCGGACGTTTGCGCAACCATCGATGTAATTGCTACGGCTCATATCTTAAAGATAGCAGCAGCATCGCACAAAAATAGAACAGCCTTTTTTTTTTTAAGTTGCTAATATTAAAGTGTACAAAATGTTTTCCAGGATAGTTTTGATATCACAGAGTTTCATGTGGAACACCAACAAGCTAGGTACGTCACCCCGATGATCACAATAGTGACTTATATACGAGTTAATGGCGAGAGACGCAGGTCCGCCATATTGCCGCGGAATTTTGGAAACAGATCGGCAACGGTTAGGACACCAAAATCCGTTCCCTTAAACATAAGTGGTTGGCCGTGTCCTATTGTGCACTAGGAATGCGGTTAAGGTACAAGTGTAGCATATTCATAAACTAAAAACCTTTATTTTTGTGTCTTGGAACACCAGCTTTTAAGTGGGGACTCACACGCCTTGATCTTTTTTTTTTTTCGTCATTAATAATAACATTTAAGGGCTATCTCGGTAAATTTAACAGTAGGCTATAGCTCTAGTGCATGTGTTGTCCTACCAAAAAATATTTTAACAGATATTCACTAAGTGTAATTTGATGGGTGTAAAAGGTCGCAGAAGTGTTTGTACTTTTTATCACTTTTAGCATTTTTTTTTTACACTAATTGTCCGCCCACTTGGTCTATTGGCTAGCCTGTCTGGCTGGGCCAAGGGCGGGGAGGGGATTTTACAAACCTTCTCACTGGGTTAACGTCTGCGTGTTTGTGATGTCTCTCTTTCCCCTGCATCCCGCGGAAGGCAATGGGAAACCACGGCAGTAACATCCTGCCTCGGCAAACACAGGGGCGTCACGGCTGACATTATCCTGGCGTTTCGTAAAAATATCAATTGAAAATAATTTTAACGGAACCGCAAATTCAAAAGAAATTTAGTTTTGGATTTATAGAAATAACTTATAGAAATTAAGAGAAAATAAAAAAAATTGGTTGTCTGTAAAGTCGGTTTACGGACGATAGTTTAACGTGACAACGTCATAACAAAACATTGATGAAATGATTGCATACTTTATGAATAAAATTTAATCATTTTTATTTTAATAATAAAAGAATAAATACTTGAAATTATACTAGTAATCAGATTTTTAAAATACAAGAATAATTAACCTTTATTGCCGAAATTGTTGTTGTAATAAGCAATGAAAACCACATTAACTTTTCACTTCACTTTATAAACAGTCGAGTGGAAGAGAGATAGATGCGGCGCAAGCGTACAATGAGCGTAACGGGACACAGCGTAACGGAACAATGTGCATAACGGGACACTTTTTCGTGCGTGCAGCCGGCGTTCATCATCGATTTATTAGACGTTGTCACGTCAAAATCTTCATGGAATGTAGAGACTCTACCTTAATGCATGTAAGACTGTGCCCAATGTTTCACTTGGGACCACCTAAACTAGTATTAGTCTAGATGTAAAATACGGTGGTTATTAGTAGTGCCAATATTGCTGCCATGGCTGGTCAGCACCTAAACAAAGTACACACTACGTGGCTCTCTCACTACGTGGCTAATCCCTACACTGTTATGATTTTTTGTTGCAAATGTAACATAAATATTCATCTAAATTTATATGTGTGTGTATGTATGTGTGAGTAAATTTGTGCATTTGCGTGAAAACAACTTTATCACAAAAAAAAAAAAGAGTTCGCAGTAATACTGGGTTCGGATTCTTCCACCGGGCATTTATGCTTGTGCTGTCCCAGTACCACCAAAAGTTAAATTTATTTGTAAACAGTTCTCTGAATAGCTTACCAGAATTAGTTGTGCGCAATAAAATGCATAATGAAATAAAATAATAAAGTCCAATTATTTGAATGTTCGATCATCTTTTCCATTATCATTTATGCTTGAATGAAACATAAATTATAATATATAAGATTATGCACCATATTTCGTAATTATTACTCAGTATTAAATCGAAAAAAACGTGTTTCATACAAGCAAAAAAAAAAAACCAAACCATAGCCACATGTTGAACAAAGTTACAATATCTTTCTATTAGTATTACGAACTATTTCCTGGCAAACTGGTTATGCGTGTTCTACTATGATCTGCGAACAAATTTTTTGTTGATGTTACGAGCCGACTTTCTTCAACCTTCGGGCCACGACAATGGGGCTTTATTTGCGGGGCCTCTTCTAACCACCGAGGTTTCGCGACCCGCGCCTAACACTTTTGGCACATTTCCCCCCCCCCCCCTCCTCCTTCCTCAACACTCCTTCGCACGAAGGTTAACCGCTGGCGGTATTTGCTCTCCCGCGCACGCCATTGATGATGCGTCGTGATTCGTTAGCGTATGTGTGTTTCTGGGCCGCGCCGTCTTTCTTTCTTCGTCTTTTTATTTTCTTTTCTTCCTTCCCCAGCGAACCTTGAGGTGTCGGTATTCGAGTAACTGTTGCCGTAATGAATCGTCCCGTTCAGCGGCGATAATCGAGTGCTGTTATTTAGCACTCAGATGTTATCTAACAGCACAAGGGCACTCTCATGTTCACTCTTTTCTTTTTTTACGGCGATGGAAGTGTTGTAATACAATTAGCCTACGCATTCTATTGGATTTGATTCCTACATGATTCCACAAAAAAAAATTCTAAATGTGAAAAATAACACTATAATGTATGACTGAAAGATATTTCATACTCCACGGAAAAAAAACTTCTCAATGTGACTCGAAATTATCCCTTTGTACTGACATGTGAAAATGACTAATTAAAACTTGAACATATTTTTAAAATATAAAATATCTAAAATTATAAAAATGTTAATAATTTCAACCACTTTTTTTTGTAAATTTATTAATTTCATTTAGCTGTTCGAAATTTGTGTAATTTAAACCAGCAACTGACCATAGTGACCTCTTTCCAGCAGGAGTTGTGTTGTTTAACCAGACGATCAATTTTTATCGTCCGTTTGGCAATGGCGTCGCGAGTAAAGATGCCTGCATACAATATGCCGGACGAGAGGCGGGAACTTCCGGTGCGTTATCCCCGCCGTCAGCACGTGAGAACGCTGATCGCTGACGGAAACTCCGTCTGTACCACGAGGCTGCCGAGCAGATGACGAGTGAAGGTTTGACGTCCGAGCACCTTGTCCTGCCTACGCTTCACTATCAACCAATGGTGGCTCCGTAAATAATTTTCTGCAGGGGCTTTTGTACTATGAAGGACGTAATAAAGATCTAGGGTTTCACGGCTATCGTCTGGAGTTGCTTGGCTTCTGGGTCGCCGGCCGCGTCCAAGTCGAAGATATCATCGACATTTCGGTCCACGTTGAAGTCGCCATCATCGGACCAGTGCGTAGCAGTTACTTACCGCGAGTATTCAAGTGCGACTGTGATGCACACATGCAATCGAGTGCCAAAATAAAGATCGATGAAATTCTCGCTGCCTTCCGAGATTAACTCCTTCGTGAAGATTTGACGACGACATCTCCTCGAATGAACCCTGCACTGTAAATATTCTTATTGTAAATGGAACAGAAATATTCATCTAAAATTACAGATATTTGTGAATTTTTTTTTTCATTTACATGAAATCAACTGTGTCATTACAAAATAGTGTTCTAAGTATCTAATACTGGGTTCGCATTCTTATTCGGATGTGTTGTCCCAGTACTACCTCCAGTAGCAGTTATTCGCCAAACCGTTTCCCGAGTAGCGTTCCAGTACTAACTGCGCACATTAAACAACATAGAAATATTATTTTTGAATGAAACATCAATTAAAATATAAAAGAATTATGCGCATTCGCCAAATTTTCATACATGTTATATAGAAAAAAACTTATTTAATATATTATGCAAAAAATAACCATAACCATGTGTTGTAAAAAAAATTACTTATAGTTAGAGACTGAAAATTTCTCGATTTCAATTACCTGTAGGATAGACTCCATGATCCTCTATGCACGAGGTAAAATGACATCTGCTCATTGGCTACTGACTCTTGATACCTGTTAACTGGGACGCTAGTGATTCAATACTTATTTTGTTAAAGGTTTTTCATTGGCCGAGTGTCATTCAGATAAACTGTTGCCCAATCACTGATGTGGTAAAAAGGCAAACGTTTTTTTTTGGATTCTAGCCTATCGCGAAAGGAATCCGCGAATTTTTCCGGTCTCTGCTTATAGTTTAACAAACCTTTTCATGGCTACTGGTTTCTAAAGGAATCTTTTGTAAAAATAAAAAAAAGCACAGAATTTTTTTTTAATCCTTTGTACCGACTGTAAGGAAGTTGCACTCGGGAACGAGTGAAACAGCAAGGAGGCCCATGTTGCCGGGCTCGCAGCAAGCGGAACAGACGGACAGAGAGAGAGAGAGAGAGAGGGAGAGAGAGAGAGACGGTGGGGCAGGCCCGGCGCTGAGGCAGATGTGGGTCACGAGGTCAAGGACCGCTCCTGTGTGCGAGGGGCGTCGTCCCGGGGCGACACTGAGTCGCCGCGACCTGCCTTTCTGCCATTGCGCGAGCGAGGACCCGGGATCTACCGCAACCCCTCCCCTACTCTTCCACCCATTATTCCTCTCCTTCCCCCCTCCCCCCCTCTACACACCCCACCTGAGCCAACACCCTCTACACTCAAGGCCGTCATCAACACTGGTCCTTCGCTCCCTCCGCCCAGAACATCGCAGTAGTTCGTAAATCATAACGTAGGGCCACGCCTTATTTCGCGGATTCATTTAGTCGCAAGCTAGAATGCAAACCTCCACACTGTCGCACTGTGTTCATGATTGGACCGCAGCTATATGGACACGCCCCTCTACGACCGTGAGCCAACGATGACCAGCTAGGAGAGAAGTAAGCACATCACAGGTAGTGCCAAATAACGAGGATAAAAATGTTCTCGCTAAGAAATCAACCAATGGGAAAGTAAACATGGGTCGAGCACACCTATAACTTTGAATTCTATCCTGAGGCCCGAGGAATCCGCGAAATTTCCGGGACTCTAATCATAACGTAGGGCCACGCATATTTCGCGAAAAGATTCCGAGACTCGCTGAAAGTTAAAACACTGTAGCATCGTCTGTGTTTCGTGATTGGGCGAGTTTCTCTCAGGTACATGACGATTTTTAAAACACCAATCACAGTGATTCCATTGCGGAACCAAATGCGTCCTGAGCAGCCCAGCCAAATAAGGCAACTACTTCTCTCGCAGACGGCCGCCGATCACAAGGAAGAAACCGCTGGTGCGCGTATACCTTGTTGCAGTCTAACAGGCGTTCAGATTTATTCAGGGGAAAATGCCTGCCCCTAATCATAAGCAATTTAACTAGTTTAGTGATTCCGATTTAAGAGCCGGCTGACGCATTCAGTAATTTCTCGACGAGGATATCTTCGACACACGTCATTGGTTGGAATAGTTCTAGACTCATTTCATAAAAAGAGTATGAGACACATACAGATCAAACTTAACAGCATGATGGTGTTAAAACTATTAATTTATTTAAAGAAAGAAATCGTGACTACGACAAGCATCACGTAAAACGCATGACAGCTTTTATTTACGTTTAAAAAAAAGGATTAACGTATACAACTAGAGACCGTAAAAATTCGCGAATTCATTTCACGATAGGCTAAAATACAAATCGTTATACCTCAATGCTGCCTCTGCTATTGGTTCACAACTCACCTGGATGACTCTGGGCCAATGAGAAACACCCAACTTTAGCTTTATCGAATCACAGGCTGCTACGCTGGAACGTCTCACAAGACAGCAGCCAATGAGTAGGTGGCATTTGACCGAGTGTACGTAGAACTATGGAGTTCATCCTGCAGTTCATTGAACCCGCGAATTTTTCCGGTCCCTATATATAACTAAGCATCTTTAATTCATTTTGCGACAAGCTAAAATTCAAATATTATACCTCTGTTGTTGGTCCACTGTTAATCTGAAGGACTCTGAGCCAATGACAAACTATTAACCAAATAAGTATCGAGTCACGGTGTGACCCATTTAAACGCCATCACAAATCAGCAGCCAATGAATAGGGAGCTTTTGCCCGAGTGTATAGGGGACTGGGGAGTCTATACTAGAGATCACAGAACCCGAGAATTTTTCCATTCTCTTTATGTAACCTGTGTATAACAACTGAAAAATAATCCCTTCCCCTTTTACTACGTGCGGTGATAAATTTTTCCCATGCGAAATAGTTTTCGTAGTACGCTTTAAAATAACACTTTGGTTATTTTGTACAATTGTTCCTACTCATAGTAGTGCTAATTTCGCAACAAAATTCAGTTACTGACTGCTTTATCACGGCAGAAAGCTTCGATAGCAAATTGTAATTTATTTATGTAATGAATTTTTGGTCGCTTGTCAGGAAGCAATTATGCAAAAAGTAATTCAAACAAAAATTCTGACAGTCCATTTTTTTCTTCAGAAATTTTTTTTTCGAACAGTGATTTATGGCTTGGCCTAAAACGCACAGTTAGTTAATTCATTTTGTCATTAGTATCGATAAATGTATCTTCGATAGCTGTCTCGCATTAGTTGTTGGGTCACATATTTTGCTAGCAGATGTCGAGCAGCTGTGATGTCTGACAAGTAGTTATTATTACCATTATGACTTGCTTGACATTTTGAACGCTATTAGATTGTGCTTATTTCAGATGAAACATGAAATGCAAGAAAGCTATTGTAACAAATTTACAGGGAAAGATAAAATTCTCAAAATAAAAGAAAAAGAGATGAGTGATTACAAGGAAGTTAAATAACAAAATTTCATGTGGGCCCGAGCATTTAAGAGTGCCCATTTAGCTACTCACCTCCCCCCCCCCCCCAAAAAAAAAAGCTAGACACGTGACCGAATGGTTGTCCGCGCCAAGAAAGTAGCACGTTCACGAACGGCTAACAGCACTTTGGTTGAAAGGTTATACCCCGCCCACTGGGCTACTCAGCGAGGAAGGTCAAGAAAGAGTGGTAATTATGCACGCGAGTGCCTCGTGTAATCACCGAACATTACTGTTATTTTCGTTCGGAGCCCGACTCGGTAGTGTAACTCAGTTGACCTGTTCTGCTCAGCGCTTAAGGGGCCCGCCTACCCGGGCACACACACGGTGTGCAGAGCTTCAGGAAAAACAACGCGATTTCAAAACTACTCAAGATATCCGAGTGGGGCCTATTTACGAATAGCATTTAAGAGTTCGCTGAGGACCGAAAAGTACTTTTAATTTCGGATTAAGTTTTTAAACTGTATTTTTAGAAGCGTTAGAATGCCTAAAACGCGTGTTTTCAGAGTAATTTTTAGGCAAAAACAATCAGTACAGATTCTTGAAAGCACTTAAGGGGCTTGCATAACACCTTTATCTTCATTTCTCCGCCATATAATGTTACGGTCACCGCTCAAATTTCACAGTTATCCTGTGACGACGAGACGAATGCGCGTCTGTTCAGAGACTTGCGCTTAGAGGCTATACCGCGCTGGAAGCACCAGCGAGCGTCGCGCTTATCATCCCGCCTCACTAACACACATACACCCTTGACGAGGCGGGCCCCTTAAAGCGCCTGTACTGACGGCATGATACTGACAACTTCGTAGGTAGCTGGCGATGTCTAATTAGCGGAAACCATGCGTCGTCGTCCTTGCGAGCTGAGATCATCAGTGCCTATATACAGACTGGCCTCACAGCCGGGTGATTCCATGCTGCGCAGTACACGATAAATATTTTTTTTTGTGAGTGGAACAGAAATATTCATGTAAAAGATACTTGTAAATTTGTACATTTACATGAAAACAACTGCATCACTACTGGGTTATCCCAGTATCTACAATAGTTCCCTGAATAGCTTTACAGTATAAACTGCACACATTAATAAGCACAATAAAGCAAAATAAACTCTAGTTTTTAAATATTCGATTATCTTTTCAATGGTTAAAAATACTATGCTTGAATGAAATATCAATTAAAATATAAAATTATCTAGTAAAACGTATTACATATATGTATGAAAAAATAACTATACATATCTGTTGTATAAAGTAACAATATTTTCCTTGACATCTTGGCAACTGGTTTCTAAAGGAATATTTTGTAAAAGTACGGAAATTGTTTTTCTGTGTAGGGTGGGCAGAAAAAAAAATTATACGGGTAAATAAGTACATATAACAATAACAAATACGACGCAAAAAATAATTATTTGACTTATTTTGGTCGTGCATCGTATAAAAAATTTATATAAATTGCCATTTCCAGCAATATTAGTAGCTACATCTCTTCGTACTTTTTAAATATTATTAAACATTAAAAACTACCGTAGTAGCATTAACAGTATTTTGTTGTTCCAAAACAACGTAAGATGTTTGAAACAATGACATGTGCAAACAATTGTGTGTATTTTAAGTTATATTAAAAATTATTCGGAAAATGTTTAATTTCTATAAACCTTTTAGTAAGATTCGTGATCGTAAGATTTCAATCGACTTTAAATTTTTTTACGTCGTTTTAATATTTCCTAACTACAACGGTTCGTAAAAAAATTTAGTTAAGTATTAATTTTTCTACCGACCCTTTTTAATCACGTGAATGTATTATTTATTCGTCTAAGAATAAGTTCACAGATTCATTCAATTTCAGTACTTTTATGTTTTTCTACTACTGCCTGTCATTTCTTCTCGCGTATATTTTAAGTTTCACAGACATTAAACTCCGTAGCGCATGTGGCTATGTAAAATCACACACTCTATTCAAGTTAAAGTGTCAATTTTTTTTGACAGATGCTTGAAAGAATATTCTGACTTTGACAGCTGAAGATTGTGACGAAATAAACAAAACAAGAAGAGCTTCGTGTATCATCAGACTAGCTTGAACATGCATCAGTAATGATTTTGTTAAATGTATAAGAAAGCGCACTTTTCGAGAAAGTGATACCTTATATTGAACAGAGTGTACACTCTGCACAGATCAGGAAATCTGGATCGAGGTTTCAAATTTTTTTGTAGGTTGCTAGAAGACAGCCTAAGGATGAGAGTATTTAGTATGTCAATGATACGCCTTTATTTTAAATATTTTAAGTATACGGTCCCACAATCCATGTGATTATTTTTTAATTCGTACTCAGTACTATTATTTAAGTGCTATTTATGAAATTTTATCACGATATTTCCCTTAATTTGTTTTTCTGTCACAAATATTTAGAACACATATTCACCAAGTGTAATTTAATGGGTGTAAAAGATTGCGCCAACATTACTATTTCAGCCCGAAAAGTTGGGTGGGAAGCCATAATGGGACTTTAAGAGGAAATCAAAATAGAACTGCAACAAATATGTATAAATTAATCTCATGTTTATAAAAAAAAATTTAAAAAGTTTATAAGGCGAGTAATTTTCACATAAATATTAAATAAGGTGCTGCTACACTGTAAAAATTACCTTAAATTTAAAAAAAAAATCAGGATTATTAGTTATATTTATAATATCTTCGTAAATTTACAAAAACATATAATTCTTTAAAAAATGCTGAGTGTGATAATATACCTATATACCCAAATAGTATTTTCAACTACGTTTCTTGACGCGAAACACACGCTAGAATTCGCTACCGGAGCGGCTACGTCGACTATCGAATCATTCCATTTTGAAACCAAACATTTAAAACATATAACGAAACGGCTGCGATAAAAGCGAAAAAAGACTTGAATAAATACTAAACCCTGGCCTTGTACTTGATTTCCGACAAGGAATTATATTAAATATCCTTTAAACAGGCTTCCCTTTGGCCTTGTGAACTCTGGTTCGCGCCATCCGCAGCAGATGGCAGCACCGTGGTCGTTGAACATTTTTTCGTTCATCGACTTCCGTTCCATTCACGATATTACTCCTACCAAATGTCGTGTTCCGAAAGCTAAGATGTTTACGCATAAAAAAATTCCGAAAACTTGTTAAGGCTCCAGCAGAGATACATTTCTTCGTTTCGCGTGTATGTTCGCCCTTGTTTACAACCACAACCGCGAAGAGGTGATTCGGCGTTGTTTAAAAGTACGAGGATCGAGTTTTCTGGATACTAAAAAGATTTCTTAGTTAATTTTCAGTGATTGTTTTTTTTTCGTTGAAAAGTTCGCGATCTGACTGCGATGTATAACGGCGTATGTGCCAAGAACGATGAGCGGACAACCGGACCGTTAGCAGCGCGTGTGTCCTGTTACTGCGTGGCTGACAATAAAAACTTTTTATCGGCGCGGAGTTGGTATGCGCACCGTTAAGGAGGCGTGGTCTGCCCTGACCCGCCGCGTGACCCTGTGTTTGCGCTTGTGAGTTACATCAGTTTTATTTTTTAGCTCTCGGAAGGAGGGGGGGAGGGTTAGTAATTTCGTGAATGCGACGGGAGTCAATGAACGGAAATGTGTAACAACCACGGTTTTGCTATCTGAGACGGATGACGCGAACCAAAATTCACAAACACATATGGAAACGTTATAGTTTTACCTGTTTAGTGATGTTTAGGATGAGCAGTAGTTCTTGTGAAAATCAGGACCAGATCCAAGGTTTAGTATTTTTTCAAGTCTTTTATCGGAGACGTTTCATTGTATTGTTTAATATTTCGCTCTGTAAATTGCTCCGGCAGCAAATTCTAGCGGCGGGTGCCGAAACGACGTGTGATTTGCGTAAAGAAATGAAGTTGAAAACACAATTTACGTATATATTTATCATGATCACCATTTTTTTTAAAAAGAGTTATACGTTAAATTTCGTGTCCGAGTTTCGTATTAAAGTTTATTTGCAACATGAGAGAACACGTGAATTTGCTCTTTACCGAGATTATACATCACATATCTAGCAAGAACTTGAAATACTAGCTCACATGTTTATTTACTTATTGCTTTGTAATTGCGCTTAACGTCTCGTCGAAAGCGAGGTGTCATTTACATAAGGCAAACACGCGTCAATTCAGACCATGGATAACAGGGGCGAGAAATCTGCCACAGCAGGTGGCGAAAAAAAAAAACCAAACGATTATTAGACTGCAATAAGGTATGCTCGCACCAGTGATTTCTGGGGGCGCGGAAGACTACCTACCATAATGGAAGTATTCCTCCTGGCCTCTTCGAAAAAGGCGGAAAAGTACCATAACGGAAATATGCCATACGTTCAAAGGACGAGACGGAATTCTGCCATATTTTCGTATACACTCTATGGAAAGAGTACAGCGGCATTACCCTCGAAGTAGTGTATATAATACTCGGTAGGTAGCACTGTCAACCATCTAGCTGTTTCTCAGGTTAACTTTAAAGTTTACAGATAGCGCTTCTGACGGTGATAGTTGCAATTACAAATAACGTCCAGTTCGCGGACGAGAAGAAAGAAATGTTTCCAAAAATTATTTTTATAGGAAGCAGCACTGTATTCTTATTATGACGATTTAAAAAAAAAAATACATATGGTAGTTTTCCATGCACGAAGGAGAATTCTGCAAAAATTTCTTATACATTCTACGGAATGAGGAAAACGGCCTTACTCGTAAAATCGTAATTTAACTAGCTTCATAGAATTTACATTTTTGCACACTGCAATACTTGAAGTAATTGTAGATCATTATTCAATGAGTGCAAATCCAACGCAAATATTCAAGGGTTTTCTTATGTAATGTTTTCATTTTTAGGGTGACAGAGCACAAAAAACTCAGATGTCCATATTAAATTATTTAAAGTCTACAAAATGTGTTCTTAAGATGCTGAAATGGGAGGGAAATTTTTTGTGTAGTGTAGTTTGTTGGCACAGAGCAAGCATCACAGGCGTTCTAGGGGAGACATAGGCTCGTACATGGAATGCACAGGCTTGCAATCTTTAAAAAATAAACTTTGCTGAAAATTAAGTATTTCTTTCTATTAGGAATTAAATATGTTACTATGCGTAGCATATAATCCTGCTTCTTTGAAACTGTCAGATTAAATTGACATTCAGTTTTTCGTGCCTTACAAGACTTATAAACGAATTATGACATACATAAAAAATAGGTACCATATAAGAACACAGAATAACAACCAAAATAACATTAACACAAGCCATACACTGATACATATCATTAACTTTACGACAAAACACGAAACAACATAACATACAGATAAATAAAGTTTGATAAAGTTCATATTAACTAATTGATTATAATGGGTTACTTTGGTTTTCAAAAATATACAAAATAAATAAGTAGATTATAAAAGTTTTAAATAACTTTTTTTTACAATTAATGTTGCTAGATTATTCAAAAAGTTACTAATGGTTTCAAAATTGTAACTAATTCTATAATTGCAAGTTGAAGTTCTTAATCCAAACTTAGATATATTGTATAAAGCATCAATAATGGTAATCACATGTATATTATCAAATGAGTATCACTGATTGAAATCTAGTAAATAGAACATGCAAATTAAATTTATATAGGAATGTAGCATATTTAAAAGGAATTTACAATCAAAATTAGTTATTTAATTCCAAATTACGACACAATATTCTACTTAATAGCTAATCAATTTGAAGAACAATGTACAGAATCAGGTATTGATGCAGAGAAAGTTATAAATTGTTTAAGACCTAAGATCTTCAAGTGCAACTAATAGCATTATCTACATGTTGGTGAAAAAAAAAAACTTGCCATACAGTATAACTCCAAGGTATTAAAAGTGGACACCTCGTTTAATTTAATTTCTTACTATGTCGTGATTCTAATCAATTGAATTAGTTTTTTTACTAAATGTTGTACAATAAATGCTATCGTAATTCAGAAGCTTTTGTTAACTTGAAAACTAGATCTGGACAGCTGAAATATCATGCTGAATAGTTTAACAAACATATTTCCATTCTATTTTTCCTTCAGCATCTTTTCTTGATCAATTTCGATTATAGTTGGAATATCATTTCTTAAATATTAAAGAGTGGTTGAGATAACCTAATACTTTGCGGAACATCTAATACAATGAAATTGCATATGCAAATTTGACTGTTATCGTCTATTTGTAAAAGAATTAAAACAAATATATGCCACGCATTGTTTGAGGAAGCCTAAAATTGATAATTTTTTAATAATAAGATTGGGTTGGAAAGTATAACAGGCTTTGCTCATGTTGAAATAAATATAAATTATTATTTATATCTGGATGTTATACTAGCGCGCACGCGCGCACACACACACAGATTTATAATAGGAATTTATATATATATATATTCCTATTACAGTTGGAATATCATTTATTAATTAACTACTACTGTGCGGAACACCTAATATCATGAAATTGAAATATCTTTTGCAAATTTGACTGCAAAGTGTATATTTGTAAGCTAATTAATACATATATACTTACATATGAGTAGGCCAGTTGCAAAGTAAGCCTTGTCCACAAAAATTGAAAAACGAGTTTATGGTGGTTTTGGGTGCACCTTTGTGGTAGGTATCAGTGACAGTTAAGAAACTGGAACAAAATAATTCTTTTCCCTGTTTAAAAGCCGCACAAAATACCAGTACAGTTTCAAAACATGCCTTGTCCAAATTTGCTACTGTTACAAAACAGGTTATGTCCATCCCGAATACTGTAGCAAAATAGGTCTTGTCCTTTAAAAATCTAGTGTTTTCAAATGCGTGGTGTCAAAACGGGTCTTGTCCATTTAACATTATTTAAACATTAGTACGTGCTGTGAGAGGTTTTATAAATCTACAAATGTTGTGTAAAATAAAAAGGCCAATATTGATGAATATTGTCGTAAAACTATTTCACTCGTGTAGTTTTGTACTGGGTAGGCATAAAATAAAACGAGTTTTTAAAATATACCAAAGTGATAAATCTAACATCAACTTCAAACATTAATTGCTTACAGGAGTTGTATACTATATTAATTTATTATCACTTCAGCCATAGCATTAATATTGTTACTTAATTTTGGTTTTTTTTTGTTGAAGGTACACCAAAAGAAAATCGCAGTCGTGATGTTAGATCAAAACAATTTGCCTTAAAAAAACAAGCTGTCAAAACATACATTCAATCACTACAAGTACTAGAATCGCACTACTGTCGTGGCAAATCAAAACAGCAATATTTGCAGAGTTCTCTTACAATAAAAAAGCTTTGGTGTTCTTTTAACCAAGCTTCATACATCAGCCTAAGAGTTAAATATGAATACTTTAGAAAGATCTTTGTTGAGGACTTCAATATTAGTTTTGGTTGCCCATCAACAGATGCATTTTTATTCTGTATTCGGTTGAAAGAGGAGATTAGTTACACCCATGATCAGGGCAGCAAACAAGATCTAATTACTCAATACAGAGTGCATAAGCTCAAAGCAAAAGTGTTTTATGAACTGCTTAAGAAAGAAGAAGATGGTGTAGTTAGTTTTAGCTTTGATTGCCAAAAAAATCAAGTGCTACCTAAACTACCTGATCAGTCTGCTTACTGCAGCCGACAACTCTATTGCTACAACTTTACGATATGCCAGGGCACGTCATCCTCCAAACAAGGTCACCATAGTACTTATGTTTACACGTGGACTGAGCCAGAATGGTATAAAGGGTCTAATGCTATTGCATCTGCAGTCTACCATCGACTAAGGAACACAAGCCTTGCTGGTGTACATACCGTAAGTCTGTACTGTGATGGCTGTGGTAGCCAGAACAAAAATAGCTCAATGATCGGTATGCTATGCAAATGGTTACAATCATATGCTCCACAAATGTAAACAGAATTATACTGACGTTTCCGATCCCAGGACATTCATACATCCCTCCCGATAGAGTCTTTGGCCTCATTGAACAAGTGATAAAGAAGAGGGAAACCATAGTTGCTCCTGAAGAATACTATAAACTGTCCAGGGAGCATGACCAGCTATTTACACCAGTAGAAGATTATAAGGTTTATGATTGGAAGAGTGCAGCTGAAGTAATATTAAAGAAACCTGGTAACCGGCATTTTCAATTTTCTCCGTTCAAGCGGTTCGTAATACATCGTTCAGAAAATGGAAGTGTTCTCGTAAGAGGAGAGCCTAACTACAAGGTAGATGCTGGAGCTGCTAAATCAATATGCAGGCGTGGCAAAACCATTTCAAACATAACACCAAAAGAATTGAAATTGGGAGTACCAATAAAACCTGAGAAACTAAAAGATGTGGAAAGCCTTTTGTGTAAGCATTATGGAAGTGAATGGAAAGACAATCCCCTTCTTGGCTGGTACAGTTCTATCCTTGAAGACACAACAGTAGGTGAGGCAGAAGATGCTGAAGATAACATTATCATGACAGATGATGAACTTAGTATATAGTATTTAGGACAAACTAAGAAACTCACTGTTTGCTCATTGCAAACCTTTAATTTTTTTTTATTTGCATATGTATGTTAAAATTGTGTTGAAAACAATGGTAAGCAAGTCGGTTTGTTTAGTGTTCTTAACTTACAATTTAAATGACCTGTCTGTTCCAAAGTCTGCATCTGTAGCTAAAATACACAATATAAATTTAATTAGTTATAATGTACATTCCTTTAGCAAAGTGCATCTTGTCCAAACCCAGCAGTTTCAAAATAAGCCATGTCCAGCTGACTGTTGCAAAATAGGCTATGTCCAAACAATTTTATTTAATTTAAGACACCCCAATTGTGCAATTTGTATGATATTTGTGCCGTGGAAAGAAGACTCACTAGCAGTTTGGTAGTATTTTTTAAATCACTGTTAACGCTTGGTAAATGGCGGCAGCAGTTTTTCCTGCATTACGCAAAATGATTTATGCTGGACAAGGCTTACTTTGCAACTGGCCTACTCATATATGTGTTAAAGACTATCTTCCTGATTGAAAACTACGTGGTTTTTCAGAAATGATATGTGCCTATCAGTATATTTTTCGTCGAAAACGTCTAAAATACTACATAACAGAGGTATTTATCAATAGTTTGTGGCTAAAATTTAACTGTCGATAATACTTCAAGAAAATGTATACCGATAAATGGATGAACACACAACATCGGTATACAACCACTCACTGACTGATACACACTTAATTCAATTATTTTATGTTCAAAAGCAAAAAATTTTAAAAGTTCGTTTGAGCTTTATTTATAACATGTTGGAATGATAATTCTGCAGTTACTGAAAACTAAAACGTTACAAAACTAAAAAAAAATAAAAAATTTTTGCAAAACTCCGTTCCCCCGGAGAAACCCCCGGAATGGCCACCGCATGGGGAGCCCAAGAAAAGAAACGGGCTCCCCATTTGGAAGCCACCTGGAAGGTTTTTTTCTGTTCCACCCACCGTTTCTTTGGTAGCCTGACTTGTTACAAGGGATTGTATTCCTACCAGAGAAAATGCCACCATTTTGTCTGGGCAATCCGCCTTGGAGGAGCCGGGGCGCGAACCCGGGTCCTACAAGTCACAAGGCAGGCGCTCTACCCCAGAACCAGAGTGGTAGAGCGAATATTTGCAGTATTCTTAACACTGACATGATGTTAACACATGCAGTACGTACAGTAACATCTAACCTCGGTACAATAAAACAAATTTATGTGTTCTCATGTTGTTCGTTCAGCATGAATTGTGTAATTTCATAACAGTGAAATATAATTTGGATAACTAGTTGATAATTAGTTGATTTCCTGCAAACAAATTTACAGTCCCACTGTACAATAATTAAATAGAAATTTATACTAGTAAAAAATTATGTAACTCTCGATGGTAAAGTTATTTTGAAATAAATGTTAGATATTAAAAGAGTGTGTTTAGTTAAAATATGTGTGCGCTTACAAGCATGAAGTTATTGTATAACATTTTATTTATTTGGTTTTAAAGCCACAGAAAACCTTTTTATTTCACTTTTGGTTTGTTTTTTTACCGTGCTTAATATGTGTAGCTAATACTGGAAAGCTATTCAATAGTGTCTTCTAAATACTTAGTCTTCAGAAAATTATCGACTTAAGGTCAGTACTATCATTACCTAAAATTACGGCGATGTCAGTATGAAAAGTATCTTTTAATTTTACATCTCCAACACTATCATTGATTTAGTACTTAATTTAAGAGTTTGCAAATGCCTATATTATATATAATTTAGGACATACACCATTGCTGATTATAATGTATGTCATAAGAAACCTCAATAACAGACAATAAATATAAATGTGCAAACATACAGGAAAAAAGCGAAACTCGGGAACCACAAAACATTTAAAACATAGACATGTTATGTAGAAATAATTGGTAAAAAAAAATTATTTCAGCACAGAAGGACACAACGGCAAAAAATTTTTTACTTCAATTGATATGTACATTGGGCAAAATTTTTTTAAACCATGGAAAAGATAATTGATAATATATTCAAAAATTTGGCTTTCTTTTGTTTTACCGTGCTTAATATGAGCGTAACAAGACACATCGTAACGGGACAATGTGGGTAACGGGGCACATTTTAGTGCAGCCAGCGTTCATAGATTTATTAGACGTCACGTCAACAAAATACCGCGGTGTGCTTTTTGGTGAATTGTCTTCTCTCTCTCTCTGCCGTTTTATCCTTTTGTTTACGAGTAGAGGTTTGAATCGCCAAATAGGTTTCAATTCTATCACGTGTACTGAGTTGCACGCGTTCTTTTCTTTTTACGCGCAGACCGTCCGCGCGTGTTGCGACGGTTCCCGGCGACCTCCGCCACGACATTGGCGCCCGGTGCCAGGCGTTATCTGCCCGCCGCGTCGCAGATCTGGCGCGAACTGGGTGACGGCCTACCGCCGCGCCGCGCCGGTTGCTAGGGGGAGCCGTCGACGGGGGACCACGCCCCCTCCGAGCCCGGCGGCTCAGGGTTAACCGTCGCGAGGGAGTGGATGAGGGCACTTTCCAGACAAGAGGAACATTACAACCATCTGCATTTGATCACTGTCCAGAGGCGATTAACCGTCGCGAGGCAGTGGATTAGGGCACTTTCCAGACAACAGGAACATTACAACCATCTACACTTGATCACTGTCCAGATGCGATTAACCGTCGCGAGGGAGTGGATTAGGGCACTTTCCAGACAAGAGGAACATTACAACCATCTACACTTGATCACTGTCCAGATGCGATTAACCGTCGCGAGGGAGTGGATTAGGGCACTTTCCAGACAAGAGGAACATTACAACCATCTGCATTTGATCACTGTCCAGAGGCGATTAACCGTCGCGAGGGAGTGGATTAGGGCACTTTCCAGACAACAGGAACATTACAACCATCTGCATTTGATCACTGTCCAGAGGCGATAAACCGTCGCGAGGCAGTGGATTAGGGCACTTTCCAGACAAGAGGAACATTACAACCATCTGCATTTGATCACTGTCCAGAGGCGATTAACCGTCGCGAGGGAGTGGATTAGGGCACTTTAGATAAGAGGAACATTACAACCATCTGCATTTGATCACTGTCTAGAGGCGATTAACCGTCGCGAGGGAGTGGATTAGGGCACTTTCCAGACAAGAGGAACATTACAACCATCTGCATTTGATCACTGTCCAGAGGCGATTAACCGTCGCGAGGGAGTGGATTAGGGCACTTTCCAGACAAGAGGAACATTACAACCATCTGCATTTGATCACTGTCCAGAGGCGATTAACCGTCGCGAGGGAGTGGATTAGGGCACTTTCCAGACAAGAGGAACATTACAACCATCTGCATTTGATCACTGTCCAGAGGCGATTAACCGTCGCGAGGGAGTGGATTAGGGCACTTTCCAGACAACAGGAACATTACAACCATCTGCATTTGATCACTGTCCAGAGGCGATTAACCGTCGCGAGGGAGTGGATTAGGGCACTTTCCAGACAAGAGGAACATTACAACCATCTGCATTTGATCACTGTCCAGAGGCGATTAACCGTCGCGAGGGAGTGGATTAGGGCACTTTCCAGACAAGAGGAACATTACAACCATCTGCATTTGATCACTGTCCAGAGGCGATTAACCGTCGCGAGGGAGTGGATTAGGGCACTTTCCAGACAACAGGAACATTACAACCATCTGCATTTGATCACTGTCCAGAGGCGATTAACCGTCGCGAGGGAGTGGATTAGGGCACTTTCCAGACAAGAGGAACATTACAACCATCTGCATTTGATCACTGTCCAGAGGCGATTAACCGTCGCGAAGGAGTGGATTAGGGCACTTTCCAGACAACAGGAACATTACAACCATCTGCATTTGATCACTGTCCAGAGGCGATTAACCGTCGCGAGGGAGTCGATTAGGGCATTTTCAGACAAGAGAAACATTACAACCATCTGCATTTGATCACTGTCCAGAGGCGATTAACCGTCGCGAGGGAGTGGATTAGGGCACTTTCCAGACAACAGGAACATTACAACCATCTGCATTTGATCACTGTCCAGAGGCGATTAACCGTCGCGAGGGAGTGGATTAGGGCACTTTCCAGACAACAGGAACATTACAACCATCTGCATTTGATCACTGTCCAGAGGCGATTAACCGTCGCGAGGGAGTGGATTAGGGCACTTTCCAGACAACAGGAACATTACAACCATCTGCATTTGATCACTGTCCAGAGGCGATTAACCGTCGCGAGGGAGTGGATTAGGGCACTTTCCAGACAAGAGGAACATTACAACCATCTGCATTTGATCACTGTCCAGAGGCGATTAACCGTCGCGAGGGAGTGGATTAGGGCACTTTCCAGACAACAGGAACATTACAACCATCTGCATTTGATCACTGTCCAGAGGCGATTAACCGTCGCGAGGGAGTGGATTAGGGCACTTTCCAGACAACAGGAACATTACAACCATCTGCATTTGATCACTGTCCAGAGGCGATTAACCGTCGCGAGGGAGTGGATTAGGGCACTTTCCAGACAAGAGGAACATTACAACCATCTGCATTTGATCACTGTCCAGAGGCGATTAACCGTCGCGAGGGAGTGGATTAGGGCACTTTCCAGACAACAGGAACATTACAACCATCTGCATTTGATCACTGTCCAGAGGCGATTAACCGTCGCGAGGGAGTGGATTAGGTGCACTTTCCAGACAACAGGAACATTACAACCATCTGCATTTGATCACTGTCCAGAGGCGATTAACCGTCGCGAGGGAGTGGATTAGGGCACTTTCCAGACAACAGGAACATTACAACCATCTGCATTTGATCACTGTCCAGAGGCGATTAACCGTCGCGAGGGAGTGGATTAGGGCACTTTCCAGACGAGAGGAACATTACAACCATTAGAGACCCGGAAATTTCGCAGATTCGTCTGGCTTCAGAGTAGAATTTAAGGTGGTAGGTGTGTTCAACCCATGTTTGCTTTCCCATTGTTTGATTTCTTAGCGAGAGCATGTTTATCCTCGTTAATCGGCACTGCCCGATTTGCTTACTTCTCTCCCAGCTGGGCATCGTTGGCTTACGGTCATAGAGGGGCGTGTCCAAGTAACTGCGGGCCAATCATGAACACAGAGCGAGAGTGTGAAGTTTTTCATTCTAACTTGCGACTAAATGAATGCACGAAATTTCCGTGACTCTAAACAATCATCTGCATTTGATCACTGTCCAGAGGCGATTAACCGTCGCGAGGGAGTGGATTAGGGCACTTTCCAGACAACAGGAACATTACAACCATCTGCATTTGATCACTGTCCAGAGGCGATTAACCGTCGCGAGGGAGTGGATTAGGGCACTTTCCAGACAACAGGAACATTACAACCATCTGCATTTGATCACTGTCCAGAGGCGATTAACCGTCGCGAGGGAGTGGATTAGGGCACTTTCCAGACAAGAGGAACATTACAACCATCTGCATTTGATCACTGTCCAGAGGCGATTAACCGTCGCGAGGGAGTGGATTAGGGCACTTTCCAGACAACAGGAACATTACAACCATCTGCATTTGATCACTGTCCAGAGGCGATAAACCGTCGCGAGGGAGTGGATTAGGGCACTTTCCAGACGAGAGGAACATTACAACCATTAGAGACCCGGAAATTTCGCAGATTCGTCTGGCTTCAGAGTAGAATTTAAGGTGGTAGGTGTGTTCAACCCATGTTTGCTTTCCCATTGTTTGATTTCTTAGCGAGAGCATGTTTATCCTCGTTAATCGGCACTGCCCGATTCGCTTACTTCTCTCCCAGCTGGGCATCGTTGGCTTACGGTCATAGAGGGGCGTGTCCAAGTAACTGCGGGCCAATCATGAACACAGAGCGAGAGTGTGAAGTTTTTCATTCTAACTTGCGACTAAATGAATGCACGAAATTTCCGTGACTCTAAACAATCATCTGCATTTGATCACTGTCCAGAGGCGATTAACCGTCGCGAGGGAGTGGATTAGGGCACTTTCCAGACAACAGGAACATTACAACCATCTGCATTTGATCACTGTCCTGAGGCGATTAACCGTCGCGAGGGAGTGGATTAGGGCACTTTCCAGACAACAGGAACATTACAACCATCTGCATTTGATCACTGTCCAGAGGCGATTAACCGTCGCGAGGGAGTGGATTAGGGCACTTTCCAGACAACAGGAACATTACAACCATCTGCATTTGATCACTGTCCAGAGGCGATTAACCGTCGCGAGGGAGTGGATTATGGCACTTTCCAGACAAGAGGAACATTACAACCATCTGCATTTGATCACTGTCCAGAGGCGATTAACCGTCGCGAGGGAGTGGATTAGGGCACTTTCCAGACAACAGGAACATTACAACCATCTGCATTTGATCACTGTCCAGAGGCGATTAACCGTCGCGAGGGAGTGGATTAGGGCACTTTCCAGACGAGAGGAACATTACAACCATTAGAGACCCGGAAATTTCGCAGATTCGTCTGGCTTCAGAGTAGAATTTAAGGTGGTAGGTGTGTTCAACCCATGTTTGCTTTCCCATTGTTTGATTTCTTAGCGAGAGCATGTTTATCCTCGTTAATCGGCACTGCCCGATTCGCTTACTTCTCTCCCAGCTGGGCATCGTTGGCTTACGGTCATAGAGGGGCGTGTCCAAGTAACTGCGGGCCAATCATGAACACAGAGCGAGAGTGTGAAGTTTTTCATTCTAACTTGCGAATAAATGAATGCACGAAATTTCCGTGACTCTAAACAATCATCTACATTTGATTACTGCCCAAATGCGATTTTCTAAAGCACACCCATTCACCTGAATATCGGTGCTTCTTGATTTTTGTACTCGTGATATTCGAATAATACGAAAATTACTGTCTACATATGATTTCGTAAAAAAAAAAAAAAACTTCTCTATTCATCCATCCAGAGTGGTTTGACTTTCTTAATTATAATACATTTTTTTTATAAACTAAGTTTGATTCGTGTCTAGAAATGTAGTTAAAAAAAAAAACAATATATTTATCACGCGTGGAAATCGTGTCAGAGTTTCGTATTAAGTGTATTTGCACCACGTGAACATACGAATTTGCTCGTTTTCGAAGTTAGATGTTACACATATTTGGTGAGTACTAAAAGACGCGCTTTCCTTTAAGCATTTCCACAAATTTATTTGTTTTAATCAACAGAAGGAAAACATTTTACCTCTGCATGACATCACTGCATTCTCTAGAAGCACCGAGGCAGGGCACTGTCTCAGAAAAAAATATTCCACATTTTTCTGTTGTCACGCGCCAAATTTAAGTTACTCAGTTTTGGAGTTCTTTCACGAAGAAAATGTTCATCCCCATATTGTGGAAAGAAGTATGCTGTAATCTTCGAATTCATTTCGTAATTTGATTAGTAATTTTCTCGCCATATTCTGGCTCTATGCTGTAATATCCATTACTCTGTACATGTCTTCATCTTGATAAAACCCTATGCCTAAAGACATTACTCCACATACAAGTGTGTTATTGATGTCATTATGTACATTTTTCAATGGGAGAGGAAGATGTTTGGTAGTGATTGTCACAGTAATACTTTAGTTAAAAAAAGGCAAAGCCATTTCTTTTCTCACTCTTGAGCTCATAACGTCCTAGTGTTGCGAATTTTTCTTTCTTAAAATGTTTGATGTTACTGTTACGAGGTATAATGTTGTGGGGGAGAACTGGGTTCGTAAGGGATGGCCTCATTATGTTTTTTTCCCCACAGTTTTATTAGTTACTAATATCTACATTGGTAATTAATTGTACTCAAATATGTCCTATCACTAGAGTACCGGAAATTTCGCGGATTCATTTAGTCACAAGCTAGAATGCAAACCTTCACACTCTCGCACTGTGTTCATGATTGGACCGCAGTTATCTGGACACGCCCCTCTACGACCGTGAGCCAACGATGCCCAGCTAGGAGAAAAGTAAGCGAATCAGGTAGTGCCAAATAACAAGGATAAAAATGTTCTCGCTAAGAAATCAACCAATGGGAAAATAAACATGGGTCGAGCACACCTATAACTTTGAATTCTATCCTGAGGCCAGAAGAATCCGCGAAATTTCCGGGTCTCTACCTATCACATTTCACTGGCACTCATAAATGTTTATTCTCAAGTCACTCAGTGTCTGTCAAGTTCCTCAGTCCGCACTCCTCACTGGGCAGCACTCCACGCGGAACTATGTCGGCCGAAATAACTGCCGCGGAGGCCGGCGTCGCTATAGTCTGTGGCGCCCTGTGACGATTCGCGTCATCCCGGGGCCGACCCGACGCACGAACAGTAGAGAATAGCGTCGCTCGCTCACGCCACGGCCCGCGGAATTTTCAAGGCCGCTCAGCGATAGACGACAGCGCCGAGGCAATCGATGTAACAAAGAGAATCATAGCTGGAGACCCGGAAATTTCTCTGATTCATATGGTGTCAGGCTGAAATTTAACAGTCCTATGTATTACTCTACCCACGTGTGCTTTCCTATTGGCTGGTTTTATATTATTTGTATGTAACACGCGTACTAAAAAAAAAATAGTGTTCTTGCTGTAGACTTAACAAGTTTTTGAATGTTTTGTTAATACATGAAAAACATTCGTTTTGGATTCGTGTTCCAAGTAAGTGAACTCAGTGCGCGTAAATTAACGAAGGTAGCCGTACATTAACGAAGATCCCTGGATGGTTTGTAACCAGCGTTCTTCATAAGTTTAGGGTGAAAATTATTAACGGGGGTATTCCTGAGCGCAATGTACAAGAATGTTGGCCGTCGCTATTTCCACCCGAGGTCTCACGCTGACGTTACGGAGGCAGGGCCAATGGTATCTGCTGAAGGGGGCGAGGGGAATGTGTAAGAGGGAAGGGGGGGGGGGTAGGTGGTGGCCTTCGGCGGCGAGGCCAAGGTCAGGCACTGCCCACTAGGCCAGGGACCTCGCGCTCCGCCCCTGCCAGCGAGGAAACTGCACTTCCTGCACTCCATTCCTCCATGGCGCGCGACGACCACGGACTCAGCGCCGAGCAAGACAGCAACTCTCCCAACTTGTGCAGTGGCAAGTTCGCAGAGACAGCCGCAACCACAGCAAGCGCGGCTCCAGAAGGGGGCCGGTGGGGGCGATAGCCCCTCCCGAGACCAATTTTATTGATTATTGTATGTTTATGTTTACTTAAATATTTAATTTCATATGTTAAACTATTTATCTCATCAAAAGTTGCTTGGAGCTACTAAGGTTCTGTATTTGAAACCTGTAATTTGTAAATAATATTCCAAGGCCAATATCTGACCACTTTAATTTTTTTGTGACTACGACCTTTCTTTGTGCGATAGCCCCTCCCGAAAAGTCATCCTGAAGCCGCCATTTAACCACAGCCCGGACAGTCCTGAACTTTACCGAAGTAAACGTTTGTGTTAGGTTAGGTTCGGCCAGTGTAATGAATAACAAACAGTTTTTTTTCTCGTGAGGTTAGGTTAGGTTAGGTTATGTAACTAAAATGAAAGGTTCATTAGGTTAGGTTAGCGTAATTTAAAATAATCTATGACTTTAAATTATATAAATCCTTGCTATATGTTTTTTTTTTTTCATGAGCAATCGGCAAACTTCGAAGAACTTCTCTCACTAGATATTTACAAAAAAAATTATTTTCGAACTGAAAAATTTCACGCAAGCGATCAAAATGGTCACGTGCATGAATTTTTACCGCTATCAGATAAAATTTAGAAAATATATTTTGGGAAAATTTAGACGAAGTATATTATGCAAGATGGCTATCTTGATAATAAAAAATGCGACGCGTGAGACCGAGATTTAAGTGATATTTCGTGACTACGACATTTAAATATTGAAATATTGTGTAAACTAAAATTTTAAAATTTAATAATTAAAAAAAAAAGCGGATTCGGATGAAGCACCAGTAGTAAACAAACACAATTGTCATTGTTTACATAAGCTGATCTAACAAGTATTGTCAAGCCGTGATCCAAAGTTGGTGCCCATGCACAAAAAGATTTAATCATTATTCTATGAGGCGAAATATCATGCTGGATAAGTGTTGCCAACTATTCTGCATGTAGGTATAGGACTTTATAACCTCGCGCTAGTTATCTAAAGTTTCCTGGGTGTCGCCGCGCAATTTTGCAATGCGTAGTACCGAAATTTCATACCAAGAAACGTTTGTGAAAATTTCCGATTTATTCCTTTTCGCGGTCCAAATAATTCACAATAAAAACGAAAATAAAAATGAAATCTGTACAGAAGAGTTTAATGGTTGTCAATATGAGTACTAAGTCATAGGCACAACTAGAGCATTGTGTTATGATAATGATAGTAACAATAATAATAACTTTAGGCCATACCAGCAAGATGGTAACAGCTTAAGTTTCGGTAACAACTTACACTTCTAATTTTCATATGGATAGCAAACAACTGCGTATCCATGGGGGGTGGAGAAAGGGAAGACAGATGCCTCCCTTTCCGAAGTAATAAAAAATTTGAGCGAGACTTTAAGTTTTCGCCCATCTTATTAGAATTAACAAAACAGGCAAGACTATAAAGTTTCCGCACACCTTAGAAGTTATACTAAAATATTAACATGAAACTATTTAAAACACATATTTTAACAATAAGTATATGTTTCTATATTTGTTTTTGATCAAACGACTGAAACCAGTCTGTAAATAATGCCTACAAATAAAATCAACCTTATTCAGCTGATTAAACATTATTATATTATTAGTGTGCATTAATTTTTTTTCAGTGATGATATTAGAACTACTTATGTCAATTTTTTCCCTTTAGCTTTACAAGCGCGCGCTCTACCGCCGTGCTACCGAGTCTATTGGGATGTTGCAAGGAGAATGTGTATTATAGACATTGTAAAGCCAGTTTTCTTACGTATTTTAAAACTTTTGATTACGTTTCACTATGACTATTTTAATTTTCAAAATGTATTCCATTGCAGTTTTACTATCATAAAGTTTAATTTGGCCCACCAATACGTTTGGTATGTCCCCAATGTTTACGAAAGTGACTATATAAGGGTTTATGTTGCTACACGCGGGGCCGCCATCTTGACTTTGGCACCGTGGTGGTAAAACACCGCCGTCCATTCGACTTACGTTCCATTCATGAAATCACTCCTGCCAAATGCCGTGTACCGAGAGCTGAGATGTTTACACATCAATAGGGGCAGGCATTTTTTGCGAATAAATCTGAACGCCTGTTAGACTGCAACGAGGTATACCCTACACCAGCGGTTTCTCCCTTGTGATTGTTTGCCGTCTGAGAGAGAAGTCGTTGCCTTTCTAGACCGAGCCACTCAGGACGCGTTTGCTTGCGCACTGAATTACCGTGATTGGTGTTGTAACAGTCAACATGCGCCTGAAATAAACCCAATCACGAAACACAAAGAAGATGCTACAGTGTTTTAACTTACAACTAGTCTCGGAATCTTTTCGCGAAATATGCATGGCCCTACGACGTCAATAACCCAGAATAAATTTGCCGAAAATTTCTCGTCGGAAATGTAAGAGCCGGAAGTGGCTCCTCTAGATGTGTCACGCACCTTTCTCTCTCTCTCTCTCTGTGTGTGTGTGTGTGTGTGTGCCTGCGGCCTCCGCGTGTCGTAGAGAAGGGGGGAACACGGCAATGTCACCCGGTGGATGCAGCCAGCCGATGCAGCAGCGAATCGACCGGAGCTGCAGTCGCTGCGGGGTCGACCTTGGGCGGGCGCCCGCCCCGACCAATCGCCCTCTTCCTACCAGCCGGTCACCGCCCCCCCCCCCTCCTCTTCACCCTCAACCAAGCTCCCGACCACTCCCGGCAGCGCGTTACGGTCGCGTCAGGGCTTCTGGCGCGGTGTCTCCTCTGAGCTGGCGCGTGACGATAACATTCACACGGTGGGGAGACGAAGTCCCTTGGTTTACCGTGGCGTTTCACGTCTATAAAATAACTGAAAACACTCGATATAGCATTTTTCACTCTCCTAAAAATAAATAAATAAATAAAGAAACAGAACCACCCATCCGCCCTCAGCACATTATTAATGTTTGATATAGAGATTGAACGCAATATAGAAATATAATTATTTACGTGTGATATAACTAAAAATATAAATATAAAAGCGAAAAAAATATGTTTAGAGAGATTCATTGACCCCGAGTCAGACACCTGAATAATACCGTATACATATTCAATGATAATACACACTTGTGCATTTCAAATTATTTTTCATTGTTAAATTAAAAGATGGGATAAAAAAATTATATATTTTTTTTAATATTTTTTCGTTTGTGAAGGAGAGCGTTTACTAAAATTAAAAGGTTAGTTGTAAATTCATGCAACTGCATGAATTCTTGATTATTTTTTATTCCGACCCCGAATTTTCACGAGCAAGCAGCGGACTTTAAGATATGCTCGGGGCAGATCGTGGTTCAATGAACCTATTTTTTATTACTTTTTCAAGCCCACCGCCTCCTTCAGACTCCATTTTAGATTGAATGTAATTACTTTTGTTTTTGTAGAGCGGAGGGTGGTAAATGGGTAGAACATTATCTTTCTGCACACAAGCGCTCCTCCCCCTCCCAAAACTTTTTTTCCCACGAGCTTCTGGAACAAAAACAAAAGGGGGGTTGTCTGTAAAGTCGGTTTACGGACGATAATTTTACGTGATAACGTCATAAGAAAACATTGATGAAAAATTGCATACTTTTTAATTATCAAATATTATTTACAGTTTTTGCAATTTTAATTTAAATAATTTGTTTAAATATAATCACGAATAATTAGTTATAGAAATAAACTGAAATCAAATCAATGTCAATAAATTGTTAATTTGAAATGACGAAATTGGACAAATAAACCATTTTTTTTTTAAATTGCTGCTTTTAAAAAGCCCGCCTTAACCTGTTTGATATTATAGAAGGTTTTCTCGCACGGTGTTCGGCCGGTTCTTGCACGCTCGGCTCAGGCGGAACGTGACAATTAGTCATGCTTATTTCGTGCGTGCAGCCGGCGTTCATCGATTTATAAGACGTTTATCACGTCAAAAAGAACTCGTTGATGTGCGATCGCCGACTCTATGACTTGGTCACGTGACAGGATCCGTCCCTTGCGACCCGCAGAGAACGACAATTAGGGGAAGGGGCGGCAAGATGGGGTAGCGAGGCAAGACGGGGTACGCCTGCTAATGGGCTTGTGATGTGCTGCTGCCTGGCGGGAACCCTGAAAGTACATCCCTAGACATTTTCCTTGTCAGTCAAGAGCGTGACGCGTGATTCTACTTTCACTTGTGCTTGATATGGTGATTTTTTGTTTTTTTAAGGCGATGATGTAATTTTTGCTTTATTTTGAAGTGTTGTCACTATTGACTCATGCAAAGATTATACAAATACGTGTGACTAAGCAAATACTCTGTCATCAAGCTTCAAACTAACAAGTTTGTTGGAGTTTCTTTCTCTCGCATTTGTGTTTTGGGTGGCCATGTTTGTTTGCAGTACGGAAGGGGAAAGATGGGGCGGGGCAAGATGGGGCTACCCCATCTTGCCCCTTACAAAGGTTTTTGTTTTTATGATAATGTGTATTTGCGCTGCTTATACTTTAAATTGGTAGTGATTACAAGTCTCGAAAGCTTATTTTATGCAGGCATACACTCTAAATCAAGATCTGTGATAGTTATGTTTTAGTAATTTACGTTACACTCTGTTTCATTTAATTAAGTTACGCTACTTTTTTATAAGTCCCTCTATAGTAAACACTTTGCTCTGAAAGAGATGTCAAACTAACTTTACCACCAACTAACAGTTATAATTATCTACCTAAAGGTATATCCACAAATTGTGGGTTCATTGTTGTGCGGTGGGCTGATTTCTTTAGGACTAATACAGTCAGTTGCACGCCGGGCGGTGGTGCGAGGGGTTCCAGTTTCGAATCCTATCATGGCGAGGCATATATGTAGGCCTAAAGTTGTGATTTGTTATTTAGGAACTTACACCTTACAAAATTTTAAACTTATGGGATGTACAAGTTGTTTAGAGGGAAGATTATTAAACTCATTGCCGAAGTTAATAAAATTGTAAAAGAACCATACATTTTTATAAATAAATAAAAGTCTTGATGTCATTTCATGCCGTGTAATTGTCTATTTATACCTCCGTGGTTACGTCAACAATATTAATTTTTATTGGTTCATTGTTTCAGAGGCCATGGTTCAAAATTACAAAAGGAAAACCGAGAGACAGAGTTGGCCTGAAAAAAATATGAGAGAAGCAGTGAATGAGGTTGTTAGTTGTAGAATGGGCTACAACAAAGCAGCAGCACATTTTGGTGTTCCCCAAACAACTCTAGAAAGTAAAGAAAGTGAAAGATAATCCGGACGTGAACTTGAAAGATAGGTTATACCCAAAACAAACTGTGTTTACTCACGTCTGAAGAGGCTGAATTAGCGGCTTATCTTACAGACATGGAAGTTAGATTATTTGGACTTTCAGTTACGGAACTAAGAAAACTAGCATTTCAGCTTGCCGAAAAGAATAAAAAGAAACATAATTTTGACCGAGAGCAAGGTATGGCTGGTATTGACTGGGCAAAAGGTTTTTTGAAGAGACACCCTGATCTCACTTTGCGCAAACCTGAACCAACTTCCATCGCAAGAGCAATGGGATTTAATCAGGTTGTTGTTTCGAAGTTTTTCGAATTGCTCACAAGTGTTGTAGATGAGCATCATTTAACCCCTGATAAACTGTTCAATTGTGATGAAACTGGAGTGTCAGTTGTCCCAAAATCGAAGTCCAAAATAATAAGTGCGAAGGATAGAAAACAGGTTGGTGCGCTTACTTCTGCAGAAAGAGGAACCACCATAACTGTGAAAATTTGCTTCAGTTCATCTGGCGTGTATATGCCGCCAATGCTGATTTTTCCAAGGGTGCGTATGAAGCCTGAACTTCTAGATGGAGCTCTGCCTGGAACATGGGCAGGGTGTCATGAAAGTGGATGGATGCAATCAGACATATTTTTGTCGTGGTTCAAGAAATTTTTTGAGTTCACACATGCATCTAAAGACAATCTTGTATTGCTTTTGTTGGATGGTCATTCCACACACACGAAGAAAATCCACCTTATTGATTATGCACGAGAAAATGGTGTCAGACTCCTCTGCTTTCCGCCACACTGCACGCACCGCATGCAGCCAATTGACTTGGCATTCATGAAACCTCTCAGTGTATTTTATGACAGAGCTGCAACTACGTGGCTACGGTCTCATCCAGGAAGAGTGATCACGAACTTCCAGGTGGCAGAAATCTTTGGTAGAGCATTCATAACAGCTGCTACAATGTCCTGCGCAATAAATGGTTTCCGTACAACCGGAATTTGGCTTGTGGATCCAACTGTTTTCTCTGATGTTGATTTTATGCCTTCTGAGACAACGAATAGGTCTATTCCTGTTATTCCTTTTGAGGATAGGCTAGCGTCTGAAGAACTTTCAACGCCGATATCCACAAACAATCCTCAGCCTGGTTCGTCTACCTGGGTAAACGGGCTTGAAATACCCTCAACACCGGCATCAGAGAATGTCACATTGCCATCACTGTCAACTTCACAACCTGGTCCCGAACTAGGCCTACCCTCAAGTCCTCCATCAGAGAATGTTGCAGCGACATCATTGTCAACTTCAACACCGAGTTCGTTTACAACTACTCTACCACATCATATCTTACCTATTCCTCATGTTGACAATACAGGAAGACCAACAAGGCCAAATGCTAGGCGTGGGAAGACAACTCCTTACAAGAGAGAACTAGAAGACCTTCATACTAAAAGAAAGGTTGTCACGAAGAAACAAAAGAAAACCACAAACAGCACTGGAAAGCCGAAAGGGAAAACAAGACAGAAATGTAAAGAAAATAAAGAAGATACAAGTGCCTCGGACATGATGAAGATGACGCGGAGTGCTTGTATTGTGGCGGTCTGTATTCACAATCGTCAGAAGGATGGGTATCGTGTGGTTCTTGTGGTCGATGGTCACACTGTTTATGTGCTGGCATTGATGACGACGATGATGAAGCGGGACATACATGCATTCATTGTTCAAAATGAAGATTCAATATTTTACCCCATCTTGCCCCATATCAAACCCCATCTTGCCCCATATCAAACCCCACCTTTCCCCGTATAAGGGGTAAGATGGGGTGTTTGCAGAGCATGAAGAAAAAAAATATTACCGTGTATGTTATGTGACTTTTCAAATTTTGATTGTTCCGATGTATTGCTAGGGTATGTATGTATGTTATTCGAAAAAAATTAATATGGTTTCTAAGATTACAGCATTTAATGCTACAGTGGTTTAAAAATTAACTACCCCATTTTGCCCACCCTTCCCCTACCACCCCGTCGCTGGTTTAGTGCTTCTGGGAACTTCGTGCCTGGTCTCAGGAGAGAGAGAGAGAGAGATAGAGAGAGAGAGAGAGAGAGAGAGAGAGAGAGAAACATGCCATCGAAAAATATAAATTAAATTTCACAAATTTTTTTTGGATCAGCGTGAATGCTACAGGTTCTACCTAAAGTTTAAAGCAATTAGTGAAATTAAGATAATGATTTGTTCTATACTTGTGGTTGAAAATAATAATATTTAATCTTAATATATATAAATCCAGTGTCCTGATGTTTGTTTCCAGTGAACTCTTCACCAGGTCAACCGATTTCGATGAAAATTGGCATTTATGTGTAACTTTTTCCAACTTGAGAGATAGGAGAGTTTTTATTTCGTTTAATGGTCTTAATAATTTATAATAAATAATAAACTGATTATCAATGTTGATTGGTGTTTAAGCCCGGGAATCAGTGGGTACTTCGTCTCCATGACAACGTTGCGTGCCCGAGAGTCGGGAAACCATCGGTGCTATTCGTTTTTTCTTGGGTACATTACAAAGCATTGTATTAAGTTTTTGTCAAAATTAATTAATTTTCATTTTATTTCATTTATTATAACTTTAAATAAGAGATTTGGTCTCATTTTTTCCCCCATTAATACAACCATGCGAAGCCGGGTCGGGCAGCTAGTTTTTAATAATAGTAGCGGGTGATACAAACAAAACTAGGTCTAGAGTTCTATAAAATCTTTACTACAGTAAAATTTATTTTTAAAAACGGTATTTGAAATAATGAGGAGTAAACCTATTTAATCTTTCAAAAAACTTTTAATGAAATTACCTACTGAAAACACCAAGGAGTAGGAAAACACCACAGGTCTGTGTTCTGTTAACAAATGACTGCCTTGGCCATAACCATAGAAATAATCCATCCGTTCATCCGTGACAAAGTTTTTGAATTAACACAAACAGCTGTATCACAGACGTGAGGGTCCAGCCAAAATTTTAAGTTACATTTGTAAAGCGATTTTAAACATATGTTAGAAATTACGTCTTGAATTTTCTTTAATTAAATAACTGCACAATATGAAACCATTTGGCAGTTGGTAGATCATATACTACAACCACGAATTTTATTATTTACGTCTTCATGACATTTAATGCTTGTGAGACCGACTTTTATAAAATGTCTCAATTAATATATTTTTAGGAACTGATATTTATTTACAAAGTTTTCTTTACAAACTTTACGATGTTGAAAAAAACACCCTCTCTTGCAAAGGTAATTTCATTAAAAGTTTTTGAAATATTAAAATAATATAGGTTTATACTCGTCATTATTTCAAATACCGTTTTTTTTAAATACTGTAGTAAAGATTTGTATTACTCGCTACTATTATTAAAAATGAATTATTATTTTCAACCACTAGTTTAGAACAAATCATTATCTTGATTCCACTAATTGCTTTAAACTTTAGTTGGAACGCTGATCCAAAAACTTTTAGTGAAAATCACTTTAATTTATATTTTTCGTAAAAAGAATTGGATTAAAAAGAATAGTTAATTTCGTGGTTATTTCTCTGGTTTTCATATGTGTATTTATTAGCATTCCGAAACAATCGCAGTTTGTCGCTTTTACGGCATTTTCTCGTTGGCAGTTGTTTTGTTGTAGTTTGGAACAAAATGGAAAATTTTCTCATCGTCAAGTTCAGCTCAATAAATTTTTCAACTCAGTAATCAAAAATCTTTGTGAAAATTACGTAAGTATTTACGTTCATTCTTTGAACTTATGATTGATTTAAATGCAAATGTGTAAAACGAACCAATCGTGTTAAAAAAAATTGTAGACTTTTTTCTAAACTGCTTTTCGTAGATTGTTTGATGTAAATCAGCATACATGAAGTTATGCATGAAGTTACCTCAGACATAGCTGCATTTTTTTAAAATATTATGTAAAATAATTTATGATTATTTCATTCCTCGAAAGAGATACTTTGCGATAAACGTTAAACATAGGTTTCGAATTTTTCCTATATTTAGCCTAGTAACATAAAAAAAACAATGTTTTGCTCATTATTAAAGAAGTTTCTGTTAAAATTAAAACTTAAGTAGAAAAATTTTTCATTTGCACATTTAATGTGCTCTAAAAGATGAAACATTCAAGGTGTTTCTGCAATGTTTTTTTTTTTTCACGATAGAGACTACTAATTAATATATTTTTTTAAGTTCTTGAAAATCCTTAGATTTGTTTTGCCTCTATTTATACATCAGGACAGCACTATCATAGTTGTGGTATTTTTTATTTAGCGATATATACATGTGTGTGTGTTTAAACGAAAATACAACATTATGGACTTACGAATATCCCTTTTCGCGCGGCAACAATAATTGTCACTGAAACGTTGCAATGTATCTGCAACGATACCGAAATGTGTTCGAAACATTGTTTGCTGAAGTCGCAGCTATGTGGACCTACGGAGCAGGGGCGCAAACAAATATGTAGGATTCGCAAAGGGGGGGGGGGGGGGCGTGGTCCGAGAGTTTTGAACGTGCGTTAGCCAACACGTCATCTCTGGATTACAGTGCTTGTTATGTTGTGTATACTACACAATTTTTATCAGGAGAAAACTTTAGAATGCACAGAAAGTTTTCCGTAAGACATACATATAGTTTCGACATCAAACCCTGTTGTTCACAGTCAGGCTTTTGCAAATGCAGTCAGGCCCCTCTGCCTTCACAACCCCCCCCCCCCCCCCCATCTCTTTTCCGGCACAACCCATGATCTACGCCGCGCTATGGAGAACACTTACACTTCCCATACAATGTGCAATGTTTCAGAGATGTTCAAGGAACATTTATGAAAAAAAAAAAAAATGATAAGGTCACAGGAATGTGACATGAAGTTTGGTTTGCGTGCTGCGAGGACTCGTGTTCCTCCGGGTACGAGGGGGTGGCGGGGGGGGGGGGGGGGGTGAGAGAGGGAGGTCACGTGTACGCGTTAACCGCGCAGGTCGAGTTCCGGAGGCCCGCCCTGATCGCCCGCCCTCCTGGAGTCTACCAGGCGAGACGCGAGGATGGAAGAAGAGGTCAAGCAACCCACCGCCGTCCGGAGCCGAAGCCACAGCAGCTGCCGACCCCGCCGGCGCAGATGCGTCCGGAGGCGCAGTTGCGTCCGCAGGCGGAGCCGCAGCTGCCGCCGGAAGAGGAGCCGCAGCTGCCGCCGGAAGAGGAGCCGCAGCTGCCGCCGGAAGAGGAGCCGCAGCTGCCGGAAGAGGAGCCGCAGTCGCCGTCGTAGCTGCCGGCGCCGCCGTCGTAGCTGCAGCCGGAAGAGGAGCCGTAGTCGCCGTCGTAGCTGCCGCCGGAAGAGGAGCCGTAGTCGCCGGCGTAGCTGCCGGCGCCGCCGTCGTAGTTGCAGCCGGAGCAGGAGCCGGAGTCGAAGCAACAGCCGCAGGAGGCGCAGGTATTTGTCGCAGAACACGTGTTGAAATTTTGTGGACAAATTAGAGTTAAAAATTCTTTTTAAATATATACGTATTTACACCTTTTTTTTGCAGACAAAAGAATTTTTTTTATTAAAAAATTTATAAATTTTAAATAATCAATACATACATTTATGAATTTGTTTACAGCTTTTACGTGAATACTAAGCAAACAGAAAAAAAAATTCTAAAAATCAGCCACCTGTTTACTCAAATTGCCTCATTTATTTAGCATTTCTGAGAGTAAATGTGCTTTATTTAGGGTAGAACACAAGAATAGACACGTAAAGAGCGCCCGTATTCAGTGATGCAACAGCAACTGTTTCATCCTCAGTTGAATGTGTTGGGCATTTTTTTTTTTAAAATATAAAATGTCGCACGTTAAAAGAAAAATTGAAATAATATTTGAGGGACTAACATTCAAACAATTCTCCTAGCAAACATTTACGTACCTCGGATTGGTTTAAATAATATTTATTACATAATGATATGGGAATAACTACGCTTAAAATTAAACGTTGCAGAAGAACGTTGAAAAAATAAAATAAAAAAATATGAAAACCAATAAAAACATTCTGTAACAACATTTCTGTCGCTTCATAATTCTATGTCGTTATAATAATATTTATAACAATTTCACGCTAACCACACATGGTTTTAAGTTGAATACAAAGCTATTAAAAGACGCGCCATAAATTAACACTTCAAATGTGGGCACGAAACCTTAGAGTTGTGAATTGTCAAGAGATGGTGACAAAGTTGAAGTCTAATTTCTACCTCACATCCGCCATATTGCAACATCCAAAACATTGCGGAAATAGTGATTGACCACACCCGATGATGATTAATACATATTTCCATCATTAAACAGAGTCATTTCCAGTAAAAACAATCCTTAAAACTGTGTACACAATGATAACACTATGGCGTATCTCAGCAAATGCTCGTTCAAATGCACGATTTCTGCTACTAGCGCTTTCCTTGTTTCGGATGTGTTCTTTTGCCAATTATATACCATATAACACAAAAGCTTTAGACAAAACTTCGAAATGCAATGAATTTTTGATTTTAATGTTACTGAAGTAGTAGTAACTATGGTTGTTTATAATTTAAATAAGTGAAAAATTATTTGAATTTAAAGAATCCCTAGTGTTTTTCTATAAAGGGTCTTAGTTATTTAATATTTTTTTTTTGGACATACGCTTTTGCTGGTTATACTGTATGTCATAATAAACCTTAATAATGGAAGAAAAAAAAAGATGAATATGCAAACACAGAGAAAACAAACCAAAATCAGCCGACGTGAAAGACTGAAAAAAATACACAGACAGCACTGAACATTCCGTATAAGGAAGCAGTCAGAAAAATATTACAGCACAGACCGACACACAGTGGACTAACAACGACGACACACATGCAGCAAGAATAGTAAATAAAGACAAAAAAGACATTGGGTAAACAGCGACAACCAGACGAACTCAACGATGATACTAAGCAGATAATGTTGACAACAACACACATACGTACAGGCGAACCCCGCGATGTGACAAAAACAGATAGTCTACATACAACAACGACGACAGCACAAACGAAACCAGTAGGTTAAAACAACAGTTGAGATGTCCCCGTCCTCAGGCACAAACTTATTTTATTATAACCTTCCTCATATTTTTGTGCAATGTTTTTAATGTTTTGATATACAGGGCCGGATTTACTGCCTGTGGGCCCCTAGGCTGAGTCTGTGGTGCGGGCCCTCTCATTGGGGTAGGGGGGGGGGTATCCCCTTCCAGTGCCTCTTGCCTGGGTCTGGGTGGGTAGTTTTTATTTTAATTGACCTACAAAACTCATATTTTTGATCAATTTTCTATTTTGAAAAATTAGTTTATTATTAAACTAGACAATTTAAGCAAGCAGTATTTAGAGGTTAAGGAATTAAGTGACACCAAAACCAATGAAAATAATCGAAAATTTCTAAATGCTGACACAACTCATACATCAGCTTTCCACAGAATAGTTTTTTTTAAACTTTCCGTGTTTTCTCTGGAGGGAAAGGGAAAAGGAGGGGGGGGGGGGGGGCGGCACCACTGGCCAGAGTTGTGATGCAGAGCGCTCGTGTTTGCCGGCAGGTCCGGGATGAACAGTGTGAACCCTTTTATAAACTTCGTGAAGGCGCTGCGGTGCCGGCTGCCGCGCATGAGCGGGCCCTGCCTCGTCAAGGAGGCGGCCAGGCGCTGGCGCAGCATGTCTGACGGCCACAAGGAGCCGTACGTGCGCGCCGCGTGCGCGGCCAAGCGGCGCTGCGCCGGCCTGCGCGCCAGGAGGCTGAAGAGGCGCTGCCGAAGTAAATCTCGGCGGCGCGGCTAGATGGCGCGCGAGTGCTCGCGTGGGTTGGCACGCCTGCAGCGCCGACTGCGCGGGCCGTTCGCGCGCGCGAGTTGGCACGCCTGCCGCGCCTTCTGCGCGTCACCCCCCTCCTTCTTCCTTCCTTTTCACGAATGTTTTAGTGTTCTTGCACAGCCGACATTTTCCAAAATTGTAACGAGTGGGAACAGTTTCTTATACAAGAATAAACGAGTTTATATTTTTTTCGACCCTTCAAATGTGTACGTATTTATTTGCCTACAAACAAGCAGTAGTAGTTGAATATATTTTTTTTAAAATTCTGATTTCGGTATCACGAAAGGGAAATGTGCTAGCTTTGAACGACTAAACAATACACGCATAAATATTGATTCTAAAACCTTAAATAGTAAATAAGTTTGCATTACAGGAAATGATTTAATGGTTAATATCTGCAAATACAGTTATTTTTCAAATGTTATTTATACCGCAACAGTGCTTAAGTCTGTGTATAATCAATAAAAAATTATATTTTTTGCCTTCCAGAAATAAACAAGAAACCACATGACAGGACAACAAAAATTAAAAAAAAAAATACCTACTTTAACAATGTAGGTTCACAATATATTGTAACCAACATGGTGACGAGAAGTGTCCTACAATTGTCTGCATCTCTAGTTTATTACTTTATTCGTTGTTTTTTTTTTCCTTTCCCGTCAACGAGTCTCACTCGTGAGTTTTTCGTTACGATTTGATGAAACATCGCCTCTACTTAGGTTGTGTTCATATTAAAGTAAGTAGTTGCATGCTTGAGACATTGTGTACTTCACTTGCCCTTTGTAGCTTGCTTGACGAAAACGGACGGGTTCAAAGTTTGGCCTCTTCAAACGATATTAGTCAGCCAAATAGATTGTTTACAATTTTTTATCTCTTTTTTTTTTTTTACTTAATGATTTTAGGTAGGTACCTTTGTTTCGTAGCTACGTTCAATAGGCTATATATGTGAAAATATTAGTTGAAACTTAAAGACATGTTTAATTATGTCTTTATAATACAATTCAAATATGGAGTAAATGTTTTAAAAAGTTTTTAAATTACTTAAAAGTTACATGAAATATAACTTTAAAAAAAAAAGTTAACGGTTCGTTAGCTCGAAGTACGCGAGAAGTACAAAAGTTCATTAACTGCTTACTTGCATACTTAATTGTCAGTTCACACAACTCCTGTGATGTCACTTCCGGGGACAAGTACATATAAGAAAACATTTCAGATGGTTTCGGACACGGTCTTACTCTATAGCGTATGAAGAAGTTACATATAACATTTAAAAAAAAAAAAATATTCAATAAAACTTAACACTAATTGACAGATAACTCACAGCTTATACTGGTAGATGTAGAAGCATGGAATTTTGCATTATGAGTTCCTTATATAAAGAAGGGAAAATTCATCCCCTAAGGAGGTTAAATAGGTGATGAAAGTTTGTATGGAAGTTTGTCAATTTTGAAGTTAGAAATATGGAAATTGGTGTTTAGGCTTCTGTTTATAAATTAAAGTCAGTTGCATCAGCGTTTTTGGTAATTCGTCAGAAATGAGGATGAAATATTTTCCCATTTACACTACACTACACTACTCACCCCAAAATCAAGAGAAAATAATACCGGTCAGCTCTGTAGTAACAAACACAGGCGATACTGTAAAAAACAAAACCAAGCGGGAAGAGGCGCGACAAAAAATATTATACGTTCTTTAAATGATTCATGCCATGGGGAATTTTGATTTAATGCAGTTTTTTTTTGGACATACGCTATTGCAGTTTTGCACTGTTTGTCATGGAAAAATTTCGAAAATCAGAAATAGATAAAAATATGAAGATATATAATTTACAGAAAACAAGACTGAATCAGCTGATGTCGGACAAACGGAACCAACGATGAAACTTAAAAAAGTATAATGGACAACATGACGACGACGGCATGGACAAATAATGTTCAACATAAAAATATCAGCCAGCACAATAATTCCATTGCTGAAGGAACTTATACATGGGAAAAAAAAAAAACAATATAGCAACACAGACGGGCTAGCAACGACGAGACAGATTAAATGCGGGCAGACATCGCTGTGTTTATATGTTTGCATCATTGCCCAGGTTTGTTGCCTTTATAACCTCTTAAATATCCAGTTTGTTCTTCGCCACTTTAGATTATTGCAGTTACGTGGTCGCTGGATTCGTTGATGGAAGAATGCAAGTAATTTTCGTTTCCGCCGGGCACGATTCTGATTGGCCGATTCATAAATGAATGGAAAATATTTGATGGTAACTTAAGTCATAAAACTTATCAAACAAACCTGGCTACGGCAGTGACTTCTTTAGTGCCGTCATAACTTTTCCGATATTACTTCATCAAACTTATTGGAACGCGTTGGAAGCTAAAGTGTGACAAACTTTCGCTTCCAACACCTTCTGATATGCTTGGTAAAATAATGCTGGAGTGTTACGAAAACGTCACTAGCGCAGCCATGTTTTTTTTTTAACAAGTTGGATGGATTCAGTTTCCATAAAATATTTTGTATGTTGGCCTGGTTCTAAAATATGTTGGGTGTTGGATGGAATCAGTCATTCAAAATGGTGCCTAGCGAAACCGGAAATCCCGTAATTTTTCGTCACAACAAATCTTTAAATTGCCAAGAAAACATGGGCGATTAAAGTGGTTATAAAGGTGAAATAACTAAAACGATGTTAAAATGAATGTTGTATGATAATATAGAAAAAGCAAATGATGTGTCTTTCAACTTTTAAAAATCACGAGAAAAAAAATTATACATCTATGTTTTAAAAGTAAATGAATACTCATTAGGTTCAACATTTCCATACAGAATTATGATGAATTATTTTAATTTCAAAATGAGGTTAAGATATGAAAGTTGAAGCTATCTCAAATTTATTTGATACCATATTAGCCTTTGAACGCTATTGTCAAGTATAGTCGGAGACGAATGTTTGACAGCGTGACAGGGCCTTAGGTCCCAGCAAATGGCTGAATATCGTTAAGTGTCTGTGAGAAGGCAAAGCCTGCTAAATGGCCTTCGGCCGTCGGGTGGAGGCCTCAAATAAATAAAAGCAATTAAAATGGCGGCAGAAAAGCGAACAGCTGCCTCCGGTGCGTTTGTAATTTTTTCGCGTGAGTTATGGTTATTATTCGACAAATAAAAAACAAAACAAGTTGCCTTAAATTCGGATAGGCAGCGCCTGCCGTGTCGTGGCTCTGGTTCGAAATGCTGATAATTACAAGCTAACAGCTGAGCCATCAACAACTGCCTGAACTGGTTCTCGGTTAGACGACGACCTTCGACTTATTTCCCTGGCTTTGATTTTTTTCTTTTTTCTTTCTTCTCGAAAGAGCTTTACCGTATCTGAGGCTGTACGCGCGACGAATAGTGGCCTGCACTGCCTGGAAGCATTGCGAGCCTTGACTCAGCCATTGAACAAAGGCAACGAGTTCGTTTTTAACCAAACACACGTTTTATTTTTTTTTTTGAAATGCTTGGTTGCATAGGTGTTGGAAAAAAAATACGGGCCTTGACTGATATTTGCTGCCCTTGTTTACGAACATATCCACTGTTGGAGGCTTTCGGGCAGCTTTCACTCCTTAGGCCTGTTCCACAGTGACACGAAAATAGACCCGGACCCAAAATATATTTACGGTTCACCATCCGTCTGTCGTTTCTACAATGCACGGAAACTTAACAAACAGCAGCCAATGGAATTAAACTTTATGGATAGAAAAAAGAAGTTAATTTAGTTTAAAAAAAAGTGATCCAAAAACAAAACACGGAGTTAGGAACTGTCAGGTGACGACACGCTGTAATGTATTTGAAGTCACTTTTTAACCTCACCATCGCCATAAAGTTCCGCTCAAAACTTTTGGAAATGGTGTTTGATAACGTCATATGATGGTTAGCAAATACGAATTAGAAGATCCCTCATTACAAACAGTCACTTTCATAAAAGTAGTTATTTAAAACGATGGAAAAACCACACTTCCGCCAATGTTTTGGGTATCTAACCAATATGGCGCAACAATTAACTCAATTAAAAAAAAAATGCTTCACACACTTATCATGCAGACGTGGCCACCCACTGGATACTAGATATTCTTGTGTTTGAAACAAATTTTAACGTATTGAAATTGTAACGAAACATGGCTACTGGTTTCCTTCTATGATCGTGCGGAGCAACGTAACCGGAAGAGCTGGGCATTGCCGGGATAATCCGTATGGGTCTATATGGTGCTATTGAATATACTCCATTCATGTGATCCGTCTCCGTTTCCAAGTCATTGCAGAACGGGCCTTACAAGGAGTCATGTAGCCAGTCGTTCACTATTTTATGAATACTTTAGACATCAATTTTGAAAGTAAAAAGGTTTTGCTGGAATTAAAGAAAGCGAAAAGGAACTATCATTATGTTAAGCGAATATTTTTACTGCAAGTGAAGCAGCCATGAAACAAACTCGTGACCTGTCGCACACCATCCACGGCACCATAAATAGGCTAATATGTCGTGCTATTTTCTTTCTGAGGAATGTTCTCATTATAACAGCATGTGTTATCATATACTTTTATCAGCTTTGTAGCTCGGTTTGAGAAACCCAATTTGGTACCAACCTATCATCATTACTTCTCAATTAGATGTGAACATGTCAATACTTGGTAGCTGTAAGGCAGTACATTCAACTAGGAGGTAAGCGTCATAATGCCGTAGTTTGACAAAACATTACAAAAGTGTAGCTACTATGAAAAAAAAAAAATTCAATCATTCGTTAGTTAACTTTGAAGAAGGTTGTTTGGTAATCACGAAAAAGATTTTAGTCTGGTGAATTGTCATAAAACCAAAATAACACCGAAATGTGTAACAATATAACATTGAACATCAAATTGCAGGTTTAATACGCCATTATTACCGAAATGCAAGTTTAATCTTCAAACTAAACAGAATTTATTCATTTTAAACATAATTTTATTCAAATCCCTAAAATTGTGTTCTTTAAATCAAAAATTTCTACTTTAATACGTAGTTAGTCAATAATATTGAGAAGCAAGAGGACTATAAAATAAAATATTTTCCAGTTGTTAATTTACCTTTTCCTATCTCATAAAACACAACATATTTTTGCCAATTCTTTTTGTTCTAAATAAAATGTGGCTTGACTCATTTTCAAAACTACATTTTTTATTGAAAATATATTAATAAACCATTTTTACAACTTATATGTTAACTATTTTACTATTTTCGTAACATATTTATATTAATATTTCAAAAAAAATATATATTACACCGAAATCTTCCATTTAAAAAAAAATTGAGCTGAAGCTGAAACCACAAAATCTTGTCTCCAGTAAGGCGCTTCTACAATCGCAATGTCCTAAACTGTGCCCGACGGACACTGATCATTGATTGGCTCACGTGACCCTCTGGCGTCATGCGTTGTGTGAGCGATGGTCCGAATACTTTGATCAACTTGAACTTTTTGTTTCAATTTGTGTCCTTTGGTTGCCAAGTACAACATAAAAACACTCACGATATTCAGTTCCCGTTTGAAGAAAAAAAAACATGCGCATTAAAAAAAATCGAAAAAAACATTTACTGTGCTCTAGTGACTACTTTAGAATTCAGGATAATCGGACATGCAGTGTTCCCCGTGACAATCTAACGTCCTTCACATTAGCATAAGGACACGGACCGCGAAGTTTGCTGCCAACTTGCAACAAGTTAGAAGTTTTGTTGGTATGTTACATTGTTGTTAAAATATACATTTTTCCCCATATGATGGGCCTGTTTTCGAAAGTCTAACTCTCATGATTTTCTTCTTATAGCCATAAAATAATGGTAAAAATTACCCATCTAGCCCAATTCACTTTTTATTTATTCTTAAAAAAGAAAAAAATGTTGCGTGGCCACCACGTGTTTTAGAAGTGAAACTTCACAGTACGTGGTAGGCATAAAAATTTTTATCTGTTACGAGTGGGGAAAAAACAGGTTCGTAGGGATAGTCTAATTAATTTTATACCGTTTTATTTGCTACTGATATTTACATCACTAATTAAATCACCACACTTAATGTATGTTCACAAGTCACTAAGTATCTGTCAAGTTCCACAGTTCGCACTCCTCGCTGGAGCCAGGCTCAACAGTGGTTTAGCCCCTTACCTCGCGCCTGTCCACACACACAGTCTCGCGCCACTCGGTCACACTCGCACGGTCCCGTCACTCCGCGTCTGCGCCGCTCGCCGAACTCGCACTTCACTCCACTCGCCTGTTGGAACTCCCAAGGAGGCCGGCGTCGCCGCTTTTATACCCGTTGGCCGTCTTTCTGGAACGAACTGTAGTGGTTATGACGTGTCGCGTCATCCCGGGCCGACCCGACGCTCGAAGTATCCAGAATAGCGGCGCGTATTCACGCCACTCCACGCGGCGGCAGGAGTCGCCGTTTTTATATCCGTTGGCCGTCTTTATGGAACGAACTGTAGTGGTCTTGACGTGTCGCGCCATCCCGGGCCGACCCGACGCTCGAAGCATCCAGAATAGTGGCGCTTATTTGCGCCTCTCCTCGCGGCGACCTCGGTAAGCTCGCGCATCTCTCAGACCGCTAAGGGATAGATGACAGCGCTAAGGAAGGAGGGTGCGGGGGCGGGCTGTACGGCGAGGTCTGGGCGCCCTAATCCCGGAAGGTATGCGCGCGTGACGTCAATGGCCGCGTGAGGCCGCCAGGCGCCTGGCACGCGACGCGACCTAGCCTCACAAGATCGTAACAATACGTATGCGAGTGCACCAGTATGCAAATACACTAAAAGTATGCGAGTATGAAACAACGCAAGTATGTAATTGCGCAAATATGCAAGTGTGCTATAAGTCAAACATGCCAACGAACCCCCACAACTGATCCCCTCACCCTCTGCAACATCTAGCGCCCCACTCCTGGTTGTTGCACTTTTCGTGGCCTTCTTAATGTTACAATTTTTGGCTACGCCCTGATGAGTCATCGCCTCGACTTATTATTTACTCTAGCGAACGTAAAGTAATTGTGCTTAAAAAAAATAGTTAACACACTGACGTGTTTGTACTAATATCTTTGATTTGGGATAGCAAGAGAAATGTTACCTGTTTGTCATATTAACTGGCAAAGACTCGTGTTGCAGCATGCTGTGATTTATCTGCGTTTAATTCTATGGCTTATCGTTCAAGTCTACTCAAAGTCACCTGACCATTGATTCGTTGACATGGGCAGGTAATTATCATGATTTTGTTTCCACGATAAGATTAGCTCTGAAGTATATGCAGGAAGGTCTTTGCAACTGTTGTGCGTGTTATCGATCAATTGCAAGTGGCCTACGAGATAAATTTTTATTAACCCATACAAATATGCGGATTGTGTGGTAACCATAAGCAACTTGCTGACAGGATCTCATGGGACATAAGGTATAAACTGATTTTAAAACCACCGTGAACAATTTGATTTGTCTAAAGAAAAAATTCAATTTTTAAAAATTGCATTTTGAAAAAAAAATACATAGCGTCTATTACAAATTTAATTTTAAATAAATAAATTCAGTTTTGAGTTTCAGGTATGAATCCTTTTTAAAGCCGTGAAAAATACATATATATTTAATAAAAAGCTGCCTGTAAAACGATAATTTAAACCCGTGTGAAAGGATGTATATGCATATATAATAAACGAATTCTTCGCAAGTTTCTTCGAGCTTTAATTACGACCAATAAGGGCAGATCACGCGCACACATAGTCATGTTGTACAAAATAGTATTTTAATTTAATTTTTTAAGTATAAAAAATAATTCCATTAAAGAAACATAATGTTAGGGAACTTCATATCACTGCAGAGGAAATTATGCTTAGTAAATTATGTACACTCTGAGGCACAGGAATTTACACATTTACAACATAGACATAATAACTTCAGAATCCAGCGGCCTGTCACAAATTGTGTTCGCAACGATACTAATGTTCGCGTTACGTACTCCTCGCTGTGATGCCCTTACAACACACACCACAATGCACATCATGTTAAGTACGACGTTTGAACACACATAGTTGAGTTAAAAATTTTAGTAACTATCACTGAATTCAGTTTTGTTATACCGGGTTAATTAAATGCTCCATACGAAAAATTTAATTGTGAGTTGAGGCACAGTGTGTTTTCAAAACAACGTGTTTTAGAACCACCCCAGTTTCCATTATATTTATTAATTATCTATAATATATTATTTAATAGTAACTTTTATATTTTGAATAAAAGTAATTAAGCTCCGTGATTTTTGTTCTAAAATTTTCTTTAAACTTTTTGTTATATTCTATTAAAGACAAAATTTTATCATTAAGATGAATATATGTCGGTGTTTTAGCAGTAAAGTTGATAGAATGAAGAAAATACACAGACATTACGTAATAACTTTATTATTAATGTGTTATTTGTGTGGCTAGTTAGAATCGGATTGAATGCTGTTTTTTTTCAGTACTCCTACATTACTTAAACATTCTTTATGCTGCTCATGAAGTTGTAGTTTTAGAAAACCGCTTCTTATAATTGAGAAAATCACTGTAGCTATAGAGATTTACTGACAAGGTAAAATCGGTATAAATGATCAATGCTTACATATTGAACCCTACCCCAATAGACACTATTTTCCTACAAAAACATAAGGTTCCTAGATTTTCGCAGATATTGTCGGCATAATTCACGAGTGAAAATAAAAGAAAAATTTAATTGCAGTCGTCATCTTCAGGGTAGCTGATGTTTGTAGGCACTGTCTATGGACAACGTTAGTAAAAGAAATTACGGCGTTAAAAAAGTAAAAACATTTAAACCGATAAAAGCAACTTTGTTCCAAATTTCAAAGTAGGCATATTTATTACAGAAATAAAATGTCTGGGTTAAGAAAAGGTCGAATTAATTCCTGGAATTTTAAATACATAAGAGATGGAAGCAAACAATTTAAAATAAACTATGCAATGTTACAAAATAAAATACGTTCTCCAGGGCTTCCAAAAATTATACTCGAAAATTGCGAAACAAGTGGAAATCCATTATACAGAGCGAAGGTCGGAGTGGAGATTGCGAATACAAAATACTTTTTTTTTTTGTTCGCGGGGCAGCGCGAACGTTAAAGCAAGAAAATAAAAATTGGTTTTCTGTGGCGCGGCTTAGTTCTGCCGGTTTCTTGCGAAAGATACGACCTTCCGTCGCGTTGCTCTTGGGTTGGCGTGCTTCTGTTCGTTTCGTTTCGCAGGCTCGTCCTGACCGCGAGCTCAGGGCGGAGTCTCGCCAGAGGAGATCGTCGCCTCTCATTGGCTGCTCGTCGCGTAGTTCCCTTCCTCGCACACCTTGCGCCTACCAGAAAAACCAGAAACAGGCAACCACCCTCATTTCAACCCAAAAAAAAAAATTGGTTGTCTGTAAAGTCGGTTTACGGACGATAGTTTAACGAGACAACGTCATAACAGAACATTGATGAAATGATTGCATACTTTTATGAATAAAATTGAATCATTTTTATTTTAATAATAAAAGAATAAATACTTGAAATTATACTAGTACCTAATCAGATTTTTAAAATGCAAGAATAATTAACTTTTATTGCCGAAATTGTTGTAATAAGCAATGAAAACCACATTAACTTTTCACTTCACTTTATAAACAGTCGACGAAACAGTTCACGTGTAGATGTAAGTTGTGTGCTGCCGCTGTCTTTCTTCTCCTCGGACGCATAGGCCAATCGAGTGGAAGAGAGATAGGTGCGGCGCAAGCGTACAATGTGCGTAACGGGACACTTTTTTCGTGCGTGCAGCCGGCGTTCATCGATTTATTAGACGTTGTCACGTCAAAAACACGCCAAACCTGGACGGACCCAACTGAACACCAGAGGTTATGGACGTCGTTCCGCGGCCTGGGACTCTTGGCGGGTCCCAGGTTCCGAACCGCAACTGAGCCTCGGACCTGGCGGCCCGCATTGGCTGTGATGATGCAATCAGTGCGCGGCACACGTGTCGCGGACCGCTTGGCGAGCCTAGTCGAGCCTTTGAATATATATACTGTATAGAAGTCGCCAGCCCAGGTTAACATTTCTAATACGGTTTTGAGGTAGTTGGTTAATTCACCGCCGCAATCGCCACCATCTCTAGGGCATCGACTTGTGGTGGTCCCTAGCGGACAAGTGTCAAACTCTTCAAACACCCCTTTCCCCTCCCGTTGAAATACCTTGAGCTGCAGTGAATGATGGGTGGGGGGTGCGGGGAATGACAGCGGGCGACAGTGCTGCGCTCTAACGTGTAAATAACAACTAAGACGATACAGGGCGTTACGGCAGCGCACTGCAGCGGTGAAGTTCCCAAGCTGCTCATCATACGCTCCTGAAAAACGTAGAGTAAATCCTATCCACTCGCGACTTCTATACAGTATATATATTCAAAGGTCGAGCTTAAACTTGTCGCGGGCTGAAATGACAGCCCGTGTCGTGTAACGTCGTCTTAAATTTAGACAGTTCTAAAATGAAGTGCCAGCGTTTGCCCGTCTTCCCGATGTCACTTGCACGTCATCATTGACAACCAGAGGCGCAATTTTGCCAGATTCTCAAGAAAGGGGGAAAATTGTTGCACAGCGCGAGAGTTTTTTGGGTGTGGGTTTTAACCGACACAAGTGGGCCTACATCTCTGGGTAGTGGTGCTCGTATGTTGTACACTCCCCATATTTTAGCCTCTATACATGCAATGAGCTGAAAAATTTAAAATATGCAGAAAGTATTCCATAAAACATAGTTTTGACGTTTACGTTTGTCAACCCCCGTTCCACGATCATGTTTTTGCAAGAGCGAGAGGGCCCCCTCAGTAAGGGTATTTATTCTACGCCCGTGCTGACGACCACATGGAGTTGTTTACAAAACACTGTCGACAAGATCAACAACGGCAGAAGGACACGCAGACCATGGGTACTAATTTCGAGATATGTCAAGTTTGAGACATATGTTACATGAAACAGACTATACGCATGTCCCGAGAGTAGAAAGTTCTTACGAAATTACATTGGCGGATGTGTCCGCTCTTGCAGATATCCTTGCGAACACGATTTTTTTTAGCTTTTATCATCATTGCTGCATGCATTCGGGTACAAAAATCAAATTCTCGTGACTAGATATACTCATGTAAAAGATATGCTGAATTGAAAACAGTAATTAACAGATGATATTTCTTCAATTGAACCTCATAAAGTCTGTAAGAGAAAAAATAATGTTATACAACAAACTAAATCTAATAATACTAATGATAAAATGTGATTTAAAAGTGCATTGATGTTTATCAAAAAAGTATTAATAATTAATGTTTTTTATTCTATGGGTTATCTGTTTACGATTATACTGAAAGAATTTATAAATATAATTTAGTCGGTTAGTGCTTCAGGAGTTCCACACTGTGTTTAATAGCTGCAAGAAGTATGAAAACAACAATGTTCCAAAAATTAGGCAAAGCAGATAAGTAAAGCATACTTCTGCAAAGACTACTGTGCTGGATCATTACGCCATGCGTATTCTGCCGCCTGGTAGCTGTAATGAGTAGAAACTGAATTTGCGAAATGTGAATTTTGTTGCAAACATACCCAGCAAATGATTTGCCTCCTGCATTGCAACAACTGTTCTACTTCTACACTGGGCTCTTCATTCGACGAGCACCAAGTCATCCAAACACATACGCTGTAACGCAAATAATGAGAAACGTAACAATCGTAGGTGTACAGTGAGCTTCAGTAGTTGGCACATCATATTATGCTCCAACCCCCCCCCCCTTTTTTTTCCCACCCCCATTCATGCAGTCCCTCTTCCTTGAAACTCTGATGAAAATTTAGCGCTTCATTCGCAAACAAATGTTTTAACAATCTAATTGTGGTTTCCTTAATAATTTTTTACCTTGTCAAATATGTGTTGTATCTGTAATTCATGTAACTGCAAAACTCATAGAAAACTACTTATTCCAGCCTGGTATTGGTGCCAAGGAAACTGTGAGCACCTTCATCGTGCACGCCTGTGGTAAAAATGCGTTTTTGTAATATTGTGATGTCCCTGCAATATTACAGGAACGCGACGGAAATGTCTTGGATGGGTCAGTTGGAGGATGAAGAAAACTCGGCCAGTAGGAGTGTACTCAGAATTTCATTTTTTGTTGAGGTGGGGGGGGGGGGGGTAAATAGAATTACTTTTCCAGATGTTTGCTTTTAGATTCTTTCCATTCGTTGGTGGAAATTGCATACAGATTTATTATGCTTTCGGAAGGGAGGAGGGGGTATACCACCTTCCCATCTCTCCCCCCCCCTCCCTTGCGGGCGCCCTTGCTCAACAGTGAATGATAAATACCGGTAGTTGCGACGGGCCGAAGAAAGGCGCCTTCATGAAGGCCAGTTGGGGCGTCGGCGGCGAGAGGTCGGGCTGACAACCTGGCTGGTGGTCGCAGGTCGCAGGTCACAGGTCACAGGTCACGTCGCCCCACACGCACACACACGCTCACCCACACACCCACACACCGCGCGCGCGAGTGGTCCTCCCTGGGAGGGCGTGCCGCCGGGACACGATAGCGCTCCGCTTCGGCACCGCTGGCGGGGCCTGCACTGGCCCGCTGCGCCGTCGAGACAGCCTCGTCCCGGGGAGGCCATCCTTGGCCTACAATCCGCGGCTCGTCTCGCTCCAGGGGCTGCCGTGGACGAGGCAGTGGAGCAGGGGGAGAGATCCGCCGCCCGAGCTGTCTTCTGCCGCTCCCGGCCCAACATCATCCTCGGCCGGGCTCGAGGGAACCAGCAGTGGACCAGTCAACACAAGCAGGGGCATACGCAATGGAGCAGGATACATACCTCCCTCCAAAATCATAAAAAAATCTATCATTTCCACCAACAAATTGAAAGCAAACAGCAGGCAAAGTGGCTCTATCCCCTCCGAAATGAAATTCTTCATGCGCTGCTGAACACAGGTGGAAGAAAAGAAAACTAAACGGTCCCCATTCAAGCATCCAGTTCAAATATAACCTCTGTGATGTTGGAACTAAGTTGTGAAGGCGCAAACTAGGAGATAGTGATAACAACTAAATGTTAGAAGTTTGAAAGATGACAACATTTCTTCAGACTCATTCAACTTGAGGCTGGATACGTCATGGGATTGTTGTAATGATGACGGTGTTGAAAGGGGTGGTGTTTCGTGTTTAATTTTTTTTTACTGAGACTTCAATTCTCGTTGACGATGAGGTCATTAGAGATGGTCACATACGACGATATGGATCAGGAATGTCGGAGGATGGTCCAGCCGTGGCCTATGTAATCATCCCAGCATTCTCCTGGAGGGGTTCTGGAAATCCATAGATAACCGAATACCACGATGGTCGGACTGGTATTTGAACCAGGGCAGTTTTCTTACCTCTGCACTACCTAGCTCCATCACACCTGTCCTGTGGCCACATGGAGGTGGATGGAAACGACACATAACCGGGCTCTGGTAAAATTTGCACGTGCCTTCGGGGAGTTAAGTGGGGCGAATAAGTCTCCCTAAATGAATGTTTCTATCCAGTGCGGATGGATTTGCGGTGGAGCCGGATCTGACTGGTTCGACAGTTAGTGGACACTCAGAGGCATCTCACGTGCTAGATCTGGACTCCGAGGGAACGTCAACCTCTGGGTGAGATTCAGCACATTAAACAGCGATACAACTCCAGCCTCGTTCTGGGGGGACTGTTTAGGTGCAGTGACGCTCCAGACGAACCATGTGAGAGGTCTAGGGTCGAAGATCTCAGTGATTTGTGGGAAAATGTCGAGCAGATCAGTGAGAGATTTTAGAATTGATGTCTGTTCATATGATGGTGCTTCATGCTTACTGATTTTATGCCAGTCACAAGCTACTGGGTCAAAATTTGGTCTCGTGGTCAGTTTGGTGGTTTTGCAGCCCGTTTAGCATGTGCTGGGGTCAAGAGTGCAATCCGCAGTCTCATTCTGATTTAGTTTTTCTACGATAAATTACATATACTTTCTTGTTTCGCATGGAAACAGACCAAAGGTAAGTCAGAAAATCATCTGTCTCATCACAAATACACAGATTTAAAAAAAGAACCATAATGTTTTATAAACCATAAAATCGTAAACCTGTTATCATTTAAGTGTTTTTCAGTAGCGTGGTAAGTTACATTAGCCGAGACAAGCGTTTTATCTAACACGCGCCAAGAAGTTGAAATTTTTTTCCCCCTCTTGTGTAGGGTAAGTCCGGGGTAGATGGCCATAGTTTTTTTAAATGCCCAAATTAAATAAATATATTAGGTAAAATTCCTGATTTAATTGGTAAAGCATTCATTGTATACTAAATTTATGAAGTAATATTTTTATGATAGTCCCAATTGTATAGTTTAGAAGAAAGTTCATTAAAATATTTTTAGACAACCTGGGCCATCTCACCCATAGTACCGGTAGAGATGGCCATATGCTTCAGGGACAGATGGCCAACCAAAGAGTCTGCCGAAATAATCTGTAAAGAACAATACATACACATGTTTAAAGACATAAATCAAGTGGAACCCTTTTGCTAAGTTATGAAATGAAGTGTGCTGATTGGTAACATAAAACATGGACGAAAATTAAACTTAAAAAACACCTACAGGTTCATTACACAAAATAAAACGAAACTAGTCTTTCACTGCTTTGTTATAGCTTTTCCACAGTTGTTGCACACATCAGTAAAGTTAGTACAGTTTTCGTGTAACCAACGACGACAGCGAACACATTTTATCCAGTCACATGTCAGTACTGTAAGGTTGTAGTCTTCACCACAACCGATGCACTCCTCGTCTTCTTGATCAAGATCGTCACTAGATTCATCCTGCAATGTTACTTCCGATTCTGAACTGCTACTTGACGAAGTATTTCTTCTGGGTCGAAGTACTTTCCTCTGCTTTGATTTTGTGTTATATGCCTGCATAGGCATAGCCTTCTTTTGCTTCCCTAGAAATATTTTGTCCATCTTCTTTCTTTTCGTTTTCAATTGTGCAATATTTTCAGGAGATGTTAGAAGAGTAGCTTTCTGTTTTTTACGTTTCGGCGTCTGTTTTGATGTTTTTGGAATGGGCAAAATCTCAGTCAGGACTTTGGTAGGCGAGATAGCATCGGCACCACAAGTAGACGGTGAAGTAACGTTTGTAGTCATGATGCGATCTACAGTTGTGCTAAATAAGCATTTGTCTGCAGTCTGACATGATGTACCGGGATCTTCAATGGCTGGGTAAGTGTCAATCTGTTCTATCTCCATGTTACTTACACCGGAAGGCGAATTTTCCTCGGTATCTTCGTTGGGAACACCAGAAGAATTTCTGGAACAGCCAGGTTCTTCTAAATTAGTTTCAAGCAAACTATGTGTTGCATGTTCACGATTTTCATTGTCTCTAGACCTGGAGTTTACAACAAAAGCATAGTCTGGAATAGCATCTACGTTGAAAGGGTAGATTCCAGTGGCTCTGAAACCTGCTATCGCATTTTCAGGTGTTGCTGCTTTTCCCCAAGTTTCACTCAGAAGCTCACCAAACTGTATCCTAGTTATCTTTCGGTTCGGATGGTTTGTTAGCCACTTAGAACAAGCAGTGTAGAAGTGATGTTTCAGAGATTTAAATACAGCACGGTCTAGTGGCTGTAAATAATGTGTTGTATGGCTAGGGAGACACAGTAATATGATATCATTCTCGTCTGCGAATTCAAGAACTTCCACAGAATTGCAGTGAGAAGAATGGCCATCCATAATCAACAATACTTTCCCTGCAGGTTTGCGAGGAAAAAAATGGTTTTTAAGCCAATTAAAAAAAATAACTGTGTTAACATAGGCATATTTTACAGACATCATTACAATGCTGCCTGGTGGCATGTTATCCTCCCATTCTGGTTTTTTGTTTTTCCCCTTCATTACCGAAACTGGAGGGAGGAACACGCCCTCTGCATTACAGCATGCTATGACTGTTATTGTCTCTCCTTTTTCTCCTGAAGTAATAGTGTGAACTACTTTGGAACCTCTCTCAGCTAGAACTTCACCAGGGCGGTTATTCAGCTGCAAGCCTGTTTCGTCCATATTGAATATCGCTGATGGCTTATTAATAAGTTGGTTTTCCTCCAAGATAATTTTCAAAAGAGAAAAATATTCTGCCACTTCATTACGGTCCATACCTTGAACTCTAGCAAGTGAAACACCCTCAGACTTGCGCACAGATATATCTGGATGTCTCGAAAGAAATAGTTGCAACCAGTCATATCCGGCCTTCTCGTTTTCATTATTGAATCTATGATGGATTCCTAACTGAGTAGCAAAATTGTATGCTAAACTACGAACATCGTCTCTAGTCAGAGGGAAGCCACTCATTTGCATTTTTTTTATGTGACGCACAAGTCTTTCTTCATTGTCTTTGCCGAAACAAGAACTCGGTCCCATTGACCCTTTTGTTATATTTCCTTGTTTTATTCTTCTTTCAAGAGTTTTTCTGGGTATATTAAACATTGCAGATGCTTTGCGGACAGATGTACCACTTTCGACGGCTTCGAAAGCGTGTTTTAAATCCTCTGCTTTCCATCTACCACGAGTACTCCCCACCTTAGGAGTGTATTTATTTGGCATCTAGAAAGAAAGAACAAAAAGAAATTGCAATAATTACACGACCCTTCCTTGTTTACCAGAGTATACTCGGCCACTACCGACTTGGTGGAATATAACTACCCAAGTTATTTCGCGTGAAATATTTTTCTGTTACATACTTTTTTAGCAGAGCTAAATCGTTCTTTTAAAGTAGTTCAGTATTTCCACGACAGATTGGGCTGCAAGACAGTACCACGGCGCAGTTTGCCTTTATATTCTACACTACATCATAGATAGCACCACGTTCAAAGATGACGAGTGAGCAATCACATAGACTACATCTCGACTAGGTATCTCGGTGGCAAGAGTAACGAATTTCGTTGCTTTTAAGTATGTAGGTAGATTTGTTACACCCTACTCTATCTGTAAACTATTTACAGCATTTTGTGTTTTAAAAAATGTTTCTTTGGTGAAAATATTTTAAGTGATGATGTGCGTGCACGGATTTTCAAATAGCCTATATTATAAGCAAGAAAATTCTTTTAAGAAATAACATATTTTCATTATTATAATTGTTAAAATTTGTATTGTTTTTCCTTACATTTTAAATTTTTTGTTAAACAGTTTTTAACATCAACAAAAGTATTTTTACACAAAATTAATAAATTAATATAATAAAACAATTGTATTAAAATATATGGGTGGCCAAGTATACTTTGGTAAGAAAACCATTTCAGTAAAATAAAGATTTCATAAATTTTAAAAATGTAAGTTTTTCGTTATTCCATTAGACAGATTAAAAATTTATTTTCATAATAGAAAACGCAAGAGGTTAATGGGTGGCCAACTATCCCGAATAAAACATGGCCATCTATCCCGATTGTACGGGTGAGAGGGCGAAGGAGCATAAAAATAATGGCGAATGATGCTTGGAACCTTCAATGATTACATATGTCCGGGAAGGTATAAAAATACCTACAAACAAGTTTATCCCTTTTTTTTACTTATTATCTTTAATTTTCAGGCCAAAATGGTGACTAGGAGAATTATTTTAGACAGAAAGTAAAAAGAAAAAGGCAAAAATACTCACAATTATAGCGCTTTTCCGATGCGTAAACAACACCTTCCACGTAACTCATCACCAACTCAACACACAGTGAATTGGGATGCATTCTAGCGCCCGGTTGCCGAACTATGACGATTGGCCATCTCTACCGTATGGCCATCTACCCCGGACTTACCCTATCTATACTATTTTTGTATGACACCTTCTTGACAATGTGTAAAAAAAAAAAGTGAGATAATTTTTGAGAAATTATCTAGAATATCCGAAGAAGCGAGCGAGTTTTACACCTCTGAGCGCTCATAGTTTAGAAAGGATGTAGCGGCAGTTCAGGATGGTGTGTAAGAAGTCCATCATCCACTGTCTGGTAGATCCTCTTGTGGTGACAACAGGACCAGACTGGAATCGATTATTAACCACTCTCCCATTGGTTTCGATTAGTTTGTGAGGTTGGAATCGGTATCTGTGCCATACATGTTATATAACATACATGTTGTTGCAGTTGTTATGTGGAGGTCCCGTCGCATTAAAGGTGAATATTAGTTAACGATAATTCATTGTTCTCTCGAATCATATGTAGAAAAGGTGGGGGTGATATAATTGGGGGGGGGGGATATTGAGGAGCGGCTTGTGGGGCAGGTGACAGCGAAGACGAAGGCCGCAGGGAGACTTCTCCCCCTCCTCCACACGATCCCAGAGGAGACGAATGGCCCGACGATGGCCGGCTATCAGCGGCGATAAGGCGCCCCCACATGGCTGCCTGGGGGTCCCCGCTGGTCAGTGCAGCCCCAGCTGTCCTGACGACGACTTCCCCCCCCCCCAGGATGGCGGGCCCCGCCAAGAAGCGCTCCTTCGTCGAGACCTTGCACGTGCTGTTCGCCGCGCCCGACGAGAAGGGTGAGTACCCCGTGGCGGGAACCACACATAACATAGAAACACACAACATAGAACAGTCATAACTTAGAAACCTCGAAAAAAAAAATCCACGTAACTTAGAACTGTCATAAGTTAGAACGATCATAACTTAAAAACACATAACTTAGAAACACACAACGTAGAAACAAACAACTTAGAAACGTCAAAACTTAGAAAGTCATAACTTAGAAACACATAACTTAGAACTGTCATAACTTATAAACACGTAACTTAGAAACACGTAACTTAGAAATACGCAACGCAGAACCACACAACTTAGAAAAGTCATAACTTAGAAACACACAACTTAGAAGATTCTATCTTGTGTGTTTCTAAGTTGTGACAGCACACCTCCCCCCGGGTGGTCTAGGGTCAAGGGCGATAACCTTTTTGGATACTCAGAGTGGGCCCCTCGGGATCTGCCGGAAGAGGAGGGGGGGGGGTGGTTAGCCGACACATGTCATGTCACAAGATGGTTTATTACATGTAAGCACAGAAGCATGTACGTTTCGCGAAATAATGCAATCGCTCATTATATACATACTGTTGTCAATAGGGACAAGATTAAACGGCGAATCCCGATAAAAACCGAAATAACATAAAAGTATCCCAATTCACCATATAGCACCGGAGTAGCCTATAACTGAAATCTTAAAATTAATCAGCATTTTAAATTATAACTAAACTGAAATCACAGAAACCTAATCTTTTAGTATAATAAATGCAATTAATTTAATTTATTTAGCAGTAAGTTTGTAAAAAAATGTAATAAATTTATTGGATTTTTTATCTTCCAACTCATTTAGACATTACGGAATTAGTACATTTTTGAAACACATAAATGTTTTCCAATTAATTTTTAATGTTCCAAGTTGTTAAAAATTCTTATTAAAATTGTATTGCAAAATTGCAATATAAAATAGCCAAAATATATTGACAAATATGTTTAATAATATGCTATATTTATGAATCAACAGGATTTTAAAAATAAAACCTTTAACGCCGAAATCTCTCTTTAAAAAAAGTTTTTTCGAACATACGCCGTTACTCATTAAACTGTACGTCATGACAAACCTCAGTCTGTTTGTGCTTTAAGAAGGGAATAGATCTCTTTCCCGAAACGTCGGAACTGTTCTCTTACGAATCATATACTGTGTTAGTCTGCGCTATCATCGTTGTGGTTAAAATTACGGTTTTTTTTCGCTCAACTGCTGCTTACGGTGTTTGTCTGTGCTGTCATCACTGTTTCTTCACATCGCTGGGTTCACCTGTGCCTCTCTGTATAGCCGTTGTTTTATTGTTTTTTTTTTTTTTAAATATTTTTATCTAAGTTTCATCGTTGAGTTATTCTGTTTGCCGTTGTTCACCGTAAATTTTCTTTGTAAATGGAACAGAAATATTCATGTAAACTTACATATTTGTTAATTTGTACATTTACATGAAAGTAATTGTATCACTACAAAATAGTGTTACCATTTTTGTTTGTGTTGCCCCAGTACCTTCAATATTTAAAGTTATTTGCAAACAGTTGTTTGAATATCATTCCAGTATTAGCTGCGCAAGTAAAGCACGGTAAAGCAAAAGAAACCCAAAAATAATATAAAAAATTAAATTTTCTGTGGCTTTAAAAACAAATAAATAAAATGTTTATAAAATAACATCATGCTTGTAAGCACACACATATTTTAACTAAACACACTCTTTTAATATCTAACATTTATCTCACAATAACTTTACCATCAACAGTTACATATTTTTTACTAGTCTATATTTCTATATAATTATTGTACAGTGGGACACTTTGTTTGCAGGAAATCAACCAAAAAAATTGCCAGACTAGTTATACAAATTATATTTTACTGTTATGAAATTACATAATTCAAGCTGAATTACCGAGGTTAGATGTTACTGCACGTTATGAAAGTGTTAATGACACACGAAACTAAAGTAAACTCGTGGAATAACATCATGTCAGTGTTAAGAAGACTATAAGTATCCGCTCTACCACTCTGGTTCTGGGGTAGAGCGCCTGCCTTGTGACTTGTAGGACCCGGGTTCGCGCCCCGGCTCCTCCAAGGCGGATTGCCCAGACAAAATGGTGGCATTTTCTCTGGTAGGAATACAATCCCTTGTAACAAGTCAGGCTACCAAAGAAACGGTGGGTGGAACAGAAAAAAACCTTCCAGGTGGCTTCCAAATGGGGAGCCTGTTTCTTTTCTTGGGCTCCCCATGCGGTGGCCATTCCGGGGGTTTCTCCGGGGGAACGGAGTTTTGCAAAAATATTTTTTTAATTTTAGTTTCGTAGCGTTTTAGTTTTCAGTAGCATTATCATTCCAACATGTTATAAATAAAGCTCAAACAAACATTTAAAAAAATTTTGCTTTTGAACATAAAATATTTGAATAAAGTGTGTATCAGTCAGTGAGTGGTTGTATACCTATGGTGTGTGTTCAACCATTTATCGGTATATATTTTCTTCAAGTATTATTGACAGTCTTATGTAGTAATCCCGTGTTCTCGTGAAAAAATATTCCTAAAAATATTATTTCTGAAAAACCACATAGTTCTAAATCAATAAGATCGTCTTTAACATACACGTGTTTATATATATATATGTGTGTGTGTGTGTGTGGGGGGCTGGTGGGGGGGGGGGGGGGTGCGCGCGCGCGTGTACTTGTATAACATCAAGATATAAATTAAATATTCTGTTTATTTCAACATTAGCAAAGCATTTGATACTATCCAACACAGTCTTATGTTAAAAAATTATCACTTTTAAGCCTCGTCAAGCAATGCGTGGTATATATGTATATGTTTTATTTATCTTACCTATAGACGCTTTTCAGTAAAATTTGCCAATGTAATTTCATGGAATTAGGTGTTCCGCAAAGTGGTAGTCTATCTCAACTACGCCTTAATATTTAATAAATTATATTTCAACTGTAATCATAATTGTTCAAAAAAATGCTGATAGTAAAAATAGAATTGGCAGATATGTTTGTGAAAATATTCAGCAAGATATTTCATCTGTCCAGATATGATTTTCAATTTAAAAAGCGTCCCTGAATTACGATAGCATTTACGGTATAACCTTTAGTAAAAAAAATTCAATTAATCAGAATTATTACATAGTAAGTAGATAATACTATAATCAACACATGAAGATCTTTATGTCCTATTAAAATTATAACTTTCTCTGCATCAACTAATTATAATTGAAAGTATGCAGAAAAAAGTTCTTAAATTAATATTTAAATATTTCAGGCATTTAAATTATTCCAACTTGCAATTACAGAATAAGTGACACTTTTAAAACCATTTGTAACTATAAAATGTGTTAAAAATTATAACTCTTTTTGAATAATCTAGAAACGTAAGCAAAAAGTTATTTTAAACTTTTGTAATCTACATACCTATTTATTTTGGATACAACATCTTAGTTTCGGTTTAAGTAACAAATTAGTTAACATGAACTTTATTTTTTTATATTTTTTGTCGCAAAGTTATTGATATATATCAGTGTATGTCTTGTGTTAACGTGTTTTTTGTTATTTTGTGTGTCATAAATCGTTTATAGGTGCTGTAAGGCACAAAAAACAGAATTTCAACTTGATCTAACAGTTTTAATGAAGCAGAATAATATGCTACGCATAGAAATATTTTTTATTTCCTAATATAAAAAAATACTTAAATTTTAGCAGAGTTTATTTTTGAAAGACTGCAAACCTGTGCAAAGCCCACCAACATTCGATGTACGAGCCTATGTCTCCCCTAGAGTGCCTGTCCTGATTGCCTTTTCTCGCATTTCTTTAAATTTATAAAGTTGTATACAATTTAAATAATTTAATATGGATATTAAAAACCTCAATATCTGAGTTTTTTTGTGTTTTATCACCCTAAAATGAAAACCCTTGAATATTTGTGTTGGATTTGCAGTCATTAATTATTGATCTACAATTATTTTAATTTGTGGAAAAATTTACATTCTATGAAGCTAGTTACATTACGAATTTACGAGTAAGGCGTAGAATGTATAAGAAATTTTGGCAGAATTCCCTGTTGCATTTCCAATTTCCGTCAAACAGGCACTTTTCCTCCTGTTTGACGGAGGCGACGGAAAAGTACCATAATGGAAGCAAAACATATTTTTTTTTTTTACAAATCGTCGTAATAGTAATACCTACAGTGCTGCTCCCTATAACACATTTTTAAATCATTTGTTTCTACTAGTGCGCGATCCATGCGGTAATTTGTGATTGCAACTATGATTGTCAGAAGCATGTTAGACTGAGAAACAGATAGAGGGTTGACAACGCTACCTACCGAATATTTTAACTACTTCGAGAGCAATGCTGCTGTACACATTCCATGGAGTGTATAAGAAAATATGGCAATATTCCGTTCTGTTACGGCAGTTTTCCATTATGCTACTTTTCCGCCTTTTTCGAAGATGTTATAAGCCGGCGGAATTCTGTCGTTATGGTAGTTTTCCAGTATGGCAGTCTTCAGCGCCCCCTCTATTTGTTGGAGCGAAGAGATTTCAAGACTAGCTGCGTATTGAAACTTTGTAGCGTTGTCTGTGAAAATGACCAAAAAAAAATATCTTTGCAATATGGCGTAACAGTTGTAAGTGGAACATGAGTTTGTTAGTTGTTTTTTGTAAACATATCAAATAAATGTTATGTTGCCGTTTACTGTTAATTGTTCTCAGTGTTATCTTGTGCAAACATCTTATAAGATATATTACCCTCTATTTTGGATATTATGCTGTAGTTTCCATCATGAACATTTGGGTGACTGAACATACCAATGTTTACCAATGTCATTAATTAAAGTTTTTAGAAAATTATATGTAAAATATTGCTATTTGAATAAATTAAAAAAATTTAAACAGGTTTCTAATAATAGCTACTTCACTTAAGCTTTTGGCAAAGGAATATTCTTTGAAAATAGTTTATTTTTATTTTATACTAAGAAGGCGTATTTCTTGGTAGATATGTCTAAGAACAAATGCTGTGAAACATTCAAATCTTCGTAAATTAATTTTATTAATTTTAAGTGTAGCCTAAACTAATACCTACGTATGTATTTTATTGATCAGGTGAGCCATAGCAACGCAATGTAAAATCCTACTTCTTAAAAAAAATTATCTTCAAACGGATGCAATGTTTTTCATGTTGAGAGAGTTTAAGTGAATTTTCAGTTTTTTAAACAACCTTTTTCATCTGTGCCCTCTTTGTTTAGTGACCAGGTAGGAGATTTGCGAAAGTTGCACTCTCTTTTATATACTAGTAGCGCGTGCAATAAAAATGTTATCAGTCCTGAAATATTTATTGGCTGTGATAGAATAAATAAATAAGATTATGTTGGCATAAATGGGAGCTCGCCTTGTGTTGGTTGAACTTGGTTGTGAGAAAAATGGGGTTTTATTGTACACACCTACGGCTCCCGTCAGCGTACTGAGATAAGATGTGTGCCAGTTTTAATACTAATCATAAGCTTTTTAACACAAAACAAACAAACTAATATTCAATAATAGAATACAAATTCAATAATAAACAATTTTTAACTGAATAATAAAATAATTATCTATATAAAAATACAAAATTTATATGATTTGTTTATTGTATTAGTATTTGGTATATATTTATTTATACATTGAAAAATTTGTTTGTAGAAATACAAACACTTTTTTCCCTGTTTACTGTGATTCTTTTTCGCTGTTCGCGCGAGGCTGCACTTCGTCCGACGAAACAAGCCCTCAACGCGGTCGGCTGGCCACTTCGGAAGCCCCGGGCGTCTCCGATGGCATTTCTGCGGTTCCGCCGGGCGTGTATTGGTGTCGCGACGGTCTTTTTCCTGCCCTCCCCCCCCCCCCACCCTTCCACACAGCTCCTCACCCATCCTCCTTCCCACAAACGGTGGTCACGCCCGGACCGCTCCTCTCGGGCGGGAAAAGTCGAAGGCCCCGCATCTCTAGCGAGCAGGTTGGGGAATACGTGGCGGACGTTTCCGCTAACGGACGATAATTTTTATTGACGTGAATACGTCTTTAAAATTGCTTCCATAGTGGCGGCAAAACAGAGTGTTATTTACAATAAGTCGTATAGATGTTAACTTTTTTTTTCTAGATGAGCCTGCAGCAGTGTTGCTAAGTCATGACAGTTTTCATTTCTGCGTTTCTAAGTTATGATAGTAGGCTACTAAGTTTTGATTTTATAAGTTACGAAGTTTCTAAGTTGTGAGTTTTTTGGTTATGTGTTGCTAAGTAAGAAGAGTTTTAGGTTGTGTGGATTTTTCGGGAATTCTAAGTTATGGTGTTTCTACGTTGTGTGGTTTGTGCGTTGTGTCTCTAAGTTACGGTTCGATTGAAGACTGGTTATGTTTGTGACACACCCAAGGCCCGAGTGGTCCAACAAATGTCTATCTCTCTCTCTCTCTCTCTCTCTCGCAGGCGAGAAGGCCGAGTCCCGCCGGCTGAAGGATGTCCTCCGCGGCCTGCTGGTCCGCAAGGACTCGTGGTGCCAGGACCTCCTGCGCGCGCGGCTGCCCGCGGCTAGCTGGCTGCCCCGCTACGCCCTGGAGGACCTGCCCAGGGACTTCCTGGCGGGGGTGGCGGTCGGCTTCACCACCGTGCCGCAGAGCATCGCCTACGCCGTCGTTGCGAGGCTGCCGGCCCACGTGGGTGCTCCGAGGAGGGGCTGCTGCCCAGGGGCGCAACAACTACATTTCCAAAAGGGGGGGGGGGCAATATACCTTTTTATAAAGAATCATCGATCCCCCCCCCTATTGAAGCGGGGGGTCCGGGGGTCCTCCCCCGGTTAAATCTGTATTTCAAGGTGGAAAATTTTATTATCTAAAAATTGATTACACAGCACTTTATTTGCCCCCGTTTGCCCCCACTTCAAGGTTTCAGAGAGAGGGGGGGGGGCAAAATACCCTTGCCCCCCCCCTCCTGTTGTTGCGCCCCTGCTGCTGGCAGAACTTACAAACACAACACTTAGTAACACACGTGATAGAACTGTCTAAGACATGCCTGCTCTAACTTGTGTGTGTCTCTAATTCGTGATGGTTTTAAGTTGTGTGTTTCTAAGTCATGACGGTTCTAATTTATGCGTTTCTAATGTTATGATAGCACACAGAGAAAAAGTTTTTTTTTTTAAATCAAACAAATATTTCTAAAGATGTAATTCTCTGGCGGTATGATGAAAGGTATCACATTGTTGTGCCCAACACGCCAGCCTCTTGATTTACTGAAATCTGTAAACCATGCTTAGAAAGTTTGACTACAGATTTCAGTAGTCAAACTTACTACATGGTTTACAGATTTCAGTAAATCAAGAGGCTGGCGTGTTAGGCACAACAATGTGATACCAAACAAATATTTGTTTATATATGTCTAAACAAATATTTACTTGGTAGAACAAAATATTTTGTTAGTTTAACCAAATTCGGTAAGTAACAAAAATAATTTTTGTTACGTTTAACCAAATATACATTTGAGTTGAAAAAAATCTTTTTGTTGGGTCAAATAGAATCCATCCTACTACAAAATATTTTTGTTTGAATTAACAAACTATATTTATTTCGCCATATATAAACAAATATTTTGTTGAGGCAAACAAACCTTTCTCTCAGTGATACTAAGTTTTGATTTTCTAAGTTACGAAGTTTCTAAAGTTGTGTGTTTTCGGCATTGTGCGTTTCCACCTTGTATTCAATTCGGAGCTACATTCTCATCATCCCTTGTCGTCTCTAGCGACCACAATGTTGACGAGACGTTAAAGCCCCAATGTATTCATTAAATTTCCGAGGTAGCTTGCAATCGGCACGTGTGCTTGCAGCATGGACTGTACACAGTTATAAATTACAGTAATATTACGAACTTTTCAACATAGAATGAAACTGAAATAAACTTAAGAGTTCTTCGTAATTTCAAATAACTACTAAATCTTCGTAGAAACTACGCCGTATTTCGACTTCCGAGTTGTAAGTATGATTTGTTCTAAACAAAGGTAAACACACGCGTAAACAAAATAGAGTGTTGTTTTCTTTTCTGCAGACTTAACGTGTTTTTTTAATGTTTCGTTAATATACCAAGAATATTCTTTTGGATTCACGTTCAAAGCAAATGAACTCAACGTCCGTCAACTTACGAAGATAGCCGTAAATTTACGAGGACCCCCTGATGATCTTTAACCAGCATTATCCATAAATTGTCTGCCAAGTTCCGCAGTTCGCACTCCTCACTAGAGCTCGGCTCGACAGTGGTTCGCCCCCTTACCACGCACCTGTCCACACACACACAGTCTCCGCACCACTCAGTCGCACTCTCTTGGCCCATGGCTCCACGTCGCACCACTCTCGAGGGTAGGTCTCTCACACTCTACGCCAATGTCGCACTTCCCTTCGCTCGCGGAACCCTCGAAACTCTCAGAACTGCCGGGGAAGCAGCTTATACACTCTGGCATCCATCTCGAACGGACGAAAGCTGCTGTGAAAAGTCGCGTCATCACGGGCTGACCAGACGCATGGAAAAGTGTCCAGAAAGGTGGTGTTTATTCGCGTCACTCCGCGCTGCGGCCACGGGAAACCCGCAGGAAACCCCCAAGCTGCTAAAAGGGTCATTGACTATGGCCTGAGGCAGGATGGTGGGAGGGGAGCGGAAGGGAGGTGGATATTTTGTAACGGTGCACTCGGTGTAATGGTGCCCCATGCAGTTCGGGACGTGTGCTTGCAGTACGGCCTGTACTCGGCCATCATGGGGCCGTTCCTGTACCTGCTGCTGGGCGGCAGCAAGGACGTGACCATAGGCCCGACCGCCATCCTGTCGCTGATGACGGGCTCCTTCGTGGCCGGCCGAGGGCCCGAGTACGCCGTCCTGCTGACCTTCCTGTGCGGCTGCGCCATCTTCGCCATGGGGCTGCTGAGGATGGGTGAGTCTCCGCGGGATGGTGACTGTGAGCAGGTCCGGGATCAGGACTGATAGTCGCTGACTGCAGTGGCGTGGCGGACCGCGAGCGCAAAACTGCGGAGCAACAGATTCGATTCCTACTCGTCGAACTGCCTGTTTGGCCATTGGAAGGACTAACTGCCGATGTCCTGGTGTACTTTGTTGACTTCAAAAAATCTCACAGCACTTTGCACCCTCGTTTGTGACTTTCAATGTACTTGTGTGGTGATTTATAGCTATAACGTTAAAACATGCACTACATCCAATTACAACTTTTAATTAAACTTTTAATTAATAGTGCTTGTACTTTAAAAAAATTCCACCCAATTCAGCGAAGGAACCTTATGCCTATCTTCAAGAATCGGTCTAAACATCATCATTATTACAGACATGTAAAAATTTGTGCTGTCATCGTCGCGTTGTCCATAATAGGTACGTGTTTAGGTTCATCATTAGGTTTATGTGTTTGACATCAGCTGATCTAGGATTGTTCTCTATGGGTTTATGTTTTCAATTCTTAATTTTCGTTCTTGAATTTTTTTCCCGTGAAAAACTGCATTGGCGTATGTCCAAGATATCGTGTTAAATCATGGATCAATTTAAAGAACGTCGGGGTATCCTGCAAGCCAGGCCCGCAGACGACAGTGACGCGGACGACGCCCCCCCCCCCCTCCCCCAGGGTTCCTGATGGACTTCATCTCCTCGCCCGTGACGGCGGGCTTCACCTCCGCCGCCGCGGTCACCATAGGCTCCACGCAGCTCGGCAGCCTGCTGGGGTACGGCGGCCGCAGCGACAGCTTCGTGGGCGCCTGGCAGGAGCTGGTGTCCAAGGCGCGCGAGACCTCCCCGTGGGACGCGGCGCTGGGGGTGGCGACCATCGCAGTCCTGCTGCTCACGAGGGTGAGTCTGGTCCCACTTCCTCCGCCTCGCTCTGCCCTCGAGAGAAGCGTGGAAAAAAACCCACGTGCGATAAAGCACCGCGCCTACTTTCAAAAAAATAATTATCAAGGGCAGGGGCGTAGGAACTGGGGAGGACAGGGGGGACGTGTCCCCCTGAACTTTTTGGGTGGAGGGGACTGTCCCCCCCCCCACAATTTCTAGACCGTGATATATTTATTTTATAATATTATTCTGCCCAACTTTATTTGTAATTTCTTCACTCATCAAATTTTATCTTAAGGAAACAATAATAATTTTAACATCGATGTATCCAATGGTTAGATACAAAAACTGCTTAAAAAGTGCTATTTTGCACTTTTAAAATCAAAATTTTCCGTTGGAGGACCCCCGGACCCGTCTTAGTAAGAGGGGAATGGGTTTACATGACATCAAAATCATTATTTGTCCCCCCCCCCCAACTTTACGAACACAGCTACGCCAATGATCAAGGGCCGGTATTCCAAGACGTTCGGGTGAGGTAGCGAACAAGCACTGCCTTGTTGGGCCACGACCGTAACCTAGCTCGCGGGCCGTATTTCAGAACGTGTCCAAACAGATTCCCAGTAAGAATACCAATAGGCGACAGTTTTAATTAAATGTGCCCTGCGCGGGGCTATAAACTGGATTCATACGCATTCTAGATTACGTTTCGCAATCATTGATATACAATTTTGTAATGACAACAATTACTAGAGATAGCAGCACTATCTGCACAAAAATAGAACCCGTATTTCTAATTTCAAGTAGGTACTTTTAAATTTGCGATTATTTCTTGTTATTACCATTTAAGTGTACAGAATGTATTCCAGGATGGTTTCGCAATCATGAAGTTTCATTTGGCACACCAAAACGCTTGGTACGTCACCCGATGATCACAAAAATGACTACATACGAGTTGATGACGCCAGACGCGGGTCCGCCATCTGGACGAAATCAACGAAAACGTGTGCTCTGCTCATGCGCGGAATTTGGGCAACAGATCGGCAACGGATAGAACACCATTATCCGTTCCCTAATAATAAGGGACTGGTCGTGTCATATCGCGCTCTAGGAATACGGTTAGGGTACAGGTGTTTAATATTAATCACCAAAACCATTATTTTTGTGTCTTGGAATACCGGCCTAAGCTTACAATACTTCTTTGGCAAAGATGGCATGAACAAAAGGTTTGTGACTTATTTTCCCCAAATCACACATTTCTGATTTTTTTTTATAAAAGAATTTTAACTATTTTTCCTTAGGGCATCGCGGGGCTACTGCGCTCATTCTAAGACAGTCTACCGTAACGGATATGGGAAATGTTTTGGTGCCTGCTTTTCTAAGTCTAGACTATGGACCATAATGGTATGAGGGAGATAAACAGTTCTGGGAATAGCAGTCGTGATTCAAATAGGCAAGAAGGAATGTTGTTGACAGCTGAGTTAGAACTTGAAAGAAACTTCGGATGGTGCGATTGCAGTTTTACTTTTAATTAGAAAATAAAAAAAGGGCCGCGGGGGGGGGGGAGGGGGGTTTAATATAAAAGTAACCAAAGAGTATAAACAAAGATGTCTGCCACGACACTCAGCCGATGGACTGATCGTTTTGGACTGAAGAGACGCTGTTCCCCCACACACGTGGCAGTTCGGACATGGGTGTTCTCGAGCCCGCACGGGAAGCCACCAGTTCCGACTGATCAGTCCACCGCCCTTGCACACACACACACACACACACACACACCAACACACATCCACTCACAAGACAGGTCCGACTGTTCAGTCCCGACTGATAAGGCGCTAACACCCAGGGTCGCAACTAGAGGGGGACATACGGGGCTTGTGCCCCGGGCGCCACATTTTTGTGGTGGGAAGAGGGGGGGGGGTAGCGACTGGCAGAGTAATTTCTACTATAAATATTTACTTGAATATCGTATTATAAGAACACAGAAAAAAAATGTTTGGAGGGCAGATGAATTGAGTTATTTGTATTTTAAAGATACCTACACGTATATCGTCAAATTAAAAAAAAAAAAACTGTACTGTCCAACTTGCGATGTATTAAAAACGAAATGACTAAAAATAAATCTATTTATTTGCCATGTATAAGTTGAATTAAAATCATTTTTAAATAGTAGATATAATTATGTGGTGGCGATAAGAGGTGTTTTAGTTTGGTTGGTTTGAAAGAAGAAAAAAAAGGGTGAATAAGGAGTTGGGGGAGGGGGGGTGGGGGGCAAGATTATTTCTTGCCCCGGGTGGAAACTAGTCTAGTCACGTCCCTGCTAACACCTCCCGTGGTCCCCTGCGTCCCGGCGCGCAGAAACTGAAGGACTCGACCAAGACCGCCGGGGGCGGCGGTGACGAAGTCGGCCGCGCCAGGAGGGTGCTGGGTGCGGCTCTGTGGCTGCTGTCCGTCGGCAGGAACGCCCTCGTCATCGTGGGCGGGGCCGCCCTGGCGCTGGTGCTCGACCTCCACGGCGTCCGCCCCTTCTCGCTCACCGGTGAGTGCCCCCATCCACAGTCCCGGACTCTTGAGACAGACCGGACCTGTGCAAGGTAAATTGGCGCCCTAGGCGAAAAACCTTAATGCCTCCCCACCGAACACCCCAAAAAATTTTTTTCCTTGCCTCAAAAATACATCACGTAAGCCTAAGATTTTGTCAACAATCAAATGTAAGCAGGCTTGTGTATATATATATATATATATATATATATATATATACTTTTTTTACTTATTACAAATCATAAACAGGTCACCGTGGACTTTAAATAAATTACTTATATCAATATAAACATTCCAAACTGTTACAAAAATTCCATTTTCATCTAGTTTCAATAATCGTTAAACATATTATAATATCAGCTGTTATGTGTCGTGCTGCGCCGCCCCCAGCTACTTGGCGCCCTGGGCGGTCGCCTAGTTCGCCTATATGGATGCGCCGGCCCTGGAGACAGATCATCTTCAGCCGCTCCCTTCCTTTCCCAGTTCCTCCACACATCATACGATTGTGCTAGCAGTTTTAAAACAGCACGTTATGCAACTAAATACTGAAGTTTTTCAAATACATAGGATTTTTTTCTTCTTATTTAAATGTAATAAATGGTTGCTGCAGTTTCATACGGATGTTGTAACTACCAGGGGGGAAAAAAACATGAGTATACAGAATATTGTGACGCGTTACAAACTGATTAGAAAATATGTGCCTCTAAAAAGTACTCAAGGAACATTTCCTCCAAATTTCAAAACTCGAGGTCAAACAGTTTAGGCTGTGCGTTGCTTGTCAGTGATCTCCTTATTACACCTGCGTTATTCAAGATTTTGGTTTATCCGAGGTTGTCGTGGACCACTTCAACTCGGTTAGTCAGGACTCCACTTCTACTGCACTATGCATATCGTTGGAAAGGGCCAAAGGTTCACGCAAGTATCCCAATGTCCCGTTTTCGTGAACGATGCAAAAGTTGGTGAAGGATGGACATTTGCGAGTGAAGACATCAGACACATCGATGTTGGTTTTTGTCTTTCATTCTCTTACTTCTGATATCACACACAGGCCAATGTTAAAACGGTATTGTTGTCGACTACTACACATGTGCTAGTGTTAAGGGTTCTATTAAGTACATAGATAGTTATAATAGATGGCACTAGTACTGTGTTTCCTGTAACACAGGGAACATCACGGCGGGCTTCCCGCCGCTGCAGCCGCCGCCTTTCAGCGCCACGAGCGACGGCAAGGAGGAGAACTTCCTCGACATGGCGGCCGACCTGGGCCCCGGGGTGCTGGTCGTCTCCCTCATCGCCGTCCTCGAGAGCATGACCGTGGCCAAGGTCTTCGGTCAGTGCCCCGTCTCTCGTCGGGAGACTGCAGTCCTCGCCTCTCCTCCTCCTCCCTGGCGGAGGGGTTTCATTTCAAACACCACTGCTTCCATGCAGGGGCGCAACAACCTTGAAGTGGTAGCAAACGGGGGCAAAGAAAGTGCTGCGTAATCAATTTTTAGATGATAAAACTGCTTAAATAGCACCATTTTCCACCTTGAAATACAAATTTTCCCCGTGGGAGGACCCCCGGACCCCCCGCTTCAATAGGGGGGGGGGGATCGATGATTCTTTATAAAAATGTATATATATTGCCCCCCCCCCTTTTGTAAATTTAGTTGTTGCGCCCCTGCTTCCATGGAGTAAAGTTAGGAATTGTCACTTTCTAACCTAACCATCGCCACATTGTCCCGCGCACAAAACATAGCGTGAATGGTGCGTGGTAGCGTCTGTTGACGGTAAGTAAGTATGAATTAAAATCTACGTCGTTAGAAACAATAACTTTCGTAAAAAAAAGTCATTCAAAAGTTTTTCCACAATGCAAACATATATTTCAAAGACAACAACAAAAAAAAAGGGTTTAGGTGTTGAACATGGTACACTTGTACCCTAATAGTAATTCTAGCGCAAAATAGGACATGGCCAGTCCCGTATTTTTTATGAAACGTATTTTGGTGTCCTATCCGTTGCCGATCTGTCGCCCGAATTCCGCGCGTGCGCAGATTTCGTTGATTTCGTCCAGATGGCGGACCCCCGTCTGGCGCCGTTAATTCTGATTTTCTGATCATCAGGGGGACGAACCAAGCTTGTTGGTATGCCAAATGAAACTTTATGGCAGCAAAACTATCCTGGGGTACATTCTGTACACTTTAATTGTCTTAACAAGAAATAATCGCAACTGAAAAAAAAATTTTAATGCAGTTTTTTTTGGACGTACGCCATTGCAGTTTTGCACTGTTTGGAAATTCTGGTTCATACTTATAAACCATCGTCAGGCATGGTCAGGCGCCGTTCCCGCGAAAAAGGTTTTGGGCGTTCCGACACGTCGATGGTGGAGTAGAAGGTGACTTCAACGGGGACGCACCACAATGCCGAACGTACAATAACGCCGAAAACCATAACGCCGAATGCCAAATTGACTACAACACCGACAGCTAGAAAACTGTGACTTGTCCCGGGCTTCTGAGAGGGGCACAGGGAGGAGCGGGAGCGGTCCCCGAGCAGGGGTCGCTGCCCAATAGTAGGGAGAGGTAGGAGCGGTCCCCCAGAGAGGTCGCTGCCTACCAGAGGAGGGAAGGGGTAGGAGCGGTCCTGCAGAGAGGTCGCTGCCTACCAGGGGGGGTAGGGGTAGGAGCGGTCCTCCAGGGAGGTCGCTGCCTTAATAATACTGCTCAAGTATTCTGACACTTTTTATTTACCCAGAAATTACTGGGGAGAGCTTTCTGCCTGGCTTAGCTCAGCCAGGGTAAATATACAATGTCTGTACATATTCATTAGGGAGGGCACATCTGTACCCTTCCTGTGCATACATATTCGAATTACAATACTCTTTACATTCACTTATATAATTAACAGGTTTCTTGTAACAACACTGGGTATTTACATAATTGGCCTGAATTAGGCTGGGCAGGTAGACAAAGTTTCCTTAATTTACATTCCCCTTTGTCTACCATCTAGGGGCGGGTGGCGAACTAACTTTCCTCCCCATAGATTGTGTAGGAGGGGTGGCGCATTTGGGGCTTGTGCTATCATACCAGCCGAGGCCAAACTGGTGGACATGACAATTCGCCCCCCTCCCTCTGTGGCCTTGACTGGGATCGTTGCACATGCCAGGAGTCAGCACGCTGGGCTTCAGTCCCAGGGCTGGCTCCTCTACACTGGCCACTACACTATGTGGAGGATAGACGGTAGCGGGCTGGTCTGCCCAGCCGTTCCCATGGTCGTAGGGTCCTGGAGGTAGTTGTCCTGGTGAAGAGGGGCTAGTAGGTTCCTGGGGTTCGGGGTTTTTGGACAGATCTGTTTTCCGTCTCCATGGCTGCAGGTGAATCCTGTTCTGGGGAAACCATATTCCTCGGTCTGGAAAAGGCTCTTTCTTCCAGTGGCATCTTGCCTTTGAGAGGTCGCCGCTCAGCGGCTGTCTCCATGACTGCATGGTCGATTTCCCCTTTGGGGTTCCTCCTTTCTGGCACCACTGAAAACCACTGCCCGAGTTATTTTGGCTTAGCTTGGTTGTGGCAGAGCGAAGGGAAGGAGTTTCTTGAGGTCTCTGGTCCCCTTGCGACAACACAACCATCGGTTGGTCTCTGTGTTGTTCAGTGCAGATTCCAGGATTAGGGTTACCACCACTTTGATTAGGGGCATTCAGGTCACCCATTCCTTTGGTGCCCCAGTCAAGAGTCCGGCGGGACGTTCGTCCGAAGTGTATAGTTTGATCTTCAAAGTCCAATATCGCCTGCTGCTGAGTGAGCCAATCTTGGCCCAGCACAAGTTCTTCTAGAAGGTCCTTTGCGACTAAACATGGGATATCCATCTCCATATCGGCTATGCAGCATTGTACCACAGCATTGCCCAGTAAGGTCATGGTGGATCCCTGGGTGGCAAGCTGTGCCATTTGGGGTTGGGAATTAATAGGGGTCCCTATTATCTGCACCACACTCTCGCGCACATAATTAGTGGTGGCGGCTGAGTCGATAAGAGCCTGAATGGGCTGTGAGTCCAGTTGCACCTTGACTCTTGGCAGTTCTGGTTGTGGGTGGTGCTGTACGCACATAAGGCTCGGGGTCGGTCTACCTTCGAGCCGAGCTTGGGAGTTGAGGTCTTCTACCTTCGGTGTAGGGGTAGGGCTCGTTGGCACCACTCTTTCCCTCCAGGGGTCTACTGTGTTGAGGCTGTTCCTTTCAGACTGTTGGCAGTGGAGCACTGGGCAGTCTTTGTGAAAGTGTTGTTCAGGGCAGTGCCAACACTTCGGCAACCTTTTGTTGGGGGTAGCATATTCTTGTACCAGGGTTGGTGGTGAACAAGGTTTACTTGTTACAGTGCCCCTAGTTTCGAGACAGTCTCGCTGCACGGCAGTGGCTCGAACCATAAGTTCGGATAAATTCTCGGGAGGCGGATGCCGTAGAAATGGCCGTAGGTTGGGCCGCACCAGCTCCAACAAGGTAGGAAAAAATTCATTTGGGTCTCTCCCTGGGTGTAGCCTCTTATAAAGTTTCCTTTTCTGTAGTAAGAAACTTTCGACATCCTCTCCTTCCTTTTGTTTGGTACCATATAATTGGGCAGTAAGCTTTGCCAGTCTTGATTGGCTTCCAAACTGGTTCAGGAAGCCCCCTGTGAACTCTTCCCAGGTGTCATACAGCCCTTCATGGTTATTCCACCATCCAGTAGCTTCTCCCATTAGTAGTCCTCCGACATGGTCAATCCATTCGCCCTGGGGAATCCCCTGGGTCTGTAGGGCCTGCTCCCAGTGCTGGAGCTGTTTGACAGGATCCTCATGGTCTTGTCCCCGGAAAGGCCTCGGTGTCATCTTCGTTTCGGCGCCACTGGGAATTTCTGGGGTGTTCCTACATATCCCGCACTTGAAAGAGAGTTCCGTGAGGTTCAGTGGGGTGTCATCCCAGCCTAAGCAGGATAAATGGTACTCCCGATAGCAGCTCTTGCAGGTGGTAAGCACTAGGGCAGTCCGTGGGCAGTCTCGGGCGAAGCATCGGCGTGGTACAACTGACGTTGGCTTCTGGTCCCGCAATTGTTCTCGGCAGGTTTGGCATATGTGGATGAAGTCTTGGGGATCGAGGTCTCGATTATTGTGTCCCAGACACTGCAAGTGGAATAATGTCCTGCAACACACGCAGGGGGTTTGGGGTCCATCCTGGGTACTGCAATCTGGGGCGGCACACGGTGTAAACTCCATTGCGGTACTTCTGTTGGGCGCCACCAGGTGTTGTCTTCACTCCTGGAAGTGGATGTTTGCTCCGGCTGTGCTGATAGCTCTCGTAGAGGCAGGGCGTGGTCCTCAGGTTATCCAAGCTGACAGGCCCCACGTTGGGCGCCAAATTGACTTGTCCCGGGCTTCTGAGAGGGGCACAGGGAGGAGCGGGAGCGGTCCCCGAGCAGGGGTCGCTGCCCAATAGTAGGGAGAGGTAGGAGCGGTCCCCCAGAGAGATCGCTGCCTACCAGAGGAGGGAAGGGGTAGGAGCGGTCCTGCAGAGAGGTCGCTGCCTTAATAATACTGCTCAAGTATTCTGACACTTTTTATTTACCCAGAAATTACTGGGGAGAGCTTTCTGCCTGGCTTAGCTCAGCCAGGGTAAATATACAATGTCTGTACATATTCATTAGGGAGGGCACATCTGTACCCTTCCTGTGCATACATATTCGAATTACAATACTCTTTTCATTCACTTATATAATTAACAGGTTTCTTGTAACAACACTGGGTATTTACATAATTGGCCTGAATTAGGCTGGGCAGGTAGACAAAGTTTCCTTAATTTACATTCCCCTTTGTCTGCCATCTAGGGGCGGGTGGCGAACTAACTTTCCTCCCCATAGATTGTGTAGGAGGGGTGGCGCATTTGGGGCTTGTGCTATCATACCAGCCGAGGCCAAACTGGTGGACATGACAACTGCTGTGTGTTACCACAACGCCGAAAAATGTCATTGCAGGACTGCCACAAAGGTTAGGTTAGGTAAGGTTAGATTAGGTTAGGCTAGCCTAGGTTAGGTTAGGTACACAAATTCATTCAGTTGTTTTTCATTTTTCTCCTGTGGCCTCCCTCCCCCCCCCCCCCCCAGCAGCATCATTTTTCGGCGTTGTTGTATTTCGTGCGTTGTGGTACACAGCCGTTTTCTAGCTGTCGGCGTTGCGGTCAATTTGGCATTCGCCGTTATGGTATTCGTTCGGTACGTTCGGCGTTGTGGTAACGACCCGACTCCAACCACCGGAACTCGCTGCCCCGTGGTTTCAGCCCAGGGCAAGCAGCTGGACGTGACGCAGGAGATGCTGGCCCTGGGGGTCGTCAACCTGGCGGGGTCCTTCGTCGGCTCCATGCCCGTCACCGGCTCCTTCTCGCGCACCGCCGTCAACAACGCCTCTGGGGTGCGCACCCCGCTCGGGGGACTCTTCACCGGTCAGTACCTACGCAGCGACCCCTGTCTCGTCCCTGGGGGGGAAGCTACTACCTTTGAATATACTGTATAGAAGTCGCCAGCCCAGGTTAAAATTTCTAATACGGTTTTGAGGCAGTTGGTTGATTCACCGCCGCAATCGCCGCCATCTCTAGGGCATCGACTTGTGGTGGTCCCTAAGCGGACAAGTGTCGAACTCTTCAAACACCCCTTCCCCCTCCCGTTGAACGACCTTGAGCTGCAGTGAATGATGGTGGGGGGTGCGGGGAATGACAGCGGGCGACAGTGCTGCGCTCTAATGTGTAAATAACAACCTAAGACGATACAGGGCGTTACGGCAGCGCCCTGCAGCGGTGAAGTTCCCAAGCTGCTTATCATACGCTCCTGAAAAACGTATAGTAATTCCTATCCACTCGCGACTTCTATACAGCATATATATTCAAAGATACTACTGTGGAGTGGTCAGGTTGACTCGCCTCCCGGCGGAGCTAGGTGGAGAACTGGACCCTTGATTTGTGCAGAGCACCAGCGTTGGAATCCTGATCCAGCCATTCTGGCTTCAGTGTTCCATCGTTTCCTCCCCGCGTTCACTCCAGTGGGTTTACGATTGAAAAAATAAGAACTGGTCGTGTAAGAGTTTTGATGGGTCATGTGGAAATCATTTGTTGACTTAAGAACCAACATTGATAGTTATGTTCAATATTTTTTTCCTTAAGAATTATATGAAGCAGCAGTAAGAGCACAGTAGATTGTGTTTTTTTTGGCACGACCTAATGTTTCCTTGGGGAAAGAATGTGATGATATGGAACACGAAAGGAATAGGAAATGCAGAATTGTTAGCATCATGTTAATAAACCATGAGATACTAAAAAAAATTGCAAAAAATATTAAAAAAAAAAAAGAAAAGCTCCGATTGGAATCCATATTTCGTTTTATGATTTCAGAAAAATAATTATTATGTGGTGTTTCTGCTTGATTTTTGCTCTTATATGTATCTATAAAAATGAATTTACAAGTCATGAATATATTTTTTAGTTGTGCAGTCATTTTGGTGGCTTGGAATAGATGATATAGTAGAGTCCCAAAAACTCGGCCTAATGTGGACCGAAGGATGGTCGTGTTATCGGGAATGGGGTTAAAAAATAGTAAGTACGAGTGTTTCCTCAGAAAAAAATAGTACTGTACTTGTATGTATTGTTTTCTTGATAATACAACAGAGAATAAACTGCCCAAACACCCTTACACAAAGGAAAAGTACGTACTTTATGAAGGCATAGATCATTTACTACATGAAACTGAAAATTAATGAATACACAGTGTACAGTAATTTACCTGATAAGACAGACCTCAGGAAAATACTCTATGAAGGCATTAAGCTGTGTATAATTAAAATTAACTAGCCGACTTTGCAAAAATTGGGTACATTTTTTTAAATAAATGCGTAATGTCCTGTTGTCTTCCGCACTTCACTCTGCATTTTGCTGCTTCATAACGAAGACGACGAAGTTCATTACCAACGCACCTTGTTGTTCAAAATAATGAAGGGCGGTTTCAACAGCCTTTAGTCCCTCACTTAGTGATATATTTTAGGAGTTTGTACGGTGGAGTCCTCAACGTCAATGAACAGCTTAGCCTTTCCCGAGTATATAAATAACTGAAGGGCTAGACTGTTGGTTGAATATACAATGAAATATGTTAAATTCTCTAATTATCATTATTACAACCCGTTTACAAGGGACTTGTGTGAGAAACTCATTTAAAAAGGGAAACATGTGACATCATATTGGTACTACTCTTGTTCCCTATCCAACATTTATAGTTTTCCCTCGTTTCTGTGATTGAACTTCCCTTATTTCTGTGATTGAACTTCCCTTGTTTCTTGTTACTAAAATAAGTAAGGAATCGTCTCGTGTGTAACGTCATTCAAATGTTTAGTAGCTATTTAAGTCGTAGTGAGTAATCAGTGCAAACTGTTAGCAGAAGGGAGAACAGTGGTGGTGTTTTCCCGCCTGGGTAACTGGTCTTGGTTTCCTGATAGTAAATAATGAGTTAATAAAAAATGTTTTGACGACGAAATACCAATTAGGCTTACTTATCTTGGAGACACTGCATAGATACTAGAGAAAATCTTATAAACTATTTTTTTTATATATATTCCCTAAAGAGGTTCAAAACTAATACCCTAGACTAAAATGTCAGATATACAGATCACTGGGCCCCTAGACCAACAGTATTGCAAGAAAATCTTCCAGCAACATCTGCTGCACTTACGTAGTGTATTGGTGGTGTTTGGTGGTTATTAGTTTTTCGACAGGAAGAAAATTCTAAGAAGTTGGCACGTTTTCTGTTACCATTTACAGCTATAGCATAGGATAATGTGTAGTAAGTATTAGACGCTAGATACAGAAATATATGCTGCTTCTTTATTTCCTTCCCGCAGGAAATTGCAAACCAAAAGCGTGCATCAATTTGAAGTCGAAATTGTTGCAAAAATTGGAACTGACAGGTACCTAAGTGGGCGAAACTTCTGCAAGCGGAAACCCGCGTAACAAGACACTTCCGGTGCCTGTCACCGTGGTTCGAAGAGGAATGTTCGTTTGAGAGTCTCTCTTCTGCACGTCAGTTACGCCGCTGCTTGCCAACGAAGCGCGCCGTAGGATCATTATCTGAAGACCCGCCCCAAGGGAGGAAGAAGACGATTAACAGTCAGTACATTGCTTGTTCCCGGGCCTTCTAGCAGGTGCTGATTTTCTGCCACAGTCGGCATGGTCTACGCAGTTACCTCATCGGTCACCAGCACGACCACCCTCAGTGGTCACGGGCCGGCGAGGACAATAAGCACACACAGTGCACAAAATAGCATGTGGTTCCATTTCCGCTGCTTACCGCCTCAGTGCAGACATACAGCCTGTTGTTGACAATAATCCTGCGCATCAAATGTGGGAGGTCTGGTGGGAAAACGCTTTACGCATGAATTAAACACAACTGTAAACTGGTTACATAACTGTGCCGAATTATTTTTTAGGTTTGCAAGCTATAATAGGTGCCAGTAAACAAGGAAAAACAAGGCACTGATTGTTATAGCTAGAAGAGAGACCGAACAGGGCATTGAACCGGGTCCGTAAAATATATTCTATTGAAAGCTGGAGATTTGAGATGATATACAACATATAATAAAATAGATTATTTTTTACCCTAAGGAGATGTATGGAGACAGTAATCGAATGTCAAGGTTTCAATACTCTTGATGTACACATTTTAATTACAGCACATCAAAATCTGCGCAAACGCACGCTAACTTGCATGTCCAAACATTGAAAGATGAAGCGCAGTGGTCAAACACGCTTTTTTGGTGGAAGGTAATGGGGGACTATAAACCTGGACCAGCCGTCACGCGTCACGGTGTCTGTTTCCCCCATGGTTCTCCAAAATCACACATCTCGAGAAAATGCCAAGATGGTTCCTTTTACCAAAGGCAATGGTCAAACCTTTCCCAGATCCCTTGGATTCTGTTGTTGCACATCTCCGTCTACAAAGGTCTCTCTGACCAAGAGATGTGATGCGGTATGAATGAAACGAACTGCACCCTTACCACACACTGGCTGGTGTTTTTATTTCCAGGGTTGCTGATCCTGCTGACGCTGGGACTGCTCACCGACTTCATCGCCTTCATCCCCAAGGCCAGCTTATCCGCTGTCATCATCAGCGCCATGCTGTTCCTGGTGGAGTACCGCATGGTGCCTCTGCTCTGGAGGACTCGAAGTCAGTACCTCACGCACACTCGTTACCTTCCCTATCTCAGGGATGTAGGAACTCTTCTGAAATTTGAAGAGATGTAAATTTAAGGTTTCATATCACACATTTATGCACAGAAGTTTAATGATATTGGATCTTCCAAGATTACAGAGTTTTCTAGACCACTTGGGTATTGACTCGGTGCTCAAAAATTTCAATCACACTTTGGAGTTTGAATAAAACCCACCAACCTCTCCATGAAAGGAGAGAGTAAAAACCAATTTTTTTTTAAATCGATGTGTAATATCTTAGCTCTCGGTAGACGGAATTTGGCGGGAGTAATTTCGTGAATGCAACGGAAATGTGAAACAGAAAGTAGGGAGCAACGGTTCTGCTCCCTAAGGCGAATAGCACGAATCATATTTCACGAAAACAAAGAAAACGTTATAGTATAAACTTTTTGATAAATTTTAACAAGATGGACAGTATTTTAATCAAATTCAATTTCGAAAATTAGATCCAAAACCATAGTTATGTATTTTTTCAAGTCATTTTTGCTTTTATCAGAGCCGTTTCATAATCGATTAAAATTTATGTATGTTAATCGAATTGTTTAATATTCTACGTATTCACTTTTACGATTCCGGCACTGAATTCTAGCGGCGGGTGCGGAAAGTATGTGTGATTCGCGTCCAGTTGAAATGTAGTTGAAAACACATTTTACGTGTATTTATCACTCTCGGCATTATTTTAAAGAATTCTATCTTAAAATTTATGTCCGAGGCCGAGTTTCGTATTATAAGAGTGTTTGCAACTTGAGAACGCATTAATTGGCCTGTTACCGACGTTAGATGTTATACATCACTAGCTAGTTCTAAAAGACTTGCTTTCTTTTTTTTTATTTCCTTATTTACTGTTTCGACGATTCCCAAGAGTTTCAACAACTCCATGGATGCAATTATTTTTTGATTCAAGCAATGGAGAATTTTGATTAATAACAACTTTTTGGACATACGCCATTGCAGTCACTGTTCGTCATATAAAAAAAATATAGGATGCAAAATAAGAAAAAATTTTTTTAAAAAAATTCACAGAAAACAAGCCTAAATCAAGTCTAATAGATGGACCCAACAATGGAATTAAACATCTATAATGGACAACACAACAACGTCAGCACAGACGAACACATTAAAACTTTAATTATCAAACACCACAAGAATTCCATGAAAGGAATATAGTCATGAAAAAATAACAGCACGCCATATGCTGATTTAGGCTAGTTCTCTGTGAATCTATGTTTTCATTTTTATTTCGTACCAGCAACCCTAACATCGCTTTTAATTATGAATGTTGAAACAAACTACTAAAAATAAAAAAATATAATTTGTATTGAAAATATGACACAAAATTGCCAAAAAATTACAAAAAAAATTATGTTGATCCGATTGCTACAAAACTTCACAGGATCTTTCGCTGGGCTATTCTTAAAATTACCTGAAAATTTCATCAAAATCGGTCCAGTGGTTGTATTCTTGACATTTTTCGATGACGAACAGTGCAAAACTGCATGGTTTATGTCAAAAAAAGTTGTATTAATGCTAAGTCTCTTGCCATGTCGAATCAAAAAAAAAATTATCACGGAAGCTTTATTGAAAGTAGTATCAAAATATTTGAAATTGTAAGATGGTATTAAGTAGATAGTATTTTTTTTTTTTTTTTTTACAGAACTGGACCTTGTTCCTTTCTTCGCAACATTCGCGGGCTGCCTCTTCCTCAGTCTGGACTACGGGATACTCGTGGGGGCACTTATAGATGTATCTTACATCTTGTACAAGTCGGCTCGTCCCAGCATGCACGTGAAAAGACTCAAGGTACAGGACAATTTTCTCTGAACCCTTTATCACATAGAACATTCTGTATGTCTTGTCAGTACAGTGTCAATTCTAGGTGATGAATTTCTGATACATTTCAGACTGACTCCAGCACTGATTTGAATTAAACAGACAAGCAGGTTTAACACTATACAGCGGCTTCGTGCCCAATTGCGGTATGACACCGTGACAGTACATTCTTTTAAAGATTCCTGAAATGTGAGAGCTTGATTAAAAATAATATCTTGGACATACGCTATTTTTTGGTTTAAAACTGGTTATCTTAAAAAAAAAAAAAACAGAAATGACCAACAAGAACGAATATATAAGCACTCGGAGAACAAGTCAATATCAGCTGATGTCAAATCTTACATGCTTGGACAACGCAGATAAATCCGAGGAAGGAATTTAGTCAGAAAAAAATTCAGCCATTACGAACACAATAGGCTGATAACGACGAGACAGTTGCAGTAAGAACAGTAAATTCAGAAAAAAATAAACAACTCTGGACAATATGACGACGCACAGACAAGCCCAGCGATGGAACTAAACAGTATAATTCTACGGCACTACGACATCACGGACTAACACAGCAGGCTTTCTATGATAGAACATTGGTGACTTTTTGGGAACGTGCATCTGCTCGCATCATCAGGCACAAGATCAAGAAGAGGTGTTCTCTCACTCTGGTGACGTTGTGGTGCGCTTGCAGGCGGGCTCGCAGGACATGATGTTGGTGCGGATGGAGCAGGGCCTCACCTATCCCTCCGCGGAGTTCTTCAGGAGGGCCATCCTGGACAGGTGTGCCCCAGGGGAGGAGGGGCCCCTGCCCGTCGTCGTGGACGGCACCCACATCTACACCATCGACAGCACCGTGGCCAAGGTGTGTGTGTGTTTCACTTCGGGTAATCCTTACCACGAGCTCGGGGACCATGTCATGGAAACATTCCCATAAGCTGTTTGGATTGACATCTGCTGACCGCCCACCCTCCGAAGCCATTCATCGTGTAGTCATGCGTCTTCTTGGCAACGTCGTCCTCTTGGCATATTCTACGTAAAGTTTATTTGCATAAAAAAATATATATTTTTGGAATTTCAGATCAAAATATACTTTCACCTTAATATGCAGATGTAAAATTTACAAGAGGCTGAAGATCCTTTCTGTGCCTCAGTAACGTTAAATGGTAAAATTTTTATAACATAAATATGTAAGCATTACATTAAATTATGTTTAAATCAGCATAAAATAAGACATACAGACGTTACCGGCAAAAAAAATTCAAACATTTCACTTTTTAAATTTGTGCAAATCACTCTTTTCGGCTCACTGCCACCCTAACTGGATGTGAACACAAACATGCTCGATTGGTATGAGTTCATCTACAGCGATAATTCGTCATATTTTTATTTCAAATTTTTTTGCTTAGTTCAGATATACTAAAGTGGATTACACTTACCCATGAATTTTGTCTCTCATGATAAATTATGTCTAAGATAGGCTTGTATCTTGCAATGCCTGACTAACCTACAAATAGCCAACTTGGTCGACGGTCTTGTAACATTTGCAGGACATCTTGGCACCAGCTATCTTTTAGGCTTTTCCTGCAGCCTCTTTTTCAACTGCTGACAAGGTCCTGTGGACACGCGTTTTCTCCGCGTGGTTTGAACGTGAAAGTTTTCACTTGCGATTGCAGAGCCTCAAGCTGCTGAAGGAGGACCTCGAGAAGCGCGACCAGCCCGTCATCTTCTGGAACTGGAGAGGCAGCGCGCAGACCATTTGTCAGGGACTGGACCCGGTGATGAGGTTCAACTTCCGCTACGGCCACACGGTGCACGATCTCTTCGAGGATACCAACGGTAGTTCTCTTAACTCTCGCATTCCCTCCCTGTAAGGCCGCAGTAAGCAACTGACACAGCTGACTCATTCCGCCGTCATTTACAGTGTGCGGTTTTAATTTAACTTGCTAGTACGTAGAATAAATCGGTATTAATTGTTTCTGGACTGGCAAGGTTAAATTCAGTACCTAAGCTAATATGTAAGTGATCTCCTGTTAGACATTCCAAAATTAAGTTGAAGACTTAAACAAAACCCTAAAAATCCTATAAAGTATAATAGGATACATGGCATGGTTTTAGATATTTTTTTGAAATACTTGTTTGACAGTCAGAAATTGTGTGTAATTGAGGAAAGATAGTCATTTTTCTGTAAAGGATTTTAGTTTGCAGTAATGACAATCTTAAGGATGTGTGAAAGAGTCAAGATTATATCGGGGGTACTAATTAAACATTTTTTCTACCGCAGCGATCTTGAATTTTTCAAATATATTTATCCTTAGTTTAGGTACATTTAAGATTTCTTGACCTACTTCTGAGCGAATGTTGAAGTTAATATTCGAGGATTGGTGTAACTATTATGACTTTTGAACTAAGTTACCTGAAATACTTATTTTCACCTATCAGTAAAAAAATTGTTTAATTAAAATAGTAAAATATGAAAAAAAATAGATATTAATTATGCTTTGACATGTCAACAATTAATTTGGATGTTTATTATAAAAAATTGCATTTACACCTAACCTACGAATTTTTTTTTATTAATTTACTATTTAATGTCAGGATAGCATGCTATAGCAAAAATTACAAATTATAGAAAAAATATAAACCAATCTAAAAGGGCAGAGATCAATCCCATGTCACTCTGTGTTTCAGAAACGTACCGGCACATCCTTAATACGAAGAATGCTTTCCTTGAGGTACCTGTGATATCGTAATGTCTTTGTAGCTGCCACCGAAATGCAACTGGCTGTCCAGTCATTTGTCTTCAGCCACAAGCAGTGCCATCCTATCCATTTACCAGTCAGTGCAAGCTCTGAGGAAAGGAGCTGGGATTGGCTTGTTCCTGCTAAACCTAACAGCTACAATAAAAGTTCCATCAAAACTAGTTCTGATAATTTTATTTTAAACATTTTGTCCGTACATACATGTTTTATTTGATAACCTTAGTCTCTGTATCTGTATCTCTCTCCCCTCCCTCTAGCTCTTTATCTACATGAAGAAGTATCATGCCCAGATGACACATCATATAGGCACGCGCAAAAAGGGCACACCTTTGGGTAAAAGGTTACTCAGGATTGTTTACTTTACAGTCATAGGCCAGTATTACAGCAGCACATCGCCGCCCTCTGTTCGTAAATCTTCCATCCCTCAACGTCACGCAGCTAGCCAGGCGATTTCAACTTGAATTCATCCATCTGTCGTAATATTTCACAAATCAGTTCTGCCAACAATGTATGTGTTCTCTTTCAGAGATCTATCTCAATGTTATTTATTATTTAAGTTGTGTTCCTGCACGTATTGTATTAGCAAATCCTCAGAAAAATTCAGGGTCACAATTGGATTGATTGAATGTAAGTTTTAACAGTTGTTATGTTTTTATGCAATACACCTGAACAAACAAATACAGTATGATCCATATGCCTTTATTCTGATGACAACTGTTCTTTAAGGAGTTGGCAACACTGGGTCAGATGGTGGTATGATGGTGAACTGTACTTGGAGTAAGTGTGATTTGTAAAGTGTCCTGGATGATATCAATAAAGATCAGTCGCATAACAGAAGAAGGTTTTCAGCAGTTGCTGTATATCCTAATCTATGCAATAAGCTTTTAATTTTACAGTTTTGTTTGAAGATGTCATTAGTTTATGATGTCGAACGAACTGCCTCGATGGGGAAATCACCACTTGGGGATATTTAACCTCAAACCACCTGCGGCCATTTATTTCTCTTCGCCTGCTCTCTGGAAATAAAGGAAACACAACTTTACAAGGTATAAGTCGGCGTCCGGAAATTAGATTAATCCCGACAGTGAGAAGATAAACATTTTTCTCTACCTTCTAGGAGAAAGAGCTGAAGAATTGTGATCTCACTTTGCTCCTGAACCCTCCACTTATAACAAAGAAATATAAACTTTAAAGAATAATTTTAATCCACTTAGAAACCCAGTATTCAAAAGGTTTAAGTTAAATTTTATGGTATTGGGGCTCAGTGAACCAGTGGATGAGTTCATTAACACAATGCTTACTTTATCAGACATTTTCGCCTGCTGTGAATTGAAACATGAACTCATCAGAGATCATCTTGTAGTAGGAATGAAAGATAAGACGAGTGAGCAACCTCAGCTGCGGCAGACCTTACCCCTGGAAGAAACTGTTCTGGTGGCAAAACAGGCAGAGTTGTGGTCTCACCAGTCCCAAGTTCAGCAACAGGAAGGTTGAATAAGTATATTGATTAACAGGGTGCAGGGTGGATCAGCAAGAAGCCACAGTGGGAGCTCATCGGAGAATCGGAGGACACTTTACCCTTTCGGAGAGCCCCACTGAGTGCCAGGTATCAGTGTGCATTCTATGGGCAGGGACAGCACGAGCCAAAGGATTTTTTCTTTAATCTTATAGAATTCCGTTGGAAGATTTTTTTTGTTGCAGCCATCATATTAATGATTCGCAATTAAAACCAACAGCTGACTATCAGACTATCAGAAAGAGAGAGAGAGAGAGAGAGAGAGATAGATGTCTTGCAACACTTAAAAAACAAATCTAACCAAGTTCTAGTTCATTTTATTACTAACACATCCAATATTACACAACACATGTCGTAAAGTTTTAGTTAGCCAACATTCGGTGAAATAAAATGTCAGTTTGGTGGCTGGGACTGTCTTCTCAGCTAGAAAACCTAATTCATAACTGTCCAGAATACATCCAGGAAAGGCATAATCCTAGGCATATAGAAATATGTCTCGGCCCTAGATGTTCATAGCATTAGATTTCATTAATGATTGGTACCTAATAGTCACAGATAACACTTCCCGATTTTTGAGATCATTTCTGTGAATCGTATGACTGACACCATAGTGATAGGTAAGTCGAAGAAAAATTTTGCTCATTTTGGGATACCCGAGGTACTGCATGCTGACAAATTGTTCCCAAATTTTGTCTAGAGTTTTGGGACATTTGCCAGAGACTATAATTTTCATGTGAAAATGTCTTCTCATTATCCACAGAATGAGAAGACTAATATTTTCAAAATCACTGTATAGTTATATCTTCGGAAGCAGCTAGAATGGGGAAAATATTTGATCAAAACAAGATAAACACGCCTTCACAGCGTCCCTCGAGTGATCGACAAGCTATTATTGCCGATTCCGCCTTCACTTGCCCATATAATGCACAATTATACTATGGATACCTACTCCCTCTAATCATCTTCAGTATTCCTTACCATATGAAGTGAACTTTAAGACTCCGGAGTGTATCTCGATTGAAGCTAAATCCCATAACCCAAATATAAATAAAATTGAACTCCTCAGAACTCTCCGCTCATTGCCCTGTTCCCAACACATTTTCACGGATGTCTGGATAGATGAAGAACATGTGAGTTTGGCCTTGTTTCTCCCTTCCACAAAACAATCGGGATTCTATAAATTGCCTTCTTAATACAGCACCATATTCCAAGCAGAAACTTTCGCAATTTATCAAGCCGTCTGATACAGTGTTCAACAGGAGCTAGGGAATATGGCCATACTTACAGACTCGCACAGTTTCATTCAATCCCTCTCATCCTTTTCTCCTCCATGGGAACCTTTGATTTTGGAGAATCTAAATGTTTGTCTACAACAGTATAACTTGGGGAGTATATTTAAATTTATTTGGATCCCAGGTCACATTGGTGTTACTGGAAATGGAACTGTTGACAAACTAGGTAGGATAGCATCGCGGGAAGTCCAATTAGCTCACGATATTTCTATTATGTGTCTTTACACATGGCTCAAATGAATGATTTTTCAAAAATGGGAAATGGATTGGATCAGTTACCGGGCAGCACATCTTTCTTTATATACTTTATCACACCCGACATTAGACCCTCAAATCCTGAAGACCAACTCTTATGGTCGACACACTTATTATAGGTACCTCTTTTCGTATCCGTTCCAGTCATAATTCTTCTCCTGTCCATCTTGCTAAAATACACATTATACCAAATCCAAGACAGCAATCAGCCGACGTTAATAATTTTTTGTTAGAATGCCCACAATTTGCAGATGATAGAACAAGTTTGTTATGGGAGTTAACAGAGTTACGACTACCATTCCCAATTAAATTCCCGGATAAGTTAATAGGTTCTCCTTTTGCTATTTATGGCGCTACCTATTTCCAATTTTCTTCACCATCACAAGTATCCATATAATTTCAATTAATTCTTACTTTTATCGGAGCTTTCCTAGAAAATTTTATTTTTCGATCCCTATCCCAACAGACTGCTTTGGATTTGTACGAATACTTATCAAGTAGTATCTCAGTGCATTTTTCAATAATTCTCTAATTCTTTAAGCATTGGTCGTTGGCTTTGCGCTTACTATCATAATTAAAAAAAAAAAGGGTGTGGATGTCTCATGGACACGGCCGTGTGTTTTATGTGAATACGTGTACGTAACAAGTAATATTTTCTATACAAAATATAAAATACGCTTGGCCGTATTCATTCTTATATTTCCTTCCCGGTACTGTTTCACTCGGTCATATGGTATTTGATTGATATCATTCGATTGCTTAATAGGCCAGCCCTACATTTTCCAAATTTTAGTAGCCACCACCGGGGCAGAGGATGTTTTACTCTGCCTCCCCTTCCTTTCCCTCGTAGGCAGGACAGGAAGGGGGAACCAAAGGGATATGGAAGGGGGACTGAAACTGTGGCACTCAGTCCTCCTCTCCGCACATACAGCTGGGAATCAGCCCGTACAGTACTTAGACGAGGGGGGAGGGGAGGGGCTATCCTTCCATTCCCTCCATCTAACTAATGATAACCCCCTGGGAGGACAAGAGCCCCTTGACGGGCTTGTACCTCCCCCGCGCTGAGGGGCTGCGTCCCAATGATGATCAACCTGCGACTTTTGGGAAGCCCTTTCCAACCATATATCATCTCTGCATTTGGATTTGGCTTTTTGATATGTATAGGCCGACATTATATATTTTTGATTATATATACTTTTATTTTAACAGCATATATATTCACTGTAACTATTTTACACTGTTTTATATATGCGATCGATAGATTTTGACGACAGCTGACAATTGAAACAAACGAACAGCGTAGCTTCTCCGAGTCAAAAGTTATAATAAATGAAAGTCTCGAAAAGCAGCAAAATGGGAAGCCTTCTTTTCACAGACAAGAGAACCAAACCCGAAGTTCCCGAAGTTCATGCTCGCATTTTTGGTTTTTGATTTCACATTATCTTTAATGTAGCTATCCTAACCAAATCAACCGTCCACAATGTTTTAAAGTATTTATAATGTAGCTAAACTAACCTGATTGACCATTAGTTATTATGAGTTACAATCAGGGGCCTGCCTAGGGGGGGGGGGGGGGGGGGAGACGAGCAGGACCGGACCCCCCCCCCCCAGGGCTAAAAATATTTTAATATTAAATTCATAAAATGAAAAAATAAATATTTAGTAAGATATTAAAATAAATTCAATGACACAAGCATAAATGTTTAATTAAACTTAGTTCACTTTCCATTTTAGATAGCCTAAATCAGCAATATTGAACATGTATTTTTCAAAATTTTCCCGGGCCATACCCCCCAGGCCCCCCGGAAAGGCCCTAGCCTTCTGCCTGACCCCCCCCCCCCCCCCCTCAGAGCAAAATCCTGGGCACGCCACTGGTGACAATGAACAAAAAAAAAAACGAAGATACACGATTGGGCGTTTGGCTCTCTCGTCTGTGAAAAGAAGGCTTCCCCAGCAAAATGACCTCAAAATGGCTGCGGTTCCCCCTCCACCCCGTGGGATGCGTCACAGTTCACACTTACCATAACGAATTCTTTGATCCTTTAAATAACCAGTGGTGTAAATAAATTATGATTATAGATGATATATATGTAGCTGCAACACCAAGCTGTATCCCCCAACTATGAAAGCAATTTTAAAGACGTATTCACGTCGAAAAAAAAAAATTAGCCCGGAGGTCTCCCGCAAGGATCTACCGTATCGTATCATTCATCTATGGTTGTGTGTACATAATCCTTGGTTGTGTTTTGATCTTTTCGGTACCCGCAGGCTATGTCCGCAGGTACCGCGCAGCCACTAACTGACAAAAATTTAATTTGTCATTACGTCGTTCATCAATAGTTAAACAGTTAACATAAAAGATGACCCGACCGTCATCGCAAATCGACACCTTGAGCCTGCTTTGGACACAACTTAATGTGTCCAGAAAAACAACAGGAGCAACGGTGCAGGCATTACGCATGTGACCTGTAAACCAATTTAAAATGCCGAAGGTAGAAAAAATTGATGGAGGTAGGTAGTTATCAGGAGGATAGTTGTAAAGACGTATTGCTTAAAATAAATCAGAATTGTAATTCATCGGGCACCTTTTTTTTTCTGTTAGCCCCCAAAATCCGGTGTTTTTATTTCCACTTGCATATTTGAATTGTAACAGTAAAATATTAGTTAAATAACGCTTAACCACTTGAGCTTGCCTCAAGGGTAAACCCTTTTGCATTGTTTTATGTTTTAGACCTAACATTAACATAACTCATGATAGAATAAGTTAAAACCATTGCTACAGCCTAGTCCTAGCTGTGTTCAAAACCACATTCTAAGGGTTCATAGCTTGCTTCGGCCACTTGGAGAATGCATTACTGCCATAGGCGTGCCTACAGGGGGGCCAGGTGGGCCATGGCCCCCCCCCCCTAATGTAATCACTCAGATCGGCATTTTCTCTGAAGTGTTCGTTAATATTCGCATATTCCTGGCACTGTGACACTCTAGCTGTTTTTCAGTGTTGCAGCATGCTAATTAACAATATTTTTAAACATTTTATCGTTCTGGAAATACAGCCGCCTTAGTTTATTTAAAACACGAGGTCATGGCCAAGCTAAAAAAAAATATTTTAAGAGGTTTGTTAAAGTTCTGTTGTCTGAATTGCTGTGTTTGCATTCACTAAAAAGAAGTTCATTTTAAGGTAGATCTGGACCAAGCTATTGGAAAATTTGAGGGGGGAAAATGTGTAAGTACCCTTTAAACATTGTCTATGAAAAAAAAACATATTTTCAAGATTGTTAAAATTATACGGATATAAATATTAACTATTAAACATATCTCGTTGATACTGCACAAAAATATAAACACGACAATGAGTGAATGAATTTAGGCTATTTAACATTCTAAATTCAGCTTCTGATTTAAAAATTTAGCAGGGCCCCCCCTCCCCCCCTAATGGAAATGTCTGGGCACGCCTATGATTACTGCAGTGTGCAATGATGTTGCTGTCCAAATTTACACAAATGGAATGGTAATTGTTCCGTGTCACCTATCCCAAGTTTCTCCCTTGATCCTGATGAAATGAACCTGTAAATATTGATCCTGTGGTAGCCTACATGATGCTTGCTGTTTTAATTTTGTTCTTCAAAAAAGGCTTGCACGTAACCAAAACTTGTAATATAACAATAAATTATGATCTTAAGATGAACAAATAAGAAAATATATTTTGTATTCAACTTATGATTATTATTCATTGTTATATGACCAGTACTAAATTAAAACAGCAAGCATCATGTGCCACAGGATCAATATTTACAGCATCATGCCAACGAATCAAGAGATAAACTTGGCTATGTGACACCAGGGGTGCATAGGGGGGGGGGGGGGGGGTTAAGGGTATTTTGAAACCTTGAAGTGGGGGCCGACGGGGGAGGACCCCCGGACCCGCTTCAATAGGGGGATCGATGATTCTTTATAAAAATGGTTTATTGCCCCCCCTTTGGAAATTTAGTTGTTGCGCCCCTGTGTGACATGGAACAATCGCCCAGACATGGCGGAGAGGTTGGTAGGCGTGGCCCTGGCCTGTTGGTGCAGCGTCCGCGGAGGAGCGGTTGGCGGGCGTGGAGTGCGAGCTGCGGGAGGTGCAGGCCAGCATCCAGGAGTTGCAGGAGCGCAGGAAACTCCTGGAGCGGGAGCGCGACAAGCTCAAGGACTCCATGCTGCTTGAGAAGAGCAACTCCCTGGCCAGCCAGAACTGGGACGACCGCAGTGCGTATCAGGCTTGGATAAAAACCCGGGTTTTATTGAAAGAATTTTTGGATTTTTTTTTTACGTGTTGACAAGTACAGTAAACTCCCTATTATCCGCGCATGCTACGAAGAAATACAGCACATATGTAAATCTGTATTTTATTACAAGTAAGCAAATTTGAACTCTACTGACGAGTGTATTGTGTGCAGTATACAGTAAAACGTCACAGGCCTTCTCGGATCTCACGCAGTAGGTTGTGACATGCGTTGCTATTTTTGTCTCTGTCGCACTTTGTTTCTAGTCGTATGGTTGAGCACTTTTATGCTTACATTACTGAAATGTTGATTATTCAGTAAAATACTAAAATTTTAGCATCATTAAAAAAATATGTTACTGTTAATTGTAACTTTTACGGTACATAAATGTTTAGATTTTTAAGTTGAAATTAATGTTTCCTTTTTTGTTTCCCACTTTCGGCTCTTTTGCGGATTATCCGCGATTTTCACTATCCGCGGTGGCCCTGCCATTTAATTTCACGGATAATCGGGAGTGTACTAAAGTGTTTTACACATACATATCATGCTTTGTGGTTGCACCATAATTTTTATTTTAGCAAAATTATGTAATTTAAGAATAATTTTTAACATGATTATTTGAGAGTTTTTTAACTGAACTTCAAACACAAATATGGTTTTTAAAATTTTTATCGTCAATTATTTGTTAATCAAGAAACTTAAAAGAATATAGTACTCACACAATGTCCTACTTTGAAATCAATACTGTAACTATACCTAGAAATATGATGAGACAATGATAACTGGTTGGAGTGGATAATTTGAGAGTCAATGATAACACTCCAGGTTGCCAGACTCATGTGTCATCAGTCATCTTATATTTCCTTTTGTTTGTGTGGTTTAAAAATAAAGTTTCTGTAGTTATCATCTTTCACCTTCTCCTGTTGCTAGTTTATTTCTAGACTCCAGTCATTCAGCAGCTAGAGCCTGTTTGTTGGTGTTGGATCGTTCAGTACTAGTTGGTGCCATATTTTTTGTTATGTTTTGGTGTACGCTGGTAGGTTCAGGTTGAAATAAAATGCAGTCTGTAACAAATTCGGGAAGAAAAAGTGCAACATAATGGTCTGAAGTGCTGAAAATTGATGGCAGTAGTAAGGTTAAGTGTAAACATTGTCTGGGTGAAATTTCTGGGAAGGTAGAAAGAATTTTGTGTTCATCTTTCTAAATGTGTAAATAGAAGTTCTAATTCTTCAGCAGCCCTTGAGCTAAATATTACGTTTGTGGATGATGTAGGGTTAGGTTCTACTTCAAATCAATCAAGTACTGCCCATCCTAAAGAATTGCAGTATTCTAGGTTGAGTGAAGGTAGTGCCAACTGTCCCCCCACTGATGCTGTCACCACGTTCAACATCTACAGCTTCCGAAACTTCCTGCTCCTCATCCTTGCAGAAAGGACAGAAAATTCAAACATAGGTAGGTTACAGATTTTGCTCAGGTTACTACCCCTGTTCAGTCAAAGTTTTTTACAAATCCAATGCAAAATTTTTTTACTCAAGCAACATTGTTTTTAATGCAGCAGATACCACTACATTTTAAGAAATGATATAGGGTCTGCACTCTGGCTATAAACCACCTAATCGACGACAATTGGCCAATTAGTTCCTAGAGGAAGTACACACAGAAGTCGAGAATGCGCTTAAAAATAGCCTGACTACTGATGCAACTGTTACCAGAATTTTAGATGGATGGTCATCTGTGAATAACGACCCCATTATTGCTTCAGTAATTTCTACTGGAAAGGATAGTTTTTTTTACTAAATGCATTTGACTGTGGCTTTGCAAGCAATACGAGTACTGTTGTGAGCTACTCATCAATTTCATAAAAGAAGAAGTTCCATGCATCTGTGATTGCAAGTTTCTCGCCTGGGAAGTGGTGGATGCTTGCAGAGAAAAAAAATCTGTACTGTAAAAAAATCACGTCCTAACATGTGCAAATTATTTTCAGATTTGCTTAGCTGCCCAGTAATTTCTGCATTAATCGAAAGAGTATTTTCAACTTTCGTTCATGTTTGGTCAAAACTGAGAAACAAGCTAGGAGTTGACAAAGCTCACAAACTAGTTAAGGTATGCCGATATTTGAATGGGCAGCCTTTGGATTGGTGATTGATGGACTTGTTCAAAATGTGCTAAGGACTTGTAAAAAAATGTGTTAATGACTAATAAATGCATGACTTGACAATGAAACATTGGAAATTGTTTGCATATTTTAGTAATTTTAGTTTCGAGGTCATAATAAAACATGTTAGCCAGTAACAATGGAACATTGTTATTTCAGAGGTAAATGAAAAACCCATTAAAAACAGGAAGGTTTTTTTTTTTAACTAAGTTCCTCTATTCCACAGATTCTTTATTTACATAAACAGACTAATTGGTAGGATTGGTACCCTGGTGCGTAAGCCCGCCTCGATCACCACCTAGCTCTAGGGCGAGCACTGCCCTTCTCGCACGTCCTTAGCCCGACACTCCACCCTTACCACACGACTACGACTGCCGTGATGCCAACGCGTCGCGCTCTTTTGGCGTGGGTCGTGGATTTCATTCCATTGCTCCGGCATGACTGATGTTTATGAGCGGGCCTCAGCAAAATCTCTGAAAGTTTAGGAGCCAGACACAAAATCTAGGAGCCAGTGAAGTAAAAGACTATACACTTACGTTTTTTTGGTTACACTGTTGTCTAGTTGTAAATATGCGATGTTGCCAAACATTTGGGGCACGCAAATGCTGCATTCATGGTGAGTCTGCCAATATATACTGACTTCCTGACTACCAATATATACAAAGTACTTTATTTATCTATGAACTCATGTTGTGCGATGAATCACAGATAAAATATACGCACTCACTTACAGTAGCAGATTCCAGAGGGGGGGCTAAGGGGCTCAAGCCCCATCCAAAAGGATCTGGGTCCACTAATGTTTTAGTGTTTGCCTTGATAAAGCCTAGCCTCAGCTGGGTCCAGTGGCGTAGACAGGATTTGTGTATGGGGGTGTTAAGAAGCATGCGCCTCCCCCCCCCCCCCCGTATTAAAGTGGTGGGTCCGGGGGTCCTCCCCCGGGAAAATTTGGATTTTAAGGCACCTTTTACACCGTAAAATAGTGCCATTTTAGCAGTTTTCGGTACTTAAATTTAAATATTGTAATGGTAAAAATTTTATTAATTTTAATATGAAATTTGTTTGAGTGATGAATAAGAAATTAAATAAAGATTTGGTTCTAAAGGGGGGGGGGGGGTTTGAACCCCTAACCCCCCCCCCCTGGTTACGCCCCTGGCTGGGTCAAGCCCCTCCCAAACCAAAATCCTGGATCCGCCACTGCACACTTATATATATACATACACTCATTCAAATTTCATCCTGTTTTCTTGTACCTAGTCATTACTGTGCAAGTTTTTGTAACAAAAAAATTTGCTGATGTTTTAAAAACTACTGTATAGTTATATCCCGGTATCGTGGCAGAAAGCAGCAGCAATTATAAGTTGGGCATCGTTGCAACCTGGTACTCGGGATTTGTAAAGCCCTGAGTGCTAGTGGTTCAGAACCCACTATAGTCTTAAAGACATAAGTTTCTGTGCATAACCTCATGTGACGTAAAGCCCTATCGAACAAACAGAACCTCTCCCATGTTATCATTCATTAGTCCAGGTGACTGTTTATTGGGACACTGAAGTCACTAAAAAGTCTAGCATTTTTAATCATATTTATTTTGTCACTTAACCCTTCATTAGGAGAAAAAAATTTCTATTTTGGTGTGGAGGTGCACACACACTCATTGGAAGCTATATGCTATGTTAGCGTCACTTGTGTGAGATTACTAAAAGATTATGAATAGCATGTATAAATTCATTATTTAGGAAAAAAACACGTGAGAAAAGTATCAGGTATCACCCATATTTTCTATTTACCTGATTATGTAGTTCTGTAGGCATCTTCATGTCAATTTTTTCTGTATCTTATGGCAATTCTTGAAATTTGTATTTGTAAATTAGTCAAGGCCATAACGTGCATTGTGCTATGCACAAGTTTTGTGCAGTAATTTTTTTTTTTTTTCTGTTATCTACTTGCAAATTCTTTTAATAAAGAATTTTATTAAGATACTGTGATATTTTTATCGGTTTTAGATCTGTTTAAGAAATATATCAATAATTGGATCTGTCACTAGTCTCAAATTCACGTCTATGTTGAAACACATTCGTTGATCCAGCTCCAGCTGTGTTGTTCATTGACAGTAGCGAGGTTGGCTCGGAAGGTGCCGAGACGAGGGCGAGCGTGCCGTGCCGTGTGCGCAGGCTTCCCGTGGTCCAGCCGGGTGGACGAAGTGCTGGCCGGCGTGTTCCGGCTGCCCGGGTTCCGGCCCCAGCAGCTGGCCGCGGTGAACGCCGTCCTGAGGCGGGAGGACGTGATCCTCATCATGCCGACGGGTGGGGGCAAGAGCCTGTGCTACCAGCTGCCCGCCCACGTGCGTCCCGGCGTGGCGCTGGTGGTCTCGCCCCTCGTGTCCCTCATGGAGGACCAGCTGATGGCGCTCCGGCGCCTGGGCGTGGCCGCGGCCTTGCTGAGCGCCGGCGTCCCCCGGCAGGAGGCCGCCGACGTGCAGAAGGTAACACACCCCACACTCCCTCGCGGTGTTCCAGCCGCATCATCCATCAGCCCTGCGCGATGCCAAGCCAATATCAGATATAACATTTGAAATATTTACACTGTCGAACTGATTTGCAATTATTCTCGGCAAAGCTATGTAACACTTATTTTATAAAATACAGGTTTGAAGTAAAATAAAAAATAATCATTTAATGTTTGTAATGTTTGAACTGATTAACCAATTGGGCTCCATTTATAACATCATTCAATAAAAATTATAAAATGACCATGCATAATCCTTCATCAGCTGTAAATATGGATATGAGAGGAAAGTGGAAATGCGAAAGGCGAGAACGAAATTAATATGAGGGATAATGGAGAAAGGGAATGGATGTGAATTCAACTGGGATCGTAGTCTACTCATGATATACCTAAGGCCCTATGTGGATATCAGAATACTAGGGGACAATTTTCCACCACTCATCTTTAACCTTTTTAAAAGAAAGGAGGGATGATGAGTCCCTTTTTCAAATGTGAACAGAGGTTAACACTTAAAATCCGAATCAGTTGACTTAAAGAATAACAAACAGTTTTTATTCACTTTTCATTACTGGACATCTGACTTTTCACATAACTTTTGACAGCAATATACTTTATAATCATTGAACCTTATAAAAACATCTGTTGAAACAACCATAGTTGTACCTAAAGTGTTAAATTGACATGTCATACTGTTGGCCATTTCTGTCTCTGTATTCTTACCCTCATTTCTTTCAGGGATCGTGTTAGTGTCTGTACGGTTACAGTCCTACCAACTTTAGTGTATTATGTGGTCCCTCACCATTCGTCGTCCTAGTGGCGGTGTTGTGTGGATTCCCACTGACTGACTGGTTTCCCTGGCTTAATAAGACCTCCCTGATTGAGTTGACATTTGTTTATCACAACTATGCAAATCCTTCCCATGAGTTAATTTAGAATATTCCTCGTTGCTGATTCGCTGTCAGTTTCTTCCTCCCTATTTAGCGGTCTCTGATGCCTCCTACGTCATTACCCCCTCCTCTCTATGCTCGCATGCCCTGCCTATCCCGTCACCTCAGCTATTCTGAAGGACGTCTGCTGCGAGTCGCTTGTGGCAAAAATATTTTTGTCCTAGTGGTGGTGTTATGCTGACACTAACAAACAAAGCTCTCTCAAATTTGTATTGTTTGACGCTTTTAAGGATACCGAAAAAGGCTACCTCAAGTATGTTACTTATGAATACTGGACTTATAGTTTTGTGAAAACTAATTATGAAATAAACTTTCAGAATTTCAGACTTAATGAGTAAGTATATATATTTTTTAACACTTTATTTAAGTTTCTATACACTACCTAATTAAGGGATATTTTAATTGTTATAAAATAACATAAATTATTTTAACTAATATAATTAGTGCCTACACTTTAAAAAGTATCAAAAATCAAATTTAGACTGTGAGTACATTGATGGAATTGGAAATCTGTAAAATATTAAAGCCACCCATGCTAGTTGAAACTATACTTGCGACTATTTAACTTCAGCTTGCAGCTGTTCTGGCAGGGTAGCACACTCGCATCGTCCGACACGAGTGTGACTGACGTGAGTGCAGCGTGTGTGGCCGTGTGTTTGCAGTCGATGTTGGACAGCAAGGCCCCGCTGAGACTGCTGTACGTCACGCCGGAGAAGTTGGCCAAGAGCAAGGGCTTCATGACGAAGCTGCAGAAGATGTACCAGCTGGGGCGGCTATCGCTGATCGCCATCGACGAGGTCCACTGCTGCTCCCAGTGGGGGCACGACTTTCGACCAGGTCACTGTCTGCTCTCATCATCGATCATTAGAGACAAGATTTTGTGGTTTTATTTTCAAGCCAATTTCTTGTTAAAACAGAAGATTTAGGAACATATAAAGCCCGCCGCACACTGTACAATATTCCTTACAATATTGTAAGCTAGGAGTCGTACTGGCTCTACTACTAGTTTCTTCACTGGAATTCAAACTGGATACTAGTAGCTGTACGAGCTGGGCTACTGGTTTTGCGTAATAGACAGCGTCCTATTTTCGTTGCTTGGTGTGGTACAATATTTAAGGAGTGGCCAGTCAGAACTTACGAAAACAGCACGAGGGGTTGTTTACACTTTTAAGCGCGCATGTCGTGATAAACATGGATGGAAAGAAGTGGACTAGTGACCAACTTCTCGTTTTAATAAATGCATACAAAGAAAAGCCTTGTTTGTATGCAGTAAAAAATGTGAATTATCATAATAAAAATTTGTTGTGGAGAATATTCTCATAACAAAACTAGTAAGGCAGCTAGAATCGTGTGCAGCAGAAACTTGTAGCGCGCCTAGTGTTTCAGCTAGTAGCCTACACAGTACAGAAACCAGTAAGCATTCTAGTAAGCAAACTAGTAGAAAATATTGTACCATGTGCGGTGGGCTTAAGTGTCATTACTGAAAAGTCATTGTTAATGAAACCACAAGACCTGTAGTAGTAATAACTCTGTGTTTGTTGCGCTGCTTCACTAGTTAGACAGTGCGCTGTGAGGTTGTGATCTATCTGTGTCAGACTACAAGTTCCTGGGGGTGTTGAAGCCGATGTTCCCGGATGTGCCGATCCTGGGCCTCACTGCCACGGCCACTTCTCGGGTCACGGTCGACGTACAGAAGATGCTCGGCATCCAAGGCTGCCTCGTGCTCAAGGCCACCTTCAACCGACCAAATTTGTATTACGAGGTATGAGGTATGACCACACTTTCGGTACACTTCACATAACTCTTAATGTTTCGGCTGTAGTTTCGGAGTGTTTATCAAGCTGCTTTGCATACAGTAAAACCTCGTTTATACGACCTCTCGCACTTTCCGGGAATAGGGTTTTAAAAGAGGTGGTTGGAAGGTAATTACAAACATTTTCAGCCGATTGATCCATCCCCAATTTTTACACATCAAAAAAATTACATTTTTCGCACCAAGTCCATGATCGGTCGTTAGACATGGAATCGACAATTTTCCAAAATTGAATATACATATATTTTAATTAGAGATGGGGCAATTAGTATAGAGCTGCTCGGTATTAGCGTCTGGTGTATTTGATTTTTTTACGTGTTTTTTTTTTTTTTGCATGTTAATTGCAATGGATTATGTTGATTTTTTTACCTGTCCTCTTTTGATTTTATTTTTGCATGTGCGGTCATTCTTCCCTTTGTTTCGAAAGCTGGGCAATCAGGCATCCTTGGACGAAGAGTCTATATTTTAAGTCCCCGACGCGGAGGGTGTGTGTGCCGCAGGTGCGACAGAAGTCGTCGGTGCAGAAGGAGTGCCTGGACGAGCTGGCCGCCCTGCTTAAGGGCAGGTACGCCGGCCAGTCGGGGATCATCTACGCCACGTCCATCAAGGACTGCGAGGACGTGATGCAGGAGCTGAGGGCCAGGGGCCTGCGGGTGGGCTGCTACCACGCCAGCCTGGACGCCGCGCTGCGCAGCAAGGTGCACCGCAAGTGGATGAGCGGCGAATACCAGGTACTTGTCTGGGGACAGGATCACGTGTTGGATTGCGATGAAACGGAAATCACACATGTCAATGCACCATATAACACAGTGGGCATTGGCGTGGCTGTGTTCATAAAGTTGGGGGGGACAAATAATGATTTTGGTGTCATGTAAACCCATTCCCCTCTTACTAGGACGGGGGGGTCCGGGGGTCCTCCACCGGAAAATTTTGATTTTAAAAGTGAAAAATAGCGCTTTTTAAGCAATTTTTGTTTCTAACCATTGGATACATCGATGTTAAAATTATTATTGTTTCCTTAAGATAAAATTTGATCATTGAAGAAATTACAAATAAAGTTGGGTAGAATAATATTATAAAATAAAAATATCACTGTCTAGAAAGTTGGGGGGGTACAGTCCCCTCCACCCAAAAAGTTCAGGGGACACGTCCCTCCTGTCCCCCCCCCCTCCCCCAGTTCCTACGCCCCTGACCGTGGGTTAATACACCATAAAATGCGAAAATGCAATTAAATTCATGGAACCAAGCAGCATTTTCAATCAAAACTTAACTCTAACGACAAATACCTAATCTTTTAAATATTGAATTCAATGACTGCAATTTATTTAGCATGATGTTCGTAACGTAATTTAATAAAAATATATTGGGGAAAAGTTTACTTTTTTTTAAATCTTGCAACTGTCTGGAGTATGACACCAGTGTTTCACCGCTGCAACACATGGCTCCATGAGTTTTCGTACAATCTCCTGCATCACTTTGCGAAAAAATCCAATCTGTTCCCTTTTTGGACTTGACTGCAGTCACAAATAATTGCTCTCTTAAAATTTTTTTTTAAATTCCAAACTTTATCCTTTGTACATAGTGTAATTATAAAGTAAGTATAAAAGAACTAAGCTGGTTAAAGTACGTATTTAATAATTGGTTGGCTGGCTAGTGCTGAGATCCTTGTTTTGATTGGTTGCAGGCCGTGGTGGCAACGATTGCTTTCGGTCTCGGCATCGACAAGCCTGATGTCAGGTTCGTCATTCACCACTGCCTGTCAAAGTCCATGGAGAATTTTTATCAGGTAGGTATATGCTGATTATAGAGGTCATTTAGCTGGACAGTTTTAGTTTGAGTTGAGCTCGAACAAGCCTACAAATTTGTTCATGAGCTTTGAACCAAGCCCAAGTCTTAATTTTCATAGATATGTACTTAAATATAATATAAGTTTAAATATATGTATTGGTATATTAACTATAGTTTTTTAGAATCATGTGATCTGTAAATTATTATTATGAAAATATCCATTGTTAATTTTTGAGTAGTATTGTGTAATTTTCTCCAAGCAGTGATGGTGAATATACTAAACATGTGCCTAGCACTAAAATCTAACATATTATTTTAATCACTCCTAATGTAAACCTGCGTACTTTATGAACAGTTAAAATAATAACTGGGTGTGAAAGAATATCTATCGCAAAATTACTAAGAAAAATTTGTTGAAAGTGCAGAAATGTCAGTTTTTCTGTATGTTCAGGAGTCAAATTGTTTTGTAGGGATCCGCTGATGTGTCCCCATGCTTCTGAATTTTTTGTAGTTTGTTAGAAAATCAGAGTTCCTTAAAGTTTTGGCAAGAGATCTGTTGGGATCAAGAACAATTTAAGTTTTAATTAAACAAGTACTGTAGAATAGGGGTGGCCAGCCCTTAAACAGTGAGATCCAGTTACAAAAATTAAACAAAAAATACTAAAAGGCCATGTATTAATTTGTTTGGTTTTTTCAATACTAACAAGAAATATTTTCGTCCATTTTCCTCTATTAAAAGTCCTATCAGTACAGTGATAGCTCTCTAACTAATGCAGTTGAATATTAGTATACATTACAAATTGAAATTTTGCAGGAATATGTCAACTGGCAGGTTGGGTGGCACAGCTGTATTATTTAAATTAAATCATTCTATATACCTTGTTATAACTAGGGACAATATTATATACTGAATTGTGATAAGACTGAAATAACACCACAAAGTATAGCAATAGCAATACAACATGTAACTCTGAAGTGTAAGTTAATATACACTGTTTAGCACCGAAATGTTTACTAAAAACTGGAAATCATTCAGCATTTAGACAAAATTTAAATCATATTTTAGTTTTTATTATAAAAAATTAATAAATAAAATGTAATTTTATTAATCATGAAATTTTCACCAAAATGTATCAACTAAGTGAATTGGAAATAATTAATATTACGTTTTTTGATCTTGTATCTCTTATTAGTAACATTTTATATGTTTTTAGAAAAATTTGTAATTTGATTTTTATTTTTCTGAGTAGTTCTATTCCAGACATGGTTATGACTTATAATTTTATTTTATGAGTGCTTCATGTGTCATTTCAGAATGAGACTATTTTGGTGAAATGGGTACTGTATTAAGATTTTTTTTTGTTTCATATTTGTTAATAATTCTTAGTTTTTTATGAATCAAGGCAAGGTATAAAATAAAAAACAATAACACCAAAATCCTATGATTTAAAAACAAAATTGACCCTAAAACAAAACTATAAAGTTTATAGTTATAAGTAATAACTTTCGTCAGGATCAGTTTTGCTGAATGTGGTGAGACTATATAGCCGGTGAATGAAGGTGTGTTTCGCTCATGCAACGAACGCAGTGTGGGATGTAAGTGACCGTGCGCTGTGGCAGGAGAGCGGCCGTGCCGGCAGGGACAACAAGGACGCGGACTGCATCGTGTTCTACCGCTTCACGGACGTGTTCAAGCTGAGCACGATGGTGTTCACCCAGCAGACGGGGCTGGAGAACTTGTACGGCATCGTGGCGTACTGCCTCGACACCAACAGGTAGCCCGCGTGTGCCTCGCTCTGAACACACGTTTTAAAAATATTTATGAATCGTTAATGCTTGGATTTAGTGAACCATTTGTTTCCGAGCTGTATATCCCAGCCAGCATAAAAGTTTCAGACATATTCATGTGACACAGAAACCTTACAAAGTTTCAGCAAGGTAATTTTACATTTATGAAATGTATCTAAAACTTTGTGTACCGTATGGGATTGGTTAACTTGCAGTTTGATAATTGGTATGAATAGTTGGTTGCATCTGATGGAAGTAGACCTTTGAAATCTCTTGTGTTTTGATCTTGATGCATTCGACTGAGATTGATTATTGCTAATAGGTATAAAATCTAAATCTCTCTTCAGGCTGAAGACCATTCACACATCTGCAAAAATGTGGATTTCTCTCTCCATCACTCTGCTCACGTGTATGCAGATTGAGAACTTATCTATATCCATTACTTAAGATATGCAATTTGTTTTTTTTTTTTAGTTAATGGTAAAAGCATTAATTACAGGCTAGTCTTCCTTCTCTCTCTTTTTTTTTTAAACATAACATGTTGAAGGTAGGTAACGTATTTCTTATTTTTTCTTTAATGTACTGTTTGTGTAATTTTTATTTTGGTTTCAATGTTTTCTTTATTTTGTTACTTTTGAAAACTAATATTTGCCGTTCTTGGAAACTTTTTTTTTTTGAGCTCAAGCTTGTCAGAGCACTTATGTTTAAATGGAGATGTCTCGTGCATGTAGTGTACGCGCCTCCATGGTTGCTAGACCCGAGTGCACTGTTGTGCGTTGTTGCCGAAGGTGCCGGCGGTCCATCATCGCGTGCCACTTCGGCGAGGCGTGGGAGTCTGAGGACTGCAACGGCATGTGCGACCACTGCCGGCAGCCCCGCGAGGTCAAGCAAGTGGAGATCACTGCGTACTGCCGAGCGCTGTACCGCATACTGGCCCACGCCGCCAGCTCCGACACACGCCTAACAGGTGAGCCTGTTGCAGTGTTAACCGAGGGACCTGTTGAATTCCTCCTTACATGGGTGGAAACTCATTGTGTTGAGGGTTGCTGTGTACTTTTTTTAATTGTGCGACTTGGTGCCTTCTTGCACCACACGTTGGACCTTGTGACAGTGCTGCGATCTGTGGACTAAACAGACAGTTACGCATCATCATGGCGTCGGTTCCAATGTTGATGTATGTGCTCGAACACATTGCAATAGTAGAATGTTCATAAAATAAAGTTTTGCATTGCTAATGAACTGAAGCAGAGCCAAAAAAGGCTTACCAGAATACCGTATTTAACCGCAGAAGAGTCGTTCCTGCATATGGGTCGTAGCTTTAATTTGGGTCGTACAAATACAACTTCCTCTCGCGTAAGGATTGCCCTCGAATATGAATCGCACTATCTATCTGTCTACAGTAGAGTACAAGTGAAGTCTTTGTTCCGTGTTAGCTTTCTGGTGCATAAGAAATACGGCACTGGTGTTAACCCTCGATCCTCTTTTTGTCTGATTTCTGTGCTACTATATTGTTGTGTAGAAGGGAGTGAGGCCTGCCCACTTCTCAGCCTCTCCTGTATTTTTTTTTTTTAACCAGTCCTCTTCCAGAATATAAAAAAAGGCAAAAGCTACCCTTTCTTGTCAGTTTCTTTTATAAAAACTAGCACGTTACAGACAACAAGAAATTCAAACTTAAGCGGGAGCTGAACGAAGAACGTAAAAAGCGGGACTTTGAAGTGCGGCTTTCAAAGCACCAATGATGGCTGTAGTTGCTCATGGAATGTTGCATTTGAAAGCTGAGGAATCTCGCACAAAAAAAAAAACATATTTTAGGTCACAGTTGCATCTTTAAAACCTGTTGAAATAGATACTTGGAGATTGGGTCAGTTCACGGACATTTACAAGTATGGGGGGGGGGAGGGAGGGAGAGAATTGTCATCACTGCTACATGGCCACATGCACTCACAGAATGCACACACACAAACTGGCTGGTTTATTTTTACAGTTCCCCTCCTCCAGCCGAATGCCAGCCCTCAAGTCATTCATTACTTGCCAGTGTCGGCCGGGCGACTGGCGCCACCGGGCAGATGTAGCACAATGGCGCCATTCATAGTGCTTTTCACGCACTGCTCAGATATTTTATTTAAACAATTTATATGTACTCGTAACATACTTACTAAAAACCAACACAGGAGAGTTATTTACACACATACTCAAGACACACCGCAATTATACATTTTTTTACTCTAAGTTATAAATTCGCATAAGAGTCTTTTTTAAACTAAAAATCGGCATAAATGTATAAATTAATGATGTACATTTGGTTGCTTGTCAGGGGTTACCTACCTGCATACCTTGATTTTAAGCACAATTTCCAGTAGACAGTAAGTAATTAATTAAACAATGTTAAATATAAAAAATTATAGTTTTTGCTTGGAATTTTACTTGTCTGACTGCAAGCGTAGTATATTCAATATGTACATAGTGTATTCAATATGTAAAAAAATATGTAAAAACACTTATTTTAAGTAAAAGTTTAATATTATGAATCATGTAAATACGTGTTTGGGTTTGTAGATTTGTTGTGTGTAATTTTTTCTTAAAAAAGAGTGAATAAGTTGTCAATATTTTGGATTTTTAAAATATCAGCCACAATTAATGAAACAATTTGTGATAAATTTTTGTGACTCCACAAATCAATAGATAAACATTGGACACATGTTGAAGTAAACATTCACAGCCTCATGTAAGTAATGTCATCTGCAGCGCCCGTATGAAACCATGATGGAGCTTGTTTATTATTATGTGCAAGTTTATTTTATATATTCAGTATTGGAACTACGTATAAGGAAAAGGGCATCAGTCCAAGGCAGTGGCGGTGGCGTGTGTGCAGCCCAGAAGCTGGTGGATGCGTGGCTCGGCAAGGGCGCGGCCAGCCTGCGCGTGCGCGACCTCGCGGTCCCGGGGCTGTCCCGGGAGACGGCGGAGGCCGTGGTCGCCCACCTCCTGGTCGAGGGCTACCTCAAGGAGGACTTCCACTTCACGCCGTACAGCACCATCAGCTACATGCGCCGCGGTCAGTGCTCCTTCACTTATTTTTGAAGGGATGGACCAATCAGATCCTCAAATACCATAAAATTCTCAGTATTCGAAGGGTTTGCTTCACAGAGGTTTGGATGGTATCCATGTAGCCAAGTAGCTTCGTAGCAGAGTATGCATGTAATCAAGTAGCATTGTGTCTTTGTTGCCAAGTATCCAGTTGGAGCCTTGTAGAATCGAAGTATTGCAACTTCGAAGTCCTATAGTCTCTTTGGTTCGTGATCATGAAATCTCGTAGTCATGTAGTTTCCCGATTCAATGTTTCGTAATCACGTAGTTTTGCTATCCTGATGTCTTATTTTCGCGTAGTTTCGCGACTATACGCCTCAAAATCACATAGTTATATGAACCTATCTCTCTTAGTGTCGCGAAGTTATGTAATCCTATGTTTCGTAGCCGCAAAGCGAAGGAACAAAACGACTAGTCCGGTCGGGATTTGAACCGATGAACTTTGGATCATCAACTAGGAGTCCTGATCACTTCTCCCAATGAGTGGATCTTATGTAAGGTGCTGCTGTAATATGAGGTTGTATCACTTGCTTGTCAACTTTGTAATGCAGTTGTTTCAGTATTATAAGATCACTTTTTTTATATAGCTACTGAATAAGTCTCGGTCTTAAATAATGATCATATTAATTCTAATTGAACTAAAACTGTCAGTAGGCAGTTCTTTGACCAGTTAACAAAGGCTTTACAGGTTAGGTAATGAGCACTTAATCACAGTTCTGTGACATAATATCTAGTTCTGTCATTGTACTATTTTTTTTCCCGCCCATTGTATTTTTGTGTCATTGAAAATTGATCTGAACTCTCCTTTTTAAAACTTTTCTATAATTCCACATGGGTTGTAATTAAAATTGGTTGTTGCAGAGTAGTTTTTTTGTAACAAATTGTGATTTATTTTCAGGGCCGAAGGCAAACATTGCGGAGTCGAGCGACCACAAGATCCACATGAATGTCAGGGGCAAAAGCCTGCCAGCCAGCGCAGCACCAACAACAAGGAGTTCGCCGAAACAGGCGGCCACGAGCCACACGGAGAAAGCTGCCAAGAGCCCAGCGAGCCACATCAACGGCATTGCGAAGAAGCGCAAGGCTAGCGACGGCAAGCGGAGATCCTCGCCTGATGCCAGTGGTTCCAGCAAGAAATCTGCTCCCTCAAGCTCCAGTTCCATTGGCGGTGGTGATGATGATGATGATGATGATGATGATGATGATGATGACGACGATTTCGGGATTAGCAGTGAGCCTCCAAAGAAAAAGAAGATAGTGTCCATCGTATTGAGTAGCGACTCGGACGATGGCACATAATTAGTAGGTCGTGGCCCACATAAACGTGATGTTGCTCTGTCAATGTCAACCGATCATCACTTGAAATTCAGGGTCACCAACACGCATAAAGTCCAAGCTTCAAAGTTACTGACGTGTTGGAAAATCAGTAGTTGAGAATGCAATATTTCCATGTTTGTGTGACAGTAAGACGACTTCATTCTGAAAAGCAGCGATTCATAATCTTGTAGACCACATCTTCTTTAACGTATGTTTATTGTTACATTGTTTATATATTTCAACTGTACTCATTTAAAAGGGTAAGAAAAAATATGTTTTTTCAATCATTTGCATTTTTAAATCAGCTCCATGTATTTTTAACATCTAGTCTTTAATATTTACTATTTATCTTCTCCAGTATTACTCTCTAGCCCTGCAATCAGCAATAAATATCTGGTGTTATGGTCAGTGTAACCAACATTGATATATTGTATACAAAATAACAAATTGGTATAATTTAAAGGAATCTGACAAATGAAAACAAATATGTACATGCATACATACTTGTTGGCTCATTAATGAAAAAATAAAATATATAATGACAAGTTATTTTAAAAAAATTATTTAAATAGCATTTTCTAGGGACTGCACTGCACACTGAAAACTAGAAACATTCCACTGTTGCATGACTGAGTTTTATTTGCTATCACACCAGCAAATCAGTAGAGACAAGATTTCATGGTTTTATTTTTAGTCCAATTTAGTTTTTAAAACCGAATATTTCTTCTTTTTTTTTTTTATATGTATTTATAAATTTCTGTTTTGTAATACAGTAGAACCCTGTTATAATGTTCCTGCATATAATGTTTTCCTGCTTATAATGTCATATTTTTAAAGTCCCAATATTTCCCCCATAAGGACAATGTATTTATTTCCTGCTTATAATGTCATATTTTTAAAGTCCCAATATTTCCCCCATAAGGACAATGTATTTATTTCCTGCATATAATGTTCATAAATAGTGTAATTTCCTGCTTATAATGTTTTCTTTCTAACATTCAATAAATGGGGAAAAAATGTTTTAAAACCAAATTATTCCAAGACTTATGATAAAAAGTTTCCTTTATGTATGTTTATGCTTACAATCACTGCCATACAATACATGAAGTTTGTTAAAATACAATTTTATGCAATATACTGAAGGTACACAATGTTCATAGTTACGTGTCAGTTGGCACCCTTAGTCAAATATTCTCTTCCTTGCTATTCCAGTGGGTATTCAGATGCACGTACATAGTCCTACAATATTTAAGTTGCCAACCACTGAGCAAGGACATAACTAAAAGTGTTTTCTATTGCTTACAAATAATTTTTTTTTTCATTCATATGTAAGAATCCCAAAATTAAACATTTTCAGGTGGCGAAGGAGTAGACGTTCTCACTCTTAATGTTGTCATCATGAATCGTGAGACAATTTTACATAAAATGTGGCAGTGTATCTTTAAAGACAAACAAAATTTAACCAGGAAACAAGACGAAGTTGAAAAATTGTTGGCTTGTTTCAGAAAATTCATGTATCAAGTATACTATCTTTGGTTTTAACATTAAAGTTGTTTACATAGCTTGGTGAGTCCATTGGTACAAAGCTCGAACATTGTTAAGTGCTAAATTGAGATTTCCTGCTTATAACGTTTTCCTGCTTATAATGTTTTTTTCTTGTGCTCCCTTGAAAAACATTATAACAGGGTTCTACTGTACTTACTCTACCAAAATAGTGTAATATTTATAAGTTCCATTTTTACAATAAAATAACTTGTAATTTATTTATGTAAATTTGGTTCCCTGCACACCAACTGTCTAGAAACTTTAGTGGTGGCCTAAAAACAGATACTACATTCAAAAAAAGAAAAATAAATTGGCAAGCACTTCGGGTTTAAAAGTGCTTCAATACCAGATGTGCAGTAAAAAATTATTATTATACCTTTATATATTTTTTTAAGTATATGCACTTAAAAAATATATTTTGTCCGGAAACAACGGCATTCCTTGAATTTCCAACATTTAAAGGTTAATTTTTTTTATATGAATTAAGTTTTTGTTAATGCTGCTTAATTCCATGATATAACTTGTATTTCGGTGTTATGCCATTATGAATTTTCTGGTACAAATTTATTACAATTCAAATAAGTATTTTTAAAACAATATGGATACACTATAGTGTGAAACATTAAATAATTTATTGTTACAATATTGTGAATAGATCTTTGGGTGTTTTGTAAAAGTCAGTGTGTAAATAACATACACGTTAACTTAATTGAACTGAACTGTATTTTTAATGGTAGTGTATCTTGTGAACATCATATAATCATCAAACTCTTTTAACACTTTAACAATACATTAACTATGTGTATGGTATGATAACTAGTAATAATGTAGCACAACACAAAAAAAAAGTAATATAATGAATTTGATAGTTACAGATAGTAACTCACATCAAGTACCAAACCAATATTAGTTCAAACCGAGAGTTAACCTATAGTATTCAAAAAAATTAATATTAAATGACAGAATTATTTGTATTTATAAACAGTATTCTGAGAACATCAATAATTTAAAAAAGCTGTATTTGCCAGAACTAGTTTCTCTCAGCGGCAGTAGCTACAACCACTGGGTATAGTTACTTAAGTTGCTTAAAGAGTATGTCTGCATCTAACATGTGTGTGAAGTCCACAAGGAATTCTTGTTTATTTTCCTTGCTGCTCTGCTGAGATGGTTCCTTGCTATAGGTCATGGACAGGTGTTTGTAATACCGGGCGTGTTTATTTTTCTGTTTTTCTTAATAAATGTGCTGTTATTTAAAAAATGATACAATAATTAAAATTGTAAGTTACAAGATGCATGAATTTGACTGATACACTTAATAGTACAACAATTAAAAAGGAAACAAGATAAAGTAAAAGTACTTTCATACTAAATGTTTCCAACTAAAAGTCACAAATGATACTGAAATTTCCATTGTATGAAGAACAAAACATTTTACTCTGTACATGAAATTAAATCTCTTACTTTTAGTAATGAAATGTAAAATTTATCTTTCGTACTTATTTACAGGACCTTGAACTATGAGGAGGCCAAATTACAAAACTAAGTCATAGTTAACTTACTGTGCTTCATGTTTATCGTTTCTGCCCAGTGGTTCACCCACTGAGTCATGGCTGCCTAACACTGAGACCTGGGATTGGCTACCTACGTTATCAGTTGGGCCAATTGAATGTTCTGCCAAGTGTGGTAACGACACTGACCATGCAAGAGGCTGTGGGCTGTGGCATCAAGTGTGTGCAGTGGACAGGACCAGTGGTGTATGCAGTGGGGAGGGCTAGCTGTCAACTCCGTCCCCCTCCCCAGAAAAAAATCCTAAAACAAATTATTCCCACCATCAAATAGAAAGCATTTGAAAACAAACAGTGGGAAAACTGGTTCTAATTCCTCCCCCCCCCCCCCCCCCAAAAAAAAAAAAAACCCAAATTAAATATTGCTACACTCTAGACCAGGACTACCAGTGGAGTCGTAGTTCGTCTGGCTGCACCCATGTGCGGCATCAAAGATAGTCGAAGCTCAACCTTCTTCACACCCAGGTAAGAATCGTAGGCTCTACATGTGAAACAATATGAAAAATGCCGCTATATGACGGTGTAGTGGACCTACAGAAATGACATGCAATTGCTGTTTGTTTGTCTATGATCTAAGATTTTCTCTTTACACTTGGCAATCATTTAACGGTTTATAAGTTGATGCGCCAACGCCATCTAGTGGCGAGTTACAAAGAAATGGATAACGTAAAAACCTCCATGAAAAAAAAAATCCTCCAATGTGCCAACTCTTATGGGGATCTGTCAAACTGTATTGGAGTTTATCAATGTCATTCATACCAAAATCCAATTTTATATATACAGATTAATTTGTAAACCTTTTTTTCAGTTTATGACTCCCTGTTAGAATGAAAATAAAATGCCTGGATTTAAGCCTTGATTTTGAGCAAGTCCTGCCATCATTTGTGCTTTTTTTTTAAACTCATAATACCTCTGCTTTGTTCATAACTCCCTGGTAGAATGAAAATAAAATCGCTGAATTTATGCCTCGATTTTTAGCACGTGCTGCCATCTGTTGAGCTTTTTTTAAACTCATAATACCTCTGCTTTTTTCATAACTCCCTGGTAGAATGAAAATAAAATTGCTGAATTTATGCCTCGATTTTTAGCAGGTGCTGCCATCTGTTGAGATTTTTTTAAACTCGGAATACCTCTGCTTTGTTCATAACTCCCTGGTAGAATGAAAATAAAATCGCTGGATTTATGCCTCGATTTTTAGCACGTGCTGCCATCTGTTGAGATTTTTTTAAACTCATAATACCTCTGCTTTGTTCATAACTCCCTGGTAGAATGAAAATAAAATCGCTGGATTTATGCCTCGATTTTTAGCACGTGCTGCCATCTGTTGAGCTTTTTTTAAACTCATAATACCTCTGCTTTTTTCATAACTCCCTGGTAGAATGAAAATAAAATTGCTGAATTTATGCCTCGATTTTTAGCAGGTGCTGCCATCTGTTGAGATTTTTTTAAACTCGGAATACCTCTGCTTTGTTCATAACTCCCTGGTAGAATGAAAATAAAATCGCTGGATTTATGCCTCGATTTTTAGCACGTGCTGCCATCTGTTGAGATTTTTTTAAACTCATAATACCTCTGCTTTGTTCATAACTCCCTGGTAGAATGAAAATAAAATTGCTGAATTTATGCCTCGATTTTTAGCAGGTGCTGCCATCTGTTGAGATTTTTTTAAACTCGGAATACCTCTGCTTTGTTCATAACTCCCTGGTAGAATGAAAATAAAATCGCTGGATTTATGCCTCGATTTTTAGCACGTGCTGCCATCTGTTGAGATTTTTTTAAACTCATAATACCTCTGCTTTGTTCATAACTCCCTGGTAGAATGAAAATAAAATCGCTGGATTTATGCCTCGATTTTTAGCACGTGCTGCCATCTGTTGAGCTTTTTTTAAACTCATAATACCTCTGCTTTTTTCATAACTCCCTGGTAGAATGAAAATAAAATTGCTGAATTTATGCCTCGATTTTTAGCAGGTGCTGCCATCTGTTGAGATTTTTTAAACTCGGAATACCTCTGCTTTTTTCATAACTCCCTGGTAGAATAAAAATAAAATTGCTGAATTTATGCCTCGATTTTTAGCAGGTGCTGCCATCTGTTGAGATTTTTTTAAACTCGGAATACCTCTGCTTTGTTCATAACTCCCTGGTAGAATGAAAATAAAATTGCTGAATTTATGCCTCGATTTTTAGCAGGTGCTGCCATCTGTTGAGATTTTTTTAAACTCGGAATACCTCTGCTTTGTTCATAACTCCCTGGTAGAATGAAAATAAAATCGCTGGATTTATGCCTCGATTTTTAGCACGTGCTGCCATCTGTTGAGATTTTTTTAAACTCATAATACCTCTGCTTTGTTCATAACTCCCTGGTAGAATGAAAATAAAATCGCTGGATTTATGCCTCGATTTTTAGCACGTGCTGCCATCTGTTGAGCTTTTTTTAAACTCGGAATACCTCTGCTTTGTTCATAACTCCCTGGTAGAATGAAAATAAAATCGCTGGATTTATGCCTCGATTTTTAGCAGGTGCTGCCATCTGTTGAGCGTTTTTAAGCTCATAATACCTCTGCTTAGCTTTATAACTCCCTGGTAGAATGAGAATAAAATCAAAATAACTAAAATCACATTTTTAGTGTCAAAAAACTAATAATAAATACTTTTTAGGATTCTGGTGTAAAAGAATAAATAAATCTATAGGTAATTCTTTGATTAGCCCACAAAACCTAATTTAACAACCCATAAAATAAATTTTAAGTATTTGAAATGTACCTAATAAACCAATCAAAACAAGCTGGCAACATTTTTTACAGTGTTTTAAATGTACCAAACGAATTAGCAGTTCATTCATTGCAAGTGTTGTAATATTTGATAATCAAAATATTGCATTTACAGAACAATAACAGTAATAATTACTGTTATTTATTTATTAAATTATTTATTAAAACAAACAAAAAATTCATAATTAATGACTTTGATTACTACTACCAGGGTGAATTTTGTGGTTTACTTTCAACTTGGATACATGAGTTTTAACAACAAAATGTTAATAAGGTTTTTTTTTAAAAAAAATGGTTTAAAACACCACACAAGGTTACACATTTACGTGAAACATGCAGTGGGATGCGTATTGTTAAACGTATTAGCAAATATTGTATTAGGACAATGCAGGAATCTCAGGCTTTCTAACATGGCAAACACTGGAGGCACCTGACTGCAGCAATCCTAGCCACTCAGCATGAAGAATGTCCGTGAAACTTAAGTTCCTGTGTATTAATACAATGGGCAATCTCAGATTTTCTCTCGTCAGTTGAAAACTTGTTGTAATTAAAAAAATGAATATATACTCCATTCATTTTTATTAAAACACATTTTCGCAATCTGCAAAACTTTATTGACTTTAAGATCATGAAAAATGACCTAAATTTAAAAGTGAAAACAAAGGTACAGAGATTATACAACTTTTAACAATGAAACATAGTTAACTTCAAAACTTGAATTTTTGTACATCATTTATTTCATAAATGATTCTGTGAAACATCTAGAATAGGTGGTCATCTGGGGAAAAAAAAATTAAAACTTTGAAAATGATATTTTTGAGTAATACTGTCATGAAAAACTTGGTAAAAGTATTTTTAATGTTGTTAATGTAAACAAAGCTGCCATTTAACACAATTTACAGCATTTTAAATATAGCTAACCGAACTAACATTCGAAAACCTGAACGATTGGTAAACTAAACTACTTGAAAATATCACAACACTGTTTAGCAATCATAAAATAGAATGACATGAACTCAAAAATACCATTGGGTGTGACAGGAAAATGGGGGTGGTATTTAGAAATCATATGTAGACTGTGACATGTTTCTTGTTTTGATTGTCAAGTGTACAAAACTTAATCAAGCTCGGATTAACACAGTAAGTTTGTACAAAAAAACATACAAACATAAACTCTTCTTTATTTGTATGCGTAGACATATATTCACATACCCAATCACATACCCATACTTTGGTTATGTTTCTAAGATATATTTTTATTATACGTAAAAAATAAATGTTTTATGACTATCTAATGTAAAATAACCAAACCAATCGACTGAGCTATATATTAAAAGTTATAACACTTATAGAACTAAACAAATAACAAGCAATATAATTTCCTAAAACTATATTGTTAAAAATCATGAATAACTATACAAAGTTACTCAAATTGTGGCATATATCACATTTTCTGTATCTAAAACAAGAAAATAAGTTTTTGCATTTTAGAAATTATTAATAGTGAGAAAAATGTGGCATGGTTTGAATTTCTTTTTGGTTCTGACAGAATTTTGATTAGAAATATTTACTTATGGTGTCAGTTGTATTGTTACATCATCATTATGTAAAAAAAAAACTCATAATTCAATAATGATAATGCAAAAATATTACACATATCCATGTTATGTTTCTCCATATGTCTTTTAGCCATGTTAGTATGATACTGATTACTTATTCATTGATTTTTTTCTCTTAACTGTAAAGTTTTTTTAATAAAAAACCAAACTAAAAATTTATGAATTTAATTTTACATTTTGATAGACAAAAATTAGGCAATACAGGTGAATTTTGTTGCATTTTGGAGTTACTTTCATTTCTGTGTTATTTTGGTTTTATCACTTTACAAAAAACACAACCTTGCTTCTAGGAAGACTACATATTTTTTAGTTATATTTTTAGAGCCAATTTAGTTTCTAAAACAGGAAATTCCAGTTTGGCTGTTTTAATTTTTATAAAATGTGTATTCATAAAAATAGTGCATTATTCAACAGATATGACAATGAAATGTTTCACTATGACCCCTGCATGGGATACTCAAATTCTTCAGAGTCCTTTTTTAAAATTTTAATTATATACTTGGCACTGGTAAACATGTTTTTGTTCAATTTTTAAATTTATTTGAATATAATAATTTTTTGGGATATTTATATAATTTCCATAAAAAAGATAATGAATACAGTTAGCCTACCACCATTAATTTAGATCGTAAAATATTTTAAAACTTTTTTTTTTAGTCTGATAAATGTTGAAGCAAAGAGTAGTACATAGTGTTGTATTGAATTCTTTGCAAAAAAAACTTTAGTTTGCTTTCTCTTATCCTGTATAGACTCCACTCATTGGGAAGATGAGGTACTGCTGTCAGTCTCGGTGGAAAGTCTGATCTTCTTCTTCCCCCCGAATTTATTCTTTTTATGTTGTACTTTTCCAATATTTGATCAACAATTTTCATTTGAAAATTAGCATACAAAGTTTTTGCGACAAATTTATTGTATAAACAATACAAATTAAAAACAGTCATATCAATAATATGAAGAAAAAAAAACCTGTTTGCGGTACCACTTTTATGATCTCCTGATACTTTCCACCATTTTCAATTATCATATCACTTCTGCCAACATATCCTATTGATTTATTGTAATTAAGTAATTAAGTACATCATTTGGTTAAGTGTTTTTGTCGAGTTTTGTTAAGTTTCAGTCATGTCTGCTTGATGAAAAGTTGAGAGCATATAAACATATCTTTTGTCACACCATTTTAGTGCCAGCATTAGTCCTGAAACAGACTGTAAATAAAATTTTCCCTTTTTAAGCTTTCCAGCAATTTTAGGCATTTCTTTCCTTGTGTGATGAACAGACCCACACGCATTTGTTGCCTGGTCATAAAGCAAACAAAACAATGCTGGGCTGGTGTACCAGTCGTCGCAGAAAAGTGTGTGTATGTCCCTTTTGTAAATACAGTTGAATTAGGCTAGCTACAATGTCACCAGAAATGTCAAAACAAATTTTTTGGCGTGACGTCTAATAAATCGATGAACGCCGGCTGCATGCACAAAAAAGGATTACTCATTGTCCCGTTACGCTTTGTCCCGTTATGCTCATTGTACGCTTACGCCGCATCTATCTCTCTTCCACTCTATTGGAAGAAACATCGATTTAACTTTTTCGAGTTAAACTATCGTCCGTAAACCGACTTTACAGACAACCAATTTTTTTAATGTCTGTAGGCACTCCACAATACACAATAAAGTCTAAAATATAATTGGTAAGAACATCCCATATAACAAACAGTTTCACTCCAGAACTGCTCCTTTTTTGCAGAATATACTGTTTTATTGTAGTCAACATCAGCGACTCATAAATGCACAAATTTCACATGAGCCTAAATGGTTTGTATATACATCTCCCTAAAATGATTTACGACTGGCCGCACATTGAACAAATAATCACCAGTGAGAAACTGTAAACCACTGATATCTAGTGGCCGCAGCAGTTAGTAAAGACTCATGAGACAACCACTAGATAGCACTGAGGTCCGGCCTCCACAGCACTTATCCCCGGGAGGCTGACTGACTGCAGACTGCCACAGAAGTCCATCGGTCAGCGAGCCAGCCAGGTCTCGACTGCTACACAAGTCAACCAGAGTTCAAGGATTAATACCTACTAATTTTACCAAAATGGTTAAATTCTGGCAACATATTTTTACAATAAAATAATCTGTAATAAGCATGACAATGACAAGATTACCAAGACCAATAAAAAATTAATTCGTGAACATACGTGTGTTTGAAAAATGTACCATCCATAAAGTTTATATTTGTTGAAAATCAATAAACAAAAATTAACTATGTAAAATTAATTTTTACTTACACTTTGATACGTACAAACTTTGTGGTAAATAAATTACATCAAGGAATTTAATGCACTAAATGATAACATTTTCATGTGTTTTTATTTTTTTTAAAATCCTGGTTGATTTCATGACTTCAATTTCATTTTGTTGCTGTTGTATTTCAACATTAAATGGTGTGTTTTGTGCCTTTCGGTGTTATTTTGGTTTAGTCGCAATTCGATATAAAATACTGTCCTAATAATTAGTTACCTAGCAGTGTACCAAATTAAGTTATTCAATGAATAATTCTGAATTCCTCAGAGGTGTAAAAGTGTTTTGAGTCTATGATAGGGTGCCATAAAATATAATTGAAGACATTCAGAAAAACGAACTAAACATCTCATAACATCATAATGATTTTAGGAAATTGGAAATGAATTTGATGAAAAATAATATTTCAATGTATATAAATTATATATAAAATTCATGGGGCTAACAAACAGCACATATCAAGAAATTAAACTAGTAAACCAATAACATTACAACATGAATTAGTCAGCTCAGCTGAGATTGTGAATCTTCATGTGCGCTTTCAGATTGCAACGCACAGCAAACGCCCGACTGCACTGTGAACAGGTGTAAGGCCGCTCGCCCGTGTGGGTGCGGATGTGTATCTTGAGGCTACTGCTGTTCTTGTATCTGGCGTCACAGTGGCCACACCGGAACGGCTTCTCCCCCGTGTGAATCCGTACGTGCGTCCGCAGGTGGGCACCGCGTGCGAAACCAGCACCACAGAACTCGCAACGAAACGGCCTTTCGTCCGAGTGCACCACGCAGTGTGCCTGGAGGAGTCTGGCCAACTTGAAACCCTTCCCACACACGCTGCACCGAAACGGTTTTTCCTCCACGTGGTCCAACTGGTGCGTCCTCAGCAGATAGCGCTCCCCGTAACACTTCCCACAAACCTCACACTTGTAGGGTTTATCGTCGATGTGTTTCTTCACGTGTCTGGTAAGTGCCGGGCGCTCGCTGAACGTCGCGTCACAGTGCGCGCAGGTCAACAGCGAATCGCAATTGACGAACTGAAGGTGGGAGTGGTACTTTCCAAAGTCCACAAACAACTTGCCGCAAGTCTCGCACGAGAACGGCTTCACCCCGGCGTGAGACAGCTGATGGAGCTTCAAGTTCTTCAGGAGTGAGAAGCCAACCTCGCACCGGTCGCAACGAAACCTCTTCTCCCCGGTGTGCGTGAGCGCGTGCACCTTCAGGGCCGACAGGTAGCCGAAACTCTTCTGGCACACGAAGCAGTGGTGGGGTCTCTCTCCCGTGTGCGTGCGCATGTGGATTCTGACGCCGTTCTGGGAGGGGAAGCACATCCCGCATTCCGCACAGGAGAAGGGGCGCTCGCCCGTGTGGGAGCGGACGTGGGCGTTGAGGTGGTCGCGAGTCACGAACCGGCGCCCGCAGAACACGCACTCGTGGGGCTTCTCGCCGGTGTGACGCATCTTGTGCCTCTTGAGGTGGTCGCCCTGCAGGAACCTCTTGCCGCAGACGTCGCAGAGGAACCTCCGGACGCCCGTGTGGATCAGCGCGTGCCTGCGCAGGTGGCTGGTCCTCGAGAACGTCTCGCCGCACACCTCGCACGCCGGGACGACGCGCGTGCCGTGCGTCTTCATGTGCCCCGCCAGCTGCGACTTCGCCGAGAACCTCTTGCTGCAGTGCTCGCAACCAAACGGTTTCTTGCGCGGGAACTTGTCGCGTCTCCTGGCGCACTTCCTGCACACGTCCCACGCTGACTGACCGGCGAACTTACCGCAGATTCGACAACTGGATCGCCATTCCAAGTCCTCTTGATCGTTGCAGACTGCGCCAGACCAGAGTTCTGCTTGCTGCATGACCTTTTCCAGCCACCTGCAAACCCAAAGGACCTTTAATTGTACTACAAGCAAAGTTATCTTTCGATTTACAGTAAAAATAAGCTAAAGTAAGTATCAAAACTCTTAATAAATTGCTGACATTTCCGTATTCACATTATAAAATAGCTTTTATTACAAAAATTTAATTAGATTTAATAATTTGTTAACTGTAAAACATGGTTTTCTAAACTAAAATTTTTTTTTACTAATATTTATATCACAAAAAGTTTGAGGCCATGAAACCAAAGATTCATTGAAGCAAGAGGCTTATCCATAAAGTCTTATTAACATGTAAAGGAAAGTTAAAATAAATTTAAAAAATAAAAAACCATTAATTCAAATCATAGTCTGGGGATACATGGTTTCTTAAAATGATGCTAGGAAAATAAATGATAGAACATTCCTCTACCTGTTCCTCAAATTTTTTTGACCTAATATTTTCATCATCAAAAAGACAAAGCCAAAATAAATATAAAAGAAAATTCAATAAGCCCAAAAATAATTAATTTTGAATGAATAGAACTTCAATATTTCCAAGTACAAAAAACCTTTTAGGTCATTTAGCAAATAACTGAACATATTTTTAGCAAAATTTTACAGAGCTTTTATAGCATACCTACAAATAACTCACTTGAAAAAATAAAAATTTTCCTCCTCCAAATCCCCATCAAATATAAATAAACACTGGCAGATTATTCCTTACCAAATTACAATAAAAACATGTTTATTGTACCACTCATTTCCTAAAAATTAATTTCAAATAAGCTTTAAAAAAAGTCTCAGAAATACATGTGATTATATTCAACCCAGTTACCAATACATAGGCACAAGATTGTATGGTGAATTGTGATAAACCGAAAGAATACTGAAAAGAATATTGAATCACTGTATACCACCGAAATGCACATTAATGAATCACTTTTAAACCACGAATCCTCACTAATTTATTTTTATTGTTCTGAATGTATATGTTTAGACCAATTTATTACAAACTATTTTATTGCATAAATGTAGCATATAAATTTTACCAATACAAAACAGTTTTTTATAAAAATAAAAATTTAATGCCAAATATTGTGTTTTAAAAATGAAACTGAGCTAAAAATAAAACCATAAAATCTTGTCTTTACTGATACATCTCACATGCAACTTTTCGCAATAACAATGACCAAACTGTGTGAAGTTGTGTTCTCTGAAGTGCAAACATTTTGACAGCAATATAGCTTTTGGCAAATACAATATTGAATTGATATTATATTTGTGTGGTAAAATACACTGGCCTCATCAACCAGAGGTGTCTGTGCTTGAAATTCTGAATTTCCATTTCTAAAAAATTTGAATGGCCCATCACTAACTAGTAACAGGGAGGCCACAAAAATATTTAACATGCATAAAATCTCTCTGACATTTCCCAGACTTTCCATCACAAAAATTACAAAATTCTTTTTTTTTGTGCAATTTCTGAAAGAAATAAAGGGAGTCCAGCAATCATCATTCCCCATAGCTCACCTAGTCCAAACAGAACCTTGCATATATACCATTTTATAGTGTTAATGACATGCACACAAACACAATCTCGAAAAAAAAAAAAAAAAAAAAAAGTGTTCACTCTGAGTGAATGGAGACTGGAGCAAGACATTTTCCCCTCAAATTACTATCACTGATGAATTTGCATCTCTTTTCCAGGATTTTCGTTGACTTTCCAATGTTAACACCTGAGTAAGTGCCCATCCAAGCATTTTGAGTATTTTCTGAAAATCTCAGTAGACCAATATTAGCATTGTGGACCAAGATTTGAACACATGTTCACCAACACGCAGAGACAACATTTCACCGTTACGTTACAGACCATGTGTGTAGCCCAGAAAATAAGTTGAGCCTGGCCAAGGCGAAGTGGGTGAAAGCAATTAAAATTTGAATGTCTTACCGCACGCCATTTTGACCGTCTTGTGAATCTTCCTGCTTCCAGTCGATCATTTGAGCCTTCTCCAATGTACGCTCGAGGCAAGCCGCATCATCTTGCTCCAGCTGAAAGCAATCAACATTTTTGTCTAATTTATTTTATCATTAGAAGCACCTGTTTGGAGAGTTTTTAAGATTTGTAAATGGAGTGAGGCTTACTACATTGATAACTTGCTGCATCTGCAGGTAAACTCATCAACATTTGTATTAAGTATAAACAGAGAAGGACTTAGTAATACTGAATATGGCTAATCAATAGAGACAAGCAAAATTCGCGGATTCATTTCGCGATAGGATAGCATCAAAACAACTATAACTTCGTACCGCTTCTGCGATTGGCCCACATTTTATCTGGGGAACTGTGAGCCAATGGGAAACACTAAACCAAGAAAGTGCCGAATTACGGACAGCCTAGTTGAGACGTCTCACACGTCAGTAGCCAATGAACAGGTGTCATTTCCGCGAGTATTTAAAGGACTGTGGAGTCTATCCTAGAGGTCAATGAATCCGCGAATTTTGCAGGTCTCTACTAATCAATCATCAGGTTAAAATAAAATACTGATAAGACGACACACTAAAGTGTAAAAACAAAGCTCCCATATACATATATATATATATATATATTTATATTTATAAAAGAGCATTATAATGTCAAATAAGTGTAAAGTCAACTAGTTCAGCCTGTGCATAAAATCTGGTGGGCAGAACCTTTAGCAAATAAGTATGAAGCTTAAATTAAAAGTTAAGGTGCATTTTATATATGTGTTTGAAAACCATCTTTGAAGAGGAACTAAGGATTAAAAGAGAGCTGCATCTTAGATTCCAGTAGTTTAAGGAGCCTACAAATATTTTCCAGTTATCTACAGAAGTCATCTCTGTACCACTTCCATTGTTTTTATTTATTTATTTATTTATTATTTATTTATTAAAATTTGTGACATGCACACCAACAGCCGAAGCTTTAGAGGTGTGCACAGAACAAGTAATACAAACACGACACATACAAGCGAATAAATACAACATAAACAGGATAATAAAAGACGACACATACAAGCGAATAAATACAACCTACACAGGAAAATAAAGGACGACACAATAACAAACAAAACAAAACAAAACAGCAACTGAGATAATTTTAACTAATTGATCTAAAATTGGAAGAATAAACAGGATTATAAAATTACTCAGAATATTAGGGTAATCATAAAAATTAAAATTTGAAGTTTTTAATAAAATTTTCATATTTATTGAAATTTGAGATAAGTCTGTAAATTAAATCATTATTATTGTGTAAGGAACATAATAGGGATCGAAGGCGGCTTTTGAACTGCGGGACTCGAATACCAGAGTTATCAAGTAAGTATAAGCAATTAATTTTTGAACTATAGCACTTAAACACAAACAGGGCATCCAGATGGATGCGACGATTTGAAAGAGATTCTAATTTGGGTAATTGATGGTGTCTAGAACTAATTATTTTGAAAAATTTATTTTGTATGGATTCAATTTTGTCACTGTCGGTGGTGTTAATACTGTTCCAGATAACTGAGCAATATTCGAGTTTACTTCTAACTAAGGACAAATAAAGAGTAAGAATGGATTCAATATTAGATGCATAGTAAGTTATATAATTTATTAAATATAAGGTTCTACGGGAAAAGGATACTAAAGAATTAACATGTTGATGAAAGAATAGTTTGGAATCAAGAATAACACCAAGATCTTTTATACTAAGAGATTTGGAAATTTTTGAGTTGTCAAGAAAATAATCATATTTAACTGGATGAATTTTCCTTGTGAAAGAAATAATTTTTGTTTTATCTTTGTTAAGTGAAACTAAATTCATTTTGCACCAATTATCAATTTCAGTAATATCAGATTGAAGAAGCAGACAGTCATTTAAGGAGGAAATTTCTCTGGATATTTTAAGATCATCAGCAAACAGAAAACCAGTAGTATGATGAAGAACTTTAAAAATATCATTGATATAAATATTGAATAATAAGGGAGATAAAGTACCCCCTTGAGGCACACCAGAAGTAGCATGATATAAAGTAGAAGTTTTTTTATTAAGTGAAACAAAGAAACATCTATCTTTAAGGTAACTAGTAAACCAGGTTATATAATTATTACAGAGACCGAAGTTAGAAAGTTTAGCTAGTAAAATGGAGTGATTGACAGTATCAAAGGCTTTAGCCAGATCAAAATAACATGCATCAACCTGCCCCCTTGTTGTAACTTTATTGTATATAGGATTAATAAATGAGAGAAGATTAGTAGAAGTTGTCATACTATTTCTAAAGCCATGCTGATTAGGAGCTAATCTGTTGTTTATTGGAAAGTTAATATGTTTAAATATTATTTTTTCAAAGATTTTAGTAAAGCCATTTAATAATGATATAGGCCTATAATTAAATACACTGAGTTTACTACCCTTTTTATGTATGGGAATAACCTTAGCTATTTTCCATTTAGTGGGAAATACTTGTGATTTTAGACTTGTATTAAATAGATGCAACAATAGAGGCATTAGAATAAAAGAGCAGCCTTTAATAATGAAATTTGGTATACCGTCAGGACCAGTAGACATAGTTGGTTTTAATGATTTAATTCCCCATAAGACCTGGCTTTCTGATAAGAATGATACAGGAATTGAATCGTGAATAATATCGGGATCAATGATACGAGGGTGGTTGGTGGATGGTATCACTTTGATACAAAATGGTCACACTTGACTGCTACATCGTTGATACACGGCCATTTCAGTTTAACCAAGGAGCTTCCAAACTACCCAATTTTGTGCCATGAATTTTTTTTTTCTTTCAGGTTAGCACCTTTGTTAATATTTGTTTTGCAAATTATTACAAATTTTATTTACAAAATAGCAATAATAATCTTATAATGGTAACAGCAAATTTTTATTAATTTTTTTAATTGAATATTATAATGTTAATTGTGTGATCGCAACCTATTACCAAACCTCATGACTCTACTTTGGATAAATTTTTACATTTTTGCATTAAATTCCTCAAAATTACATTTTTTACATCCTCTCCAAGTCTCATAACAAATAATTTTTCTATGGATTACAACATATGTTTTAGCAAACCTCTGAATTTCAATGATGACCATAAAATAAGAATTGGCAATCGTAGTATTTCCTAAAATAATTAATACTTATTTTGAATTTTCATTTGGATTCTTATATATAAATTGTATTCAATTGTTACAATAAGATGTGAGGTTGGAGTAATAAGTGTTTTAGTCTCTCCTGTAAAATTGTTTTCAGAGTTAAAGAGGTTCACCAATTAGAAAGACAACATAAAATATGGAAAGGGATTAAAATAATTATAAGCATATCAAAAAAAAATTCTTATACAACTTAATTTAAATCAATACGTCATATTATAAAATGGCAAAGCTGGTCACACAATGATCCATAGCATCTATCCGTCACCCATCTATCTGTCAATCACGAGACCTGCAGCCAATCGGAGGGCCTGAAAATTTTCATCCGTCTGTCCGTCAAAACCTTACCGAACTTTAACTTTCTACGGACGGACAGATTAAATTACATATAAGCTTTAGAATGTCAGAAAGGCATTGCCTTTATTTTAAAAGGTTTATTAGTTTGTTTACTGCATTTAGATAATTCTATATTACAGTTTTAACTTGCATTTGAACACGTTTTAAATCATATTTTAAACAAAAAAATGACTAAACACACAAAAGCGTAATATTAATTCGAAAATATATTTAAATAAATATTAAGAGTGAGGAAAAAAAATAGTTTAATGATTTACAAGTGCTTAGTGTACATGATCGTGAAACATTGAACAAAGAAATTTTGTCAAAAATTCAAGCTGTTTAGTCAGTTGGCAGCATCCAAGTGGGAACATGTTACGACGGACGTACGGAACGTGAAGCGCTCGGCTTGTCGGAGGGCGGACGGACGGACGGACGCGACGACCCCCAGGGCTGACGGTACCTTTATCTCGTCCTTGACGGTCAGCGTGATGATGGGCTCGACAATGCTCATGTCGCTCGCTCCGGCTGCTCGACGCCACTCCTCGCCCGGCTGCACACACGAGCGACAGCCGTGCTCTGCCGTGCCACGAGCCCACCTGAGACCGCACCATCGAGCACTTGGTAACAGCCGTGCACCCAGGACTTCATCTCGGGGGAAGGGCGGGATGGAACCACTTTCAGACTCTTTACTTCTGTTGGTGTGAGGATATATCACATTTTCCCCTGCGTACGCTCCTTGGATCTGAATTCTTTCAAAATTGTATCTGTTCATTTCCTATAGGAAGCAGCAAAATGTACGTTTTAAAAATGCATGGCAGAGAAAATAAAATAAAATTGATAAATTTTGCCCAAAACTGTAAAATTTTGATGTTAATTAAGATTTCAATAATAAATCACAATAATAAAAAAAATGTTAACACACATTTAAGTAAAAATTGGTGTCATAGGAAAAATAAATATATAGTGAAACTTTTTTTTTGAAGATACCAATAAAACATGGTATAATATACTAGTGAGTCATCAGGACCATGGATATAACGCAAAACTCGTTCACACCAGCGTAACTTCGTAGTGTCTCATTTCTTCTTAAAACTAACAATGCATGCTCAGTAAAATGTAAGACAAAGTAGAAATGGAAAATGAAACTGAAGCAATACACCTGACTGCACATATTAATTTGGCTTAGAGCTAGCAACAACTATATAGTTGATTTTCATTTTATGAGTTTACAAGGAAAAACAGAACGTATGCACCAATATTTAAGAAGGGTGGGGGGGGGGGGGGGGTGAGAGAGAGATGAATGAATACATCCAAAACAAGTAAACATTTCAAATATCTGTAACAAAGGTGTCTTTAACCCAATTCAGGACTTTTTCGGGACTATTCAGGACCTTATAATAAATTTTCCTTACAATATTTTTATATTACAGGGCCATTTTTATAAATAATATGCATAATTAAACATAATACGAAATAGGTCTACTATTCACTGAAATGTTCCAATTTTTGTGGAAAAGCTAAAAACTTTTCAGAGATAATTTTATATAATTTATTTGGATGTCTTTTATTTACACTTAGTGTGCGGTTATTAACTGAAGTGAGATGTCAAAAAACAAACCTTGCAATTTAGCAAAAGTCTACTACTGGAAATTAATATTTAGTGCCTTCTAACACCCTCACTGTTTATTTTGAAGCTTTTTCAGCACTTACGTGACCAGTTAGGCAGTCTCTCTCTCCTCTTCAGTGAATTTTGTGATCTGCAGATCTGGTAACATACAGGAACCTAAAACATAAATTAATGCAAAAAAAATTAAAATAATTTTTGTACCATTCAAAAATAAAGGTGATAAATTACCAGGGACAATATTGTGTGGTGGACTGCGATAAAACCGAAAAGCATGGCCATACCTACAACATGTAACAGCAATATACCATAAAAGACCACAATTCAAGTTAATACACAACAAAGCACCAAAATGAAATTGAAATCATGAAACTTATCAGTATTTTCAATCAAAACTTAACTCTAATGGCAAATACCTAAACTTTTAATTATTAAATTCAATTAAAGTAATTTTTAGCATGACATTTGTACCACAATTTAATAACTTTTTTAATCTTGCAATTGTTATAAGTTACTCATATTTAAATTATTACCAAAGGACATTTGGGAAACTGCAATTGTAGACGGGCCTAAATCATGTTTCAAAAGAGTATTTACAATGACACGCAGTCGGAGGTAATTGTTCCTTACTGTATTGCAAATCGAGTTTGTAGGTATTCAGTTTTATAATTCATATTTTTAAAATTAAATTAATTTTGGTTATGGTAAAGTTTTGCATCACAGACACATTTAACTGCTTAAATTTATTTTAATATTTTTTAGTTAAAATTAAATTGGATATGTTACGTGGACAATTCCAGGGAAAATGTTACTTATGTATGTAGTTTATAACAAAACTTTAAAATGCATATGCTCAAATTAAAAATATTTTGGTGATTGTAGAGTTTAAAATCAGAAACACATTCAACTGCTTACTTTAATTTTTCAAATTAAAATACAATTGGATATGTTACACAGAAGAATTGCTCCACAGAACAATGTTCCTCAAAGTTTTATAGGTAGCCTACATACATATTTTCGAAATATCATATATTTTGGCAATAACGCAGCTTAATATTACAAACACAACTATTTATCTTCTTTATTTTAATATTATATTTTGGAATAAAACTGGATAAGTAATAGGGAACAATTACCCGGGGGTACATGGAAGCGTACAAGCAATGCTGATCTTTTCCGTTCCAAGTTTTACATTTAAATATGATTGTGGAACGTGAAATGGGCTAAGTATAAAACAAGTAAAACTTTAGACCAAAAACTAAATTCGCGAATGTAGCATCCATACTTTTTTACTTATTACAAAAATAAAACATTGTTTCGGGTTTTCATTACAAACAAATTAAAACTCGAGATGTGTTAAGTCGTATCAAATATTTGGTCGTATGTAACACAGAAAACCACAAGTTAATTTCTCCAACATGTAATGACCTGTTTATATTTGAATCCTAACCTATTACTCAACGCATTTTTAATGAAGCATTCATTAAAATTAATTTCAAGATAAATGTGTGACTATGAGCGTAACATAATATAGTTCAAACCAGTAAAAACAATAAAAATTTTATTTTAAAGCAACTTCACTTATTTTTCTTAAATAATGCACAGATGGTATAAAAACTTATTGCTGTACTAAACCTTTAAGCAGCAGTACCTTTTTTATTAACAAATGGAATAGAACATCTTCCGCAAAAGCTTATTTATACTAACTTTAATAATAGTTCGTCAGTACTAGCTAGCCAGTAGCAGTTATAGAATAGTATGAGTAATCACGTTAGCTGAGTCACCGTGAACATATTATGTTTACGAATTTGAGGTTATTTTTCAGATAAAATTTCAGGAATGTAACATTGCTTACTTAACTGCTTTGATGTTTTTACAACATCACAAACAAGTATAATACGGGGGAAACATTAGATAATATTATTTATTAAAACGTATTTTCTTCAGCTAATCTTTAGCCTATCCCCGGAACACAAAATGTATTCCATGCTTTTTTATAAAATAATAAAGTGATACTTCAAGTGTTTGTAATACTTGATATTTTGTTTCATTTGTTTTAATGCTTCATTCAGGCTTATTTTTGTTAGAATGTTACCTCAAATTGACGAAGGGACAAGCACATTGATGAAGCAGTGAGCGAAGGCCGAGTCTCAGTATTCTTCACCGATGTTGGAGCGCGCCCTGTGATATCCGGCCAGGGTGTCCACAAGGAAAAAATATTTTGTACCAACTTAGGCGAGAAAAAAGTACCAGATTTAAAAAAAGTACTAAATTATAATTTGCTATGGTTTTAACAATTTAGGAAGTTATTATGACATTGCAATGCTCTAACTTAAATATCACACCACACACACATACATTCCATAGTTTTTAAAAATAATTATGCTTAATAATAAAACATATCGGAGTTACTGTAATAATATTATATTAAAGAAAAAAGTACTAGATCTGATCGTAAATGTACTAGACCACTAAAAAACTTATAAAAGTACTATATCTAGTACGAAAGTACTAACTGTGGACACCCTGTATCCGGCCGCATGCTGCCTGTTATATTTAAAGATGCTACTTTAAAATTTTAACCGGCAATATGGGCGGTATTATATATGTTCAGTGTAATTTATATGTTCTTTTACAGCCACCCAGTTACAGACTGGCAGTATCTGAGAATTAAATTAGTGATATTATTAACTTTACTTCCACTCCCGTGGAACAGAAGCAGTTACCTTGTAACCTTTGCTCCAGTCCTGTCTGACCCCCCAACAGGATCAGACTTATTCTTTCCTTAGCTGATAAGTAAATATCATAGTTCTTGAAAACACTCCAGAGTCCAGAGGGGTCTGTTATTGTTTTAGATAATGCATCATACTAAAGCAGGATATGTGAACCGATTCCCATGCAATGTTGGCGAGTGGGGAATATAAGATAGTGGCTCACAGATAAAATAATTTATTATGATATCAGTACGATTAAGCGGGAATTGCTACATATGGTAGGACGGGAAAAGCATAAGTACAAAAAATACAAACTTGAAGAAATAGCCAAAAGCGTAGAACAAACTGTACTTCGCTTGCCCCCATATCATCGCGAGCTCAACCCCATTGAAATGGTATGGGTCCAAGTGAAATTGTTCGTAAGATTGCATAACACAATTTTCAAGGCAATTATATGGAGCTCTTTTGAAATTAAATATGACGAGGAAAGGTTTTTGATAAGTTTGGCCTCATCAGATTCATCCCAGTCATTATCCATCGCCCCAACCTCGTTCTTTTGGTTAGCCCTGTGCTACTCTTATGGACGATTGCAATATTGATTAAAATGTATGTGTTAATAATTTATTTATCAAGTTCGTTTTACTATTACACTTTAGTATTTCGTATGAATTCGTACCAATCAGTAGCGGATCCAGAGGGGGGGCTAAGGGGCTCAAGCCCCCTCCAAAAACATCTGGGTCCACTATTGTTTTAGTGTTTGCCTTTATATAAAGCCTAGCCTCAGCTGGGTCAAGCCCCTCCCAAACCAAAATCCTGTATCCGCCACTGTGTACGAATGTGTGTGAACTGTTTCTTGCTTTAAGTTAAGAGTAAACAAAAAAAAGTGTGCGTGAGGTCCGCGCGCAACATAAGTGATATTATTTTATTTTATTTATTAGGTAGTATAGATAAAGATAATTATTTTATTCTTTTAGTGAACGAGATATAATAATTGAGAATAGTAAGGCTGCGGATATGATCTCAAATTTAAAAAAAAATCGTATTTAATGTTTTTAAATATATTTTACAAAGAATTCATTAATTTAATTTAACAAAAACATGAAACACTATGGTAGTTACTCATATTTTATTAATCATTATCCGCAGAATTATTATCTTAGCTTAAATGGCTAAAATACGACAAAAATGATTGGGATTTATAACTTTCTAAATTTCTAGCAAATACAGCATCAATTGTTGCACCCGACCTGGTAGTTGGGTATTAAGTTAATTGCACAAATCAATAACTCTTTTCCACACGAATAAATAAATTATACATAATTCAAATGGAATAAACGTAATATGGTAGCGTCAACCATTTCCCGTTACGAAAATTGAGAAGTAGACAAACACAAGCAGCGTTACGAGAATTCTGTAGCATCAATGCTACGTCAAAGCTGCATCACTGCTACCTCTCCCCTGCCGTCTTCCAATCCAGCCGTTACAACTAGCATTTAGCCTGCTACCTTTGAATATATATACTGCTACGCTATGTTCCTACCCCCCCCCTTTTTTTTTACGTCTTCCCATTCGACCGCTAGCACATGGGTTGGAGTGGCGTTGCCGCTAACGCACTCTCCTCTACCAGTTCCTCCACAAAGTTCCTAACTATTCCCCACGTGCGATCGGAATTTTCGTAACGCTCGAAAATTGTAGCCCCCTCATCAAAGAAGTTTCAATTCTAAAACGTGGCGATTTATTACAAATTTATAATCGTCACAGTATACAATATTATAAATTACGATATCAGTTCTTAAAATGCTTCTGGTGCAATCAGAACACCAAAGAAACGCATCTCCTGAAATTCGTAACATGTGAGAGATATGGCAACAGCGCGCGTCATAAGCCATATGTACTACTGCAAACTGAAAGTGAAACGGTCTATATTGTTTGGCAAGTTGGATGCCGAGGTTCCATTAAATATTTTTATATAGGACTGGTTCTAGAATATGTTGGATGTTGGATGCAATCGCCCAATCAATATCGTGCCTAGCGGAAACGAAAATTACATCAGTTTCCGTCTCAACGATTCTTTAAATTGGCGAAAGCACATGAGCGATTAAACAAGTAATAAAAGTAAATAACTAAAATAATGTTGATATGAATAAAAAGTGTTAAAAGGAAAATATGCGTCTATAACTTCAAAAAAGCACTTTAACATTTGTTTTATTGGGTACCTAACGAATATTATTTTGAATTTAATTTACACATTAAAAAAAATACAGATGGCATAACAAGTTTAAAAATAAATTTATTCAGAACTGTGATGCATTACTTAATTTCAAATTTGAAATTAAACTTGAAAAGTTTGAAATACCTCTGACCAAAAAAAAATTGTTTGTCTGTAAAGTCGGTTTACGGACGATAGTTTAACGTGACGTCGTAACAAAACATTGAAATGATTGAATACTTTTATGAATAAAATTGAATCATTTTTATTGAATTATCACTATTTTGTATGGATACAAAGGAGTGAAATGAAATTTACAATTTAATTGATAAATTTACTTTTATTTGCACTCATTAATTCAAATATGTGAATTACTTTAAGAGAGATTATTTTAACTATAACTTTTATACATGTTTGTTATTTAACTTTTTCCAAATGATGGAGAAAATAGGAAGCTATTTTCCATCCAACTGTATTGGAGACCAAGTGCGGTCCCAGGTTTGACTTCTGGGTGGGGCACCGGTAGTCATGTTTATTACTTCAGAAGTAGTAATATTTTACCATTGTGAAGGAAGGGGGGGGGGGGGGGAGGCATGAGCCCCGTCTCCCCGATCTTAATCCGACACCGTTGGAAACAAGAGAGTGTGACTGGGGGCTTGATGACTGCGACCAGGGGCGCAACAACTAAATTTCCAAAGAGGGGGGGGGGGGGCAATAAAACTTTTTATAAAGAATCATCGGCCCCCCCTATTGAAGCGGGGGGTCCGGGGGTCCTCCCTCGGGAAAATTTGTATTTCAAGGTGGAAAATGGTGCTATTTAAGCAGTTTTATTATCTAAAAATTGATTACACAGCACTTTCTTTGCCCCCGTTTGCCCCCACTTCAAGGTTTCAGAAGGGGGGGGGGGGGCAAAATACCCTTCCCCCCCCCTGTTGTTGCGCCCCTGACTGCGACGCCGGCGAGATCCACCCGTGCAGATCGCGACCTCTGACCGCGGTGACGCGGCGCGCGGCGCGGGTGTTCCCCCGGCCGGCAGCGCGAGACGCGCGAAGGTCAGCGCGACCCCGCCACGCGGCAGTCGTCGCTCGTCAGCCAGTCCCGACCCCGGGCCGTGCGGGCGCTGCAGCTCTCTCCCGTCCGCCGAGGTAAGCGAGCCCCTCTCTCTCTAGCCAGGGCCTCGGTTACACTGGGCCAGTGGTGGCGGCCCGGCGACGTTGTTACCGCTCACCTAAACCGGTCTTACAACACAGATACATAAGGGCAGGCGTTGTTCGCGAAAAGATCTGAATGCGTATTAGACTGCAACAAGGTGTACGCGTACCTGCGGTTTCTTCCTTGTGATCGGCGGCCGTCTAGCGAGAGAAGTCGTTGCCTTGTTTGACCGAGCCACTCACGACGCGTTTACTTCCGCAATGAATCACAGGGATTGGCGTTGCTACAATCGATATGTACCTAGGAGTAACTCACCCAATCACGAAACACAGACGGTGCTACAGTGTTTTAATTTTCATCGAGTCTCGAAATCTTTTCGCGAAATCTGCATGCCCCTACAGATACATTATAACCACATACAGACCGAGAAAAATTCGCGGATCAATTTGCGATACGCTGAAAATTCAAATACATATATCTTTAAGCTTCTTTTGCTGTTGGTTCACTGCACATCTGGACGATTATGGACCGATGAGAAACCCATCAATCAAATCGCAGGCACCACCAGTTGAGACGACTCACAAGTCAGCAGCCAATGAACTGGCGTTATTTTCCCTAGTATATAGAGAACTGTGTAGTCAATCCTGAAGGTAATAAAAACCGCGAATTTTTCCAGTCCCTAGTTATAAAGTCTTGATATTCTCACAGAAATATTAAAAATATATTATTTAAATTTTATATTATTTTTATTAACCAAGTACAAGTTTCTTATCTTTTATAAATACTATTTTTAAGAGACACACACCACACCAATGTATTCATTGACAGGAACAGGAAAAAAATTCGAGTTTTCGATGGCCTTCAGGATAGACTACACAGTCCTCTGTACACTCTGGCAAATAACGCCAGTTCACTGGCTGCTGACTTGTGAGACGTCTCAAATGGTATGCCTGGAATTCGATACTTCTTTGGTTGATGATTTCTCATTGGCCCATAATCGTCCAGATCAATAGTAAAAGCAGCTTCAAGTTATATGTATTTGAATTTTAGCCTATCTCAAATTGAATACACGAATATTTTCGGTCTCTTTTCATTGATTATTCTACAGAACAATACGAAACTAATTTTTTTTAAAATAAATAAAAAATATTTATGCATAAATGCCTGGCTCTCGGATTAGTTTCAAAATTAAATGAAAAATGGCTCTCTAAAAGCCCCCACTTACGATCAGTCTAGCTCCCAGTTCGGACTACTCAGTCCGAACTGACAGTTTGGTTTGAACTGAAGCTCTCTGCACACACGATCAGTCTTAGTAGCTGTTCTTGTTGGTTGTAGAGTTTCATAGTATACAATATTGTTGCGAACTAGTGTGGGGAGAACTGGGTTCATAAGGGATATCCAAATTAAGTTTTATTAATGACCAATATTTACATAAATAAACAATTGTACTTATAAATGTCCGATCACAAATCACTGGCACTTAAAAAACGTATATTTTAAAGTCACTCAAGTCTGTCAAGTTCCACAGTACGCATTCCTCACTGGAGCTAGGCTCAACAGTGGTTCGCCTCTTACCTCGTGGCTCGCGCCTGTCCGTACACATAGTCTCGCGCCACTCAGTCCACTCTTGATCTTGTCGCTCCGCGTCGCGCCACTTTCGCCGATGTCGCACTTCCCCCTTCACTTTCTGAACTCGCCCGGAAGTCCCGTGGATGCTGACGTCGCAGCTTAAGTAGTCACGGGTCGTCTTTCCAGAACAGACGAGAGCGGCAGTGAAGAGTCCCGGGCCGACCCGACGCCCGAACAGTCCAGAAAAGCAGCGTCAATTCGCGCCACTCCGTGCGGCCACCCGAGGAATTCCCCAGGCCGCTCAGCGATAGATAAAAGCGCCGAGGCAGGACGATGCGCGGGGAGCGGAGGGGAGACGGGGGTAGCGACGACCCTTGTAATCCGGTTAGGCACGCGTGGCATGCCTTACGTCAATGGACCGCACGTGACGCCAGTGGCTGTGCAGGGCCGCCACCCAGCTCCGAACCTGGCGCGTGTCGCGGTCCTGCCTGCGTTCGTAACAATATGGAAGAAACTTTGGATGTTTCAATTGCAGTTCCACCCGTAATTAGAAAAGAGGGAGGGATCAAGGTAACCAAAGAGTATAAACAAAGATGTCTCCCACAACACTCAGTTGATGGGACTGATGGTTTGGATCGACAGTTTGGACTGGTGAGACGCTGTTCCCACACGCGGCAGTTCGGACTGAGGGTTCTCGAGTCCACATTCCGATCTTATGGAACGCCATCAGTTCATGCTGATCAGTCCACCGTCCTTGCTCACACACGACAGTTACGACTCTTCAGTTCCGACTGATAAGCCCGGACTGTCAGTTCGGACTGACAAGTGTGCGGGGGTTTTGAAAAGAGTGAAATCGGCCCGCACTAGGCGACCCAAATCTCTCTCTCGCCTGTGTTTCAGGAGCGAAACCACCAACCGATAAAATCTCCAGATTAAAAACCAAAACCAAAAGGCTTTGAATCATTTCAAACCAATACGACCGTTTCATTAACATTCGCACATTGTCTATAAGAAATTACGTAGTCGTAATCACACACATTCGCTTACTCTCCAATAGCTTAGAAGCAGCAAATGTAGGTAGGTAATCGCCGATTACATTGGGTGAACTATACGTATGTAATTTTAGTTTGAAATCGAATGAAAGAACATATATTTGTTTTTAAAATGTTTATAGAGACTTCAGCGGGCAAACAAAACGGAGCAATGGCGAGGGTGTATTCCCTGAACCAACACCGAGCGGCGTTTTAGCGGGTCGGTGTGATTCCACACTAAGAGCAAGCTCCTCCCCCTCCCCCCCCCCCCCTCACACATAATTCAATATGATTCATCCCATCGGTTTGCGCTGCTCAGACCAAGCATTAAACTGTACCGGGACTTCAAAGATGGCGCAGTTTACTGTGCCTTAGTGTAAGCTTAGCCAGCCACGCACGTCGTAAAGATAAGTGGGGCCTGCGCCCCGGGCGGGGGTGTTGACAGTGGGGGAGGGCCCGCATATCGCGATGCAGTCCGTCATCCGCCCTCGACCCACTGCAAGTCCGGGCCAGGCGCCGTACGTAGTCAATAGAGACCTGCAAAATCCGCGGATTCATTCGGTGATAGGCTAGAATTATTCATACACACATATTACCTCTTAGATAATTTTGCTATTGGCTTACAGTTCATGTGGACGAATCTCAACCAGTTATAAACCCTCAACCAAAGAAGGATCGAATCACAGACAAACCACCTGAGACGACTACAAGTCGGCAGCCAATGAACTTGCGTTATTTGCCCGAGTGTACAGGGGGGTATGTGCAGTCTATCCTGAAGGCCATCGAAACCGCGAATTTTGCAGGTCTCTAGTAATCAATTGTTTTCTTTCTCTCGAGGCAGTTGTTTCGACGGGTTCAAACTGCAGAGGTCGCGGAACCAGCAGCGAGCGCATAATCTTCAATTGGCACACAGTTTGCTTTCGAATTCCTTCCTTTTGTTGATGGGATAGATTTTTATTGATTTTTTTTAGGATTTCTGGACGCCCCGGCTGCGTATGTCCGTGGCGAGAACGAGTGAAATACGCACATTAGTTAAATATTCACCCAAAGAACGTGTAGAAACTGTATCCGCCCAGAAATATCGCCGTTTGAACATTAATTTCGCCCCGCGGCTTGATTCTACTTCCATAAACGTGTACTGAAACCTCTTAGTTTTCTCGTCGGTCAGTACCGAGGGCAGAGGTTTCCTCCCAACCTTTGGACTGCTTCTCCCCTGTCCCTCGTTTCACGTCTCACCCGAACGATGACGACACCGTTCTTGATTGATGAATTAACCTGTTTCTTTTTCCTCCCCCCCCCCCCCCCCCCTTCAATCAGGGTAGTTACTACATCCGTTCCATTGTGTACTAAAAGTTACTTTATGTGACCAAGACTTAATTTATACCATTATTTTCGTCCACGCTTGTAAGATCCACGTAACAAAATTTACGGAATAAAATAAAACAAGTCTCCAGGTAAAATGTGACTTAACGGGACTCAAAGTAAAGTAATTGGCTACCAATCTGCGGTATGGCTAACACTGATCGTAACATATCATTGTTTCAGGATAATTGGAGAAAATTAGGAAGGGGCGGGGGGGGGGGGGGGAAATTAGTCGAGTGTCTAGAAACAGCACCGTGTATCTCAGGTTTCCCGAAGATTCTGCAAAGAGAGACCCTCCCGAGACCAATTTTATTGATTAGTGTATATTTATGTTTACTTAAATATTTAATTTCATATATTAAACTTTTATCTCATCAAAAGTTGCATGGAGCTACTAAGGTTCTGTATTTGAAACCTGTAATTTGTAAATAATATACCAAGGCCAATATCTGACCACTTCCATTTTGACGTGACGTCTAATAAATCGATGAACGCCGGCTGCACGCACGAAAAAGTGTCCCACTACGGATGTCCCACTACGGATGTGTCCTATTTGCTCATTGTACACATGCGTGGCATCTCTCTTCCACTCGATTGGAACGACCATTGATTTGACTTTTCAATCATATTTTCGTCGTTTGAATTATTAATATTATGTAATTTAACGATTGTCCACCGATTTTCAGTACAATCGGTAGTTATTTAAAAGTAATTTTGAATATTTGAATACGTTTTGAACCAACAATGGTGTTTTACAGTTACACATAATAATTCAAATTACAACCGGGATCTTTTTTGCAACTAAGACCTTTCTTTGTGCGATAGCCCCTCCCGAAAAGTCATCCTGGAGCCGCCAATGGCCCAGTCGCTCATGTAGGGCAGTTAACAAATGTTCTTCGAGTCTCTGCTCTGCTAGCGAACGTGTCTTCGGGATGCTATCGCGCCTCCACGGCCACGGGATAGCAAGGTCAGGTCTGTGCGGATAACAGGCTCGGGACTAGTTGTCCGACCACACCACTCCGCAGGGCGAGATGCAGCCGTCACAGAGAGTTCCAGGCCTCGGATTGCCACCCACTGCCGCTACCGATTAAACAAGCAACGATTGAGATCTAAATTAAATATGTTAATTGACTTTTAGGTGTGTTTGAGTGGCCGACAGGCGACTCTGCTACAGCCACGGTAGCACTTATATCGCCAGGGTTGCCAATATGTTTAGTCGAAAATTATCTAGAAAAAAAAATTAGAAATTAAATATAACGTCGTTTGAATGTCTCCAAATACCTTATTTTAAGTATTTTTCTTTTTTCAAACACCGTGTTCATCTACATTAGCTGGTTATATTTTGATGTACACACGCCGAGACGTCCAGAGAAAAGAATTTGTCAGGTCCCTTCCCAATTAATTAACGTTCAACGTATTCAAACCCCCCAATAAAAATGAAATCTAAAGGCTGTACACGTTACTACGGTCATAACTGTAATTGTGTTTTCAATGAATTATATCAGCAATAGACATAATTGGTATCCTACTTTCAGGATAAAACCACGTATCACAAAAAAAAACCCTGAAAATTCAACCGGGCCCCAAGGAATGTTCCACAAATATCACAGCCCCCTCCCCTCCCATGGACGTAACTAGACTAGTTTCAAACCGGGGCAAAGACTCCCCTATTTTTAAACCAACCATACCAAAACCTTTCCTATTCCCAAAATTTTTGTTTTAACTTAAGTCATTTTATTTTTTAATACATCGCAAGTTAGATGGTACACGAAAATTACAAATTTTTGTAAATATTTGAATATACACATGTATGTATCTTTCAATACAAATAATTCAGATTATCTGCCCTCAGACAAATTTTTGTGTTCTAACACTACGATATTCAAGTGAATATCTATAGTAAAATTTAATGTGCCAGTTTAGCGCTCTCTCCTACTAAACGCGGCGCCCGGGGCACAAGCCCCATCTGCACCCCCCTTCTGGTTACGTCACTGCAACCCCTCCCCCCAAATCAAGGGCAATATCTATAAATATTACAAACCCTCTCTCTGACTTATTTAAAGTCAAGTTTTGCAACAGCATGACAGCCTCTACCGAAAAGTGTTCCCAAAGCTGCCCATGTCGCCAACTACTGTTGCGCTCCATCAAGTCGGGATTACAATAGCCAGTCGAGTCCTTCCGTCATCCGAGCGATTTACAGCACTCAATTTTCCCATAATAATATTTTCTCTTATACATGCCGCCAACTGTTCAGAAAACTTAAATTTTGGAGAAATTTTATTTTGTATGATTAGATTAGTTTGACAATCATGTAAGTAATCTGTGCACTTATAACTCATTAAACTCAATATGTTCCACTGTTTTATTTGAACATTTACCACGAGCAGACCTGCCAACATTCAAATTTAAAAAATCATGAGTTCCTCGATAAAAATTTTCAGGCCCATAAATACAGGTTAGATATAAAAAACAACAAATGAGAATCTTTAAATTTAAGTGACATGCCTGTACATATGTTACATGGTCTCTGCTTCGAAATTTATTTCAACAAATTATAGGTTGCAGATTTAATTTATTTGAACATAATTTAGCGCTGTCGTGTAGTGATCATGCAGGGCCGCAACTAAAAAAGATGTAAAATAACATTCTGCTCGTGTAACACTATTATCACTGTTCACAGCAAAATTAATTTTTTTATTGGAAGCAATACACTTCACGTGTTAGTTGTGTTTTTTTGTAGCGACATGTTTCACAATGTCTCCTCTTCCACTATGCGAGATAGAAAAATCAGCACGGCACATGCTACAAAATGCAAAATTGCTTCCTTTACGTGACTCGAGTATTGATGGAAACTCGTTACTGTAAGCTTTCATAAAACTTGTTTTGTAACTTTTACAAACAAAATCTTGGGGCCCCGAAAAATCGTGAGGAAACACTATTTTGGCGTGAGGGCGTGAGATGGACCTTAAAATCGTGAGCCTCACACCAAAATCGTGAGAGTTGGCAGGTCTGCACGAGTAATAAATTACACTTCTGTGAATCGGACAATTTTTGTTTCAAAACACAATCTTTAAAATGTGTTCAAACATAATTTAAAAAAATTAATTATGTAAGCATACTAAGAACTAAACAAACTTTCTTCTAATATAATGAATTAGACACCTGTAACCCTTAGAACCACTTGGAGGTTATTATTTCATCCATCCGTCTGTCAAAAGTGTGAAATTACAAATTTTGACAGACGGACGGATGGAATTTTTCAGGCCATGTGATTGGCTGGTCACTTGATCGACGAACATACTATTGTAATTCCGGTTTTACGGAACGCAATCTTAAAACTGCAATGTGCCGAAATCCCAGTCTCTCCCTAACTGACACTGTGGTTCTTCAAAATATTAATTTTCACAGGTAACAATTCAAGATCCATTGACATGCTAAAATAAATACAATCTAAAGATTACGTGCGATTTCTATACTTTCATTACAGTTTGCCTTTGGTGGTTATTTACTCGGAAAACCTTCAACATGAACAAGAAGTGCATCCTCACAATTCTGTATTTAAAAACTTGTGACTGAGTACCCAAGATGTGTGCATTGAACTTTTTTACACACTTTGCAACGGTAAAATTAAAGCCTCATTGGTGAACGCATTACGACTGCATGCCAGCTAGCTGCCTTGCGCATAGAGACAGTTGGGAACTTGATGTGCGTGCAGGCGTCACCCTTAGCGCTTCCTTCAGTCCGTCTAAATAAAAACAGTAAACACAGTAAAAATATTAAGCTACACGGAATTCAAAACCAAAAGTTAACAATTAAGTTTTTTTTATAAAGATTACAAATTGTTGCCGATTTCAAAATAATTTTTTATTGACAAAACTTAGATGCTATTTGTTTACACACTTTAAAATAAAATTGTATTTAAGACACACTTGAACGTTTTAACGTGTAGTTAAAATTACGACTTTGATGCATCAAACATAATATTATTCCCTTACTTATCTTGCTTCACCTGTCTCGTGAGAACCTTTCATCACCTGCTTTTACCCCCTTCTCCATGGTGATGCGATGTACTGAAAGTCCTATCCAACTTCCGATGTTCCTCTCAGGCTGTATTCCATCAAAGGATTCTTCCACGCGAATAATAAACGATGTGACGTTACATATAGGCTAGGGTACTTTTCATCTTATTCACTTCAGGGCCCCGATTAAAAAGAAGATAACAGCTTACAGAAAAAAAATCTATTGAAAAAAATTAACTAAAGACACCTAGATGTTTTGTTGCAAATTAAAGCGCTCATGCAAAGCACCATTATAACTGTATTCTAGACATGACAGTGCTGTTCCTAGCATTCTTAGAAAACCGTAGTTACTCCCTTCGATACAAAATATGCTGATTATCGTACTTAACATGTTTAGCACAACTTGCATTACAACTGCTTTTTGAATCTTACTCAACCATGATTCCCCTCCCTTCAACCCAAAATCGAGTTTTCAAAGGATTCTTAAAGGTGATTGCTTGATGCTGTAACTTATGCTTGCGTTTATCAAATATTTTTTTGAGAAATTCATATACCAAACAGTCTTAACATGAATGGATTGTTAGAAAACTATTAACATATTCACTGTGTGTCATTTAATCTGCAGAATATATATTAGCCTGTTTGTGTATGTTTTAAACTATATTAAATCATCTTATCAGCTATAGTTTATAAATATATTGAAATCTAATGTTTCATTCATTTTTAAATATTACTTTAGTGATTTTATGTTAATTACAATAACATTAAATTCATATTCATTTAAAAATGATCAAATATAAAATATTAATTTTGGCAGTCAGATACAATGTTTTATTTCTTTGACTGTTATGTGCATGTCTCGAAACAAAAGTACTTCAAAAATTTTTCAACACTTCTAAAATAGTACAATTTTACAATTTAAAGGTAATTGCATCTTCTATTATGCTACAAAAATATTTGTATGAAAAATTTTAAGTACTACGTTGCTTGAAGTTTGAGATAATTTTTCTCAACAAATGCCATTAAATGGAAGCATTTTTCTCCTTAAAATCTTACTTTAGAAGCAAAATATATTTATAATTGTCTGTGTGCGTACTCTTGTAATTATGTGCTTTGTTTCTTTCAGATTTGGAAATGCTGTGTTTTATATTGCTCATATACTCAACTGTAATGGCTGACCATAAAGACAGTCATACAAGGATAATTGCAGGAACAGAAACGTCTTCGAGTGAAGAAAATCACATTTCCAGGAGCACCATAATATCTATTCAAGATCTGATATCAGAACTTTCATCAGGCAACTTATTTAACCGTACTAACTTGACTATAACAAATAGCAGATTACAAACTTGGCATTATAATGTACTAAATAACTTATACAATTTGGAAGTACTTACAATGACGCAAAATGTGATGAAACAGCTGCCAGAAAACCTTTTCAAGCAAACCACTCAACTAAAAACATTGCTGTTGAATTACAACAAAATCAACACATTGTTCCCAGAATTATTTGGCTCCTTAGTTAATCTCAGACATTTAGAACTATCTCACAACAACATAAGTAATATTCCTTTGAAACTATTTGAAAACCTAACATCGCTCGAGAAACTTAACATGAGCTACAACAAATTGAAGACATTGCACAGTGAAACGTTTCAATCACTGGTCAATCTTGAAGAACTCAATCTAGAACACAATCTACTGGAACACATACCTTCTAAAATATTTCAAAACACAGTGAAACTGAAGAAGCTTGTCTTAAGCCATAATCGTTTGCAGACACTGTGTGGGGATTTGTTTGCAAAATGCAATGAACTAAGAACATTTAATGCTTCTGATAACAGAATCAAAGTTTTGCATCATGAAATATTTTCTACCACAAAAGATTTGCAAACTGTTGATTTGAGTCAAAATATGATAAAATCAATAGCTAAAGAGGCATTTGATAACACAAAAAAATTAGAAAAATTATACTTATTATATAACCGTATAAGTTTTTTGTACTTGGATATGTTTTATAACTCGGAGAAATTTAAAATCTTAGACGTTAGTTTCAATAATCTGACTCGACTTTACGGACCTGCACCAAGTAGAACATGTGGACACGAAATTATGCTTTTGGGGAACAGTTTGCAGAACATAACAACACGTGTTCTGAATGCGCGTTACTTGGACATCAGTCAAAATAATTTGATGCACGTGTACTTAATAAACACAGGTTTACCAACCTGTACAAAATTTATAAACATAAGCTCAAATTATGGATTAATTATACCTTCCACATTTTTCAAAGGAATGTACTTTTTAGAAAGTGCGTACCTTGACAACATTGACGTCAGCTATAGAGACTTGATACTTTTAGACACATTGCTCAGCTTGCCAAGATTAAAAGTGCTAAGCCTTGTTAACAGCAGTATTTGTGAAAAAGCGTATGAAAGGGATCTAATGTACACTGTGTTCAATCAGAAAAATAGGGTTGAAATAATATGTTTCAGAAATGAGAATGCTTTTGAAATTATGCCTATCGTAAATAATACATTTGAATCTACAGAAACCAAATTTAACCATCAGGATATTGGAGAGACCTGGAGCAACGTATACGAAGAATGTAAGTACAATCCAGATTATGCTATGCCATCTCCACTATCTTGGCTTCGAGAAGTTTGCCCTCCACAGTGCGAATGTCGCATCAACTGGACACAGCAAATGTTCATTCCACCTTGCAGCACCATGATTGACTGTTCAAACACAGTTTCAACCAGCATGCCAAACCTCAACACTTCTGTTAAGTGCATGGACTTTAGCAATGCTAACATCAAGCACATTGAGACTGGTTACTTCTCGCAAAGTGGTACTTTAGAGTACCTCAATCTGAATAGGAACTTTTTGTCACATATTGACTGTGGCACCTTCCATTCTCTCCGTCATCTGAAACATCTAGATCTCAGTGAAAATAGTTTTGAGCAACTGCCAAAATGTCTACTGCTACATAACACTAAGCTAGAATATTTACACCTAGATCGCAACCAAATAACACATCTCGACAATGACACCTTCAGTACAACAAAAAATCTTAAACGTCTTTTCTTAAGTAAAAACAGAATCTTTAAATTCCCAACTAACATATTCGTAAATAACTGTAATTTGGAAAGCATACGTATAGATAATAATAATCTACAAGAACTAAATGAAAATATATTTTACTGTTTGGCAAAAGTGAAAACACTGAAATTAGACAATAATCCATTAAGATATATTCCAGTTGACATCTTTCAAAATACACTGTTGTTGGAATCTCTTTTGCTAGTAAACATGAAGCTGACTACACTGCATGGAGGAACCTTTAGACATCTACAGGCCCTTAGAGAAGTACATGCATCAAAGAACAAGCTTACAAACATTCCCCCTGGAGTATTTGAAAATCTCAATAGCTTGCGTATTATTGATCTCAGTTATAATCACATAACAAACATACAGTCAGGGTTATTTGTTAATCTACCCCAACTGGCCATTGTCACTATAACCGACAACTGGATAACGACACTTGGTGACAATGTTTTCACGGAAGTACCGCTGCTGAAAAATTTAAATCTCAGAAACAACAACATTACAACAATTCACCATAATTTTTACTTAAATCTAGTTGGCCTTCGTTTCATTGACCTTGAGAATAATGATCTTGAACATTTTGGTAATTTCACATTTTCTAATACACCTAGCTTACGCCAAGCAAGGATCAAATACAATTACTTGAAGGATTTACGGTATGTATTTTACAATGCGTTCAATTCCAGTGAGTTGTATCTTGCGCACAACGCTATTGAAAGAATTGAAAAAAACACTTTCCATAACAACAAAGAATTGATAGTGTTAGAATTGAGCAATAACAAAATATTATCCATCCACAAAGATGCATTTCTATCCATGCAGCAACTGATAGTTTTGACGCTAAACAACAACTCACTAACAGTTCTCAGCGACGAGGTATTCAGTGCTTGCAAGTCTCTCACTACTCTAGCGCTTTATGACAATAAACTCACTAACTTGCCACCTAGCATATTTGCACGGCTGGTAAACCTAAAGTGGCTCTTCCTCCACAGCAACAGGTTAACTTCGCTGAGCAGTGCGTTATTCTCATCACTGCACAATTTGGAAGCTTTAACTTTGGCTCACAACCCGCTGAAGCATTTGCCGGGCGATATTTTCGGCTCTTTGCGGAATGTTAATCTTCTGTCCCTCACCAACACCTCCCTGAATTTTCTCGAGGGCAGTGCTTTTGCCGGCTTGAACGCCCTGAGCGTCCTGATGCTGCGAAACAACCCCGCGATCACACTGCGCTCTGCTCACTTCGCCGAGCTCGACTCGCTGCAGCTGCTGGACGTCAGCAGAGACCCTTCCAAGACGTCCCGCGGTGGAGCCGGCGATGGGACGCCCTCCGCGGCCCCGGGGAGTGCTCTCACCTGGAGGAACCTCACGCTGATCGACCGCTGGTTCGGCATGGCCTCCCTCAAGATCCTCATAGTCACCGGGCAGTCGGTGTGCAGGTTCCCCGAGTGGCAGTACATGATGAACTACCTGTTCATCCACGTCTCCCTGAAGGACGTCCGCTGCTTCACTCAGCGGAGGGACCTGTACTCCCTGTGGGACCGCAGTTACAGCGACGACCTGTCTTCCGTGCGCAACGACATTGTCCTCCTGGAAGAATACGGTATTGTGCTGGAAAACATTTAGACCAAGCAACCTTTAAATGTGTTGACTAGTGCTGCGATCTTGATGCACACTTCTGGTAAATAAAATTGATGTAATTTTTTCTTCTAATACATGAAATACTTTGTCTATCATACAACCCAAAACACAAACATTCTTATATAATAAATTTTGTGAATTTACCATATAGTTGCTAATATGAGTAAACCAATAAATTTTACACTGTCAACTGTCAAGAGTTTCACTGAAATAATAAATAATGGGCTTCAGACTTAACACTTATTTTTTGCTAGCTAGTATTAACAGTTCGTAGTACACATTCCTCTAATCAGTACTTGAATGTGTTTTCTAGTAGTGTGTTTGTGTATTAATCTATTGTGTTCATTCCTGTGGTGTCTCTATGACATACAGTTAAATAATTAATAACTACAGCAATTTTTAGAAATATATTAACGCCTATAAAAGGTTTTGTGGCACCATTGTATGTATCACAAGCAGCAACCACAGGGTTGTCATGGGGTTAACATGACTACCAACCATGATTTAAAAGATGCAAGGATTTAATGGATCCAAGGATTTAATTATTTACTGGTGTGTCTGTAAAGATCATGGTGTTATAGCATATCTTTTCATATCCATATAATTACTAGCTAAATACTAAACTATGATATGTTTTGTGAAAGTTAATTTTTTTTTATGCTTTGAAGAACTTTGTTCAGATTACGGCATAGGTGTCTTTTTAATAACTCTACATCAGTTGTTTATAGGCACATAATTATTGTGTTCATAGACAATCATAAATAATATTGATTATAAATAGCTAGCAAAGTAACAAATGATACTGTAACAGTTACCATCCAGCTAGCTTCATGACCACTACTTCACATTATTGCAGCGTATTGCAACGTTTGGATGTAATAGGCCGAGGTAAAGGACAAAATGAATTTTAAGAGGATTGAAAGCTATATTACTAAATAAAATGTTCTGAAATCATTTTGTAACACATCATGGAATAGACAGCAGCATTACCTTTAAAACTAAAACTTTTCAGTTTTATAAGCTATTTAATTTTTCCTATTAGTAGAAAAACATCAAAAATGTAACTTGGCAGCTAATTATGCATAATGCATACGACTTATGAATATAAATATATATAATTTTATAAAGTAAAACCTATAAAAAATCTACTAGTAAAACAGTGTTTAACAAAAACATAAAATAAGTACCTGAAACAACTCAAGAAAAGTATGAGAACTGAAAACATCTTTATGTACAGTTAAAAGAGCAATAGAATGCCGTTTTGTATTACGTTTCATTCATAAATAACCACTAGGGCTGGAATTGTAAAAGTGACAATACATAAACATATATATATTTTTAGTGTGTAATTAGTTAATTACAGTAATAGGCGCCATTATCTTTTTACTCTTCGTAATTGAAGTTGGGCTGGCTGGTAGCCCGGTGGGAAATGACAAAAGTCGCCCCCGAACCAACCAGCACTGCCTGAACTAATGCAGATAGCAATGACCACATTCCCGCTCCCTTGTTTAGCAGTATCTTTCAACTCTGTCCAACTCTTCTTCTGGAACCTTCTCTCTGTTTCCCATAAACCAATCTGCTTGATTTTAATGCATGATGTTTAGCATCCCACATGAAAGTGCCCACGGTTTTCCCTGTGTCTATGCAGGTTTTACCTGGGCCCAACTTATCTAGTTTTAGTCTACAATAGTAGACTTGAGGGCCAATCCCCTCCTAGCACATCATGCATGCGCCGCGACGTAAGAATATTACCTTATACAGTAGTTTGAGCTGTAACGAGCATATCAGGTGGCTCCTACGAATTCTTTCTACATTCTTCTCTGTTGCATGATTCATTTATTGCCGACCAATATTCTCCTTCCACGTTGTTTGAAAACGTTGGTTATGGAGTTGTTTGATGGGTAGCACCGCCAAGTGAATGAGCGTGCTGGCCGCTCTGGCATGTAGGTGGTATCGTAATGCAACACGGGTGTCTAACCGGCCGTAACTGAAGGCGCGAACCCTGCATGGGGCTCTGGAGGCAGTACGTGCGGCCAGGCAGGACAAATATGATTCGCTGCTAACAGAGCACGGGAAGGTTCGCGCGTCTGGCCACTTAGCGCAGTACAACTGGCCGCGGGTGGACAGACTGCTGAAAGCTTAAATAATGACCCCCTTGGAACAAAGAAATAAAAAAAAAAACTTAATGCGAACCCCCTGAACACTCATCAGAAGTATGAATAAAAAAAGATAGTGCCAAAAAAATAACTAGCTTGCGGCACAACACTTGGTATTCACTGCTGCTAACCCATCACCCCTTATCACTCCCTGTCATTCATGGTAGGGGGGAAGGTAACATAGTGATTGAGGTCATGTTTCCTTTGAATTCTGGAACCATTATTTACGTTTGTTTATTGTAGACACACACTGCTACTGCGGTGCATAGAAGTAGATCAATTGTAAATATTGATTATTTATAAGCCGTTACAACTACTTATTGTGTTCACTTCCATTAATGGCCATTGCTAACGGGTGTCTGTATTTTGTGTTGTAATCCATGGTTGTTTATTTATTTTTTTCCTACTACAAGTACAAGTACATGTAACCAAACAAATACAAAAATTGGTTGTCTGTAAAGTCGGTTTACGGACGATAGTTTAACGTGACGTCATAACAAAACATTGATGAAATGATTGATCCAGAAGAAAAGGAAATATAATATTCAGCCTGAGACTGAGCCGTAATAGGTTTTTGCAACCAAACCATTTAGGCATTAAAAATATTATATTCTTTAAGGAAGAATTTTTTTTTTTTAAATTTTTCTATCTTTTGTATGATAAAATCTACCTCTGCATACTTTTATGAATAAAATTGAATCATTTTTATTGAATTATCACTATTTTGTATGGATACAAAGGAGTAAAATGAAATGTACAATTTAATTAATAAATTTACTTTTATTTGCATTCATTATTCAAATAAATTTAGTATTACTTTTGAAATGTTACTAGCGCCGCATTTATTTTTACAAGCATAAAAATTTTTTTCGCACCTGCTGGGATTCGAACAGACAACCTTACAATTAGAAGATAGCGCCACTGATCGCTCACCCACGAGGCCATATTCAATAATTAATAGTTTCAGATGTTATATATACATTTATAAAAATTTTGTTCACGGTAGGGGAATATTATTATTTCGTTTTTATAACTCGATTTTATAACAAATACGCATCCCAAATACACCAAAATTATTTATGTGTTAAAATATATTTTTAAAACATTGTGCAAAAGATCCCGGTTGTAATTTGAATTATTATGTGTAATTGTAAAACACCATTGTTGGTTCAAAACGTATTTGAATATTCAACATTACTTTTAAATAACTGTACCGATTGTGCTGAAAATCGGTGGACAATCGTTAAATTACATAATATTAATAATTCAAACGACGAAAATATGATTGAAAAGTCAAATCGATGGTCGTTCCAATCGAGTGGAAGAGAGATGCCACGCATGCGTACAATGAGCAAATAGGACACATCTGTAGTGGGACATCCGTAGTGGGACACTTTTCGTGCGTGCAGCCGGCGTTCATTGATTTATTAGACGTCACGTAAAAAAATAAGTTTGTTTACAAGTTTGAAATACCACAAATTGTCAGTGTTTTGAACTGCCGATACAATTTATTCCACAACCGTTTCACCAGACAGTAGAGAAATAACTTTGAATATTTTTTGCGTGTTTTAAACACAGAATATTATTCATTTTTTATTATGCTCTCAAATTAAAAGATGTAAATTGGGTATGTATTTTGTGCAAACATAGAAAGTTGGCATATGAAAAAGCTCACAAGGTATGCTGTCTAATATTCGTTAAAAATTGAATATTCAAAGTTGAATCAAATACAAATCATAAACTATTTGTACTAGAAAATTTGCATATTCACACTGGCCTACTAGCAATGCTTAAAACCTCGTACAACATAAATGTTTATCAATGCACTACGAAGGTTGTATTTCCTTGGAATTATCACAGTCTAAAATTTTACTTAAAAAAAAAAAATTATAAGGATGCACGAGTACTCAATATTTTGAGTAGTGTTTCAATTACTCGACTTGAGCCTAATTTTAAAGATCAAATAATTGGAGTAGTTTAAAGTTTGGTCTAGGGGAATTAATAAAAACACTCATGTAACATCACTAATACAAACCTGGAGTAATATACCAGTAATTGTAAACCTTGCAAGTGATCCATTGATGCAGAACTAATTAAAAAAGTATTTGTTACAATTTAAGTACATACTTCAGCATGCGATGCTTATAATCTCCTGCCATTTCATCAGTGTTAACAATATAGATATTGATGTATACGTATTGGGCAAATTAAATGTTGTGGTACAGCTACGTCACCCACTGAGCATTAGCACAATATTATTGTATATACAACCTGAATATTCTTGCACTGGGCATAGTGTATGAGTCAATAAAATAAACTGTAATATTATTTAAAATAGCAATAAAATGTTAATGTCTGTATGAAAAATTGTTTGTATTTTAATGTTCCAAACTAACATTAAAAATTTAAAGCCTTTAACTGCAATGCAACTTGACATAATAGCTATAATTTGAAAGAGTTAAATCTATTTTTTTATTATTAATAGAACACACCGTAATTACAAGCATATAGATAGCATATTTTATGTAGAGTTCTAGTGTAAAAAAAAAATGTACTGCTACCCATATGGAAATTTTGGGTTTTAAAAGATAATATTGTATTTTATGGTTGAATATGTCGGTAAATAAATAATCTATGCTGGTTTTTAATAAATACAACTCCACGAGTAAATATAAACTGTTTAATCAAAACATCTCAGCAGTCGCGTGAAGTTCCGTGAACAGCGCAGTTATTGTACGTGTGGCGTGTCTGTCGCCCGCAAGTGACATGTCTGCTGCGCTGCAAGGATGAGGAGAGGACAATCTAAAAATAATCCCGCCAGAGGGAGAGAGCAAGAGTGTGTGTGCATGCATGTGTGTGCGTGTGCGTGAGGCCATGTGGCAGTGCTGACGGTATTCCCTCCCTCTCTCCTTTGTAAATGTCCCGTGAACTGGCACCCATCACAATTAACGTGTCCATCTTGATAGGTGTTCATGACGCAACTGTGCCCAATCTTTTATCGTTTTTGAATGAACTCTCCCACGCTTTCAACTGAACATACCGTGAAAAATTTGCAGCCATCGCTGTTGTTTATAAGAGCACCTTTTATATTCCTCCAGCCTCAGGTAAACTGCGTGCTAGTTTTTATAGTCGGAACTGACTAAGAGAGTAGCTTGTCGCATCTTCTCTCTACGAGGGAAAGGGGTGGGTAAAAAAAATTAAAATACAATGGAGAAAGGGAAACAAGGGTATACAAAATAGCAGTCTTCTCCTTTGTCTTGTTAGGAAATATGGTGATTGGGGGGGGGGGGGGGGAGGGGGCGTAACACCCTCCCGTAATAAACAGACAAAAGAAGAGTCAATATTACATGCCAATAAGCTAAGACAAGGAACACCTCACTTGTATCCACAACTCTAGTGAAGGCAGATATATGGTGCTGCGACCTATATGCAGGGGCAACCCTTAAAATGAAAATGTTAATTTTTTTCCCCCAAATTAAGAGTGCAATCCATACGAAAAGGCAACCCTGCAGGTAAATACAGATGGTTAAAAATTTTTGGTAGAAAATTTTAATAACTAAATTAAATGGAAAATTACAGTAGTGAAATTCTTTTGTACATACTGTAAGTATGGACTATAGGCTATTATGAAGTTAGCGCTATGGTAGTAATTGTAAAACCATCATGTGATAAAAGTGCAGTGTGTACTTTTGTGCTATTTCCTGGTAGTTGAGCCATTTTTTTTAATGACTACTTGACTCAAAAATACTAATTTTTTTTCACTACTCAACTCAAAATTAAAATATGGTACTGGTGCACCCTTAAAATATAGGTATTTATATAAATATATAAATAAATTAAAAACTACAAAAATATACCAAAAGAATAATGGTTCCTAAAAAAAAATAACAAGGCAATGCATAATATTTAATTTTAAAGAAATAAAGTATGTATTTCTGAAAAATGTTAACATATTTATACTGGTGGAACTCTACATAACACTTAGAAACATATTTTTTTTTTTTAAATTTATTTGAAACAAAGGAATAGTGGAAAAAAGAATAAACACAGTACACATTTATGAAGTCAAGTTTTTCAAACCCAAAATGGAATGAACATTGTGTGTTATAAAGTAAAATGTATAATCATGCCCCTGAGAGTAATAAATGGACTAAGCTGTTATCATAACAGGCTGACCTAACTCCCCAAATATGTACATTTACTAATCTTGGAAATTCACTGAATCAACAATACCTGTGGCAGAGTTCTTTTACGAGACTAGCAGTTGATATATGGAATGAATTAGTTATACAATTTATTCATATACTGGTAAGTTAGGTAGTATAAAAGTTAAGGCGCAAAATCAGAAAGTGCTTTACTTTTCCCTGTACACTTTCAAGAAATTAATAAAAATAAATATATACATAAATTTTAAAAACAATGTTAGAAAGGTTGAGTTGTGTGGCAAAATTCTTCTGCTTAAAAACATGTAATGCATTACAGGATCTTATTTTTTCAATATACCATGTAAATAAAATTTCATTACACCGTACTATGATGCACATTCACATTTGACAGAATTAAATTATCAAACATTAGTTTTGTTGTATGACTCCCAAAACTGCCAACCGATTACAGTATCTTAAACGTGCTTGCACGTAATTGGTAAACTCAGGTTAGTGACCCATCAACATTAATTGCACTTGCTAGCTCACGAGCACCACTTAGCACTTAGAACTTAAACTTATAACAGCCCACTGACTTGGGGGAACAGCAACTTCTCTCGAGTCGCTTAGAAACTCAAACGAGGAACGTAAGCAATACATTTTCCACACACACAGCTTCAAGAGAACCACCCTCCCGACGACGAAGTTCACGGGTGCCGTTTGCAAGCTAAACCGCAGGCTTGAACGGTGCCGCCCATTGCGAGGCCGACACAAATGAAGTATCGCACAACAGAAACAAGGATACAGTAACTTCCACAAGAAAAAAAAAAACCTCGTTACTCTGGTTATTTGTGAACCAAGTTATAAAAATAACCTCTACACAATAGTTGACGTTCTCGCGCGGCTGCGATGGCGAGACAGGCGGGACGGGACTGTTGCAGGGAGGCAGCTGCATTATGGGGCCGAGAGCACGCCCTTGATCTCGGACAGGATGCTGTTGAGGAGCGGCTCGCTGTTGCTCTTCCCCTCCACCGACAGCTGTCCCGCAGACTGCTGCCAATAAACATACCATCACCGTAATTGCATGCGTTTCTGCACCGAACCCAGTTGCATGCTACCTCATCTCATCACAAGCAAACAAACATTCACCACACCGTGGTTTTGTATTTTCAAGGATTTTTTTAAGAACTATTTTAAGGCTCAAAAGTTAAATTTCAAACACATTATCATATTGAAACAGGAAATATGAGTTAAGCATATGTAGAATTTTAGTTGAAATCACTTATCTAACATTCTAGTCAATATACACTTAGGTATCTAACATAAGGCATTCAAGTCGATAAATAACTCAATATACTGTTAAAAAAAACTATAATATATTAATTAAGGGTATTAATTAAGGGTATTGTTTAGTTTTGTTTTAATTGTTCTGGAATCGATCACTTGGCGTTAATTCGTACGTTTTGTGTTCTAGAGCGAACTTGCATCAGCAGTTCGTCTCCACGAGAACCCGACTTGTTTAAGTGTTGTGTCAGTTTGAGAATCAATGCAATTCCTTTTGGTGTTATTAAGTTTGTCAATAAATTGTCATTGGATCAAATTTAACTTGGCAACTAATTTCATAACCACCCGCAAACGTCCCTTTTCTTCCTTGTTAGGGTTTTCCTATGTCCTTAGTAAAACCCGTGACAACATCACTACTTAAAATGTATATCGGTCTACAATTACCAGCACGCAGGTACTCGTATTACTGAGACTACTTTTACTTGTTCCGTTTCATTGCCGATGAACCGAAAGCCACCAGCAGCGTAAGGGAGCGAACCTTGACGAGCAGGCAGACGTGGTGGTCCCGCAGGGAGCGGCTGTACAGGGACGCCGTGCAGTCCTGCTGCTCCACCAGCACGAGGCGACACTGCAGGCAGACGCGGGCCAGCAGACGCGAGAAGCCCCCCTCCCCCTCGGCCGCCGCGCCCAGCTGCAGCGAGGAGCGGCACGCCAGCTGCCCGCCGGCCAGCAGCTCCGCCACGGTGTCCCTCTGGGGCAGCCGCCCCACCAGGAAGCTCGACACCGCCAGCGGCAGCCAGAAGTCCAGCTTCTCGTGGGTCGACACCCCGTCGCACGTCTGCAACCAACCGGCCTCCGTCTCCGTCAGTCCGCGGGTCGCGCCCTGAACAGCGGCAGGCTGTTTCCCTCTCAACACTTACTGTGCCGTTATAATCCTATCAGGTAATAAAAATCATCTGTCCCACTCCAAAATCATTATCAATTTTTTTGTGTCTGTTACTCAAATTTTTTTCTGTTTGGTCCACACTGTGTTTATTTGTCTAATTTGAGTCCTGTAACTTCTGCCATACACGAAAAGTAGATATTTTTTCTGTTTTTCTATACTTGGTTCAGTTTATAATTTAGGCACACCATTAAAAATCGCTTGAGAATAATGTAAATATTTGTTTACAAGAGTTTAAGTAAGTTAAAATATAATAAAAACTAATTCTGCAGTAGCCACACACCAAAGCAATTGCAAGTTATGTATTATAATAGGTAAGGGATGTAACCACCAAGTTAACAGAGGTCTATTAAAAAAAAGTATATTAACACATGATATGTTGGTCGAGTTATAAATGATGTAGGGCTGCAACAGTAGTACACGTGGCTTAAAGTGCCTGCGCGTGTGTATGTTGGTCACGGCAGTAGACCACATCGTTTTATGTCTACTGTATTTTCATCCGGACAAGGTTTAGCTGTTATGCTTTTCCTGATGCTGGGATCACATTTAAGAGTCTCGGTGCTGATTAATTTGCTAAGAACCAGCGGAAACGAGAACCTGGAACGTCACATCACTACTTAAAACGTGTATTGGTCTACAATTACCAGCACGCGGGTACTTGTATTACTGACTATTTTTATTTGTTCGTTTCATTGCCAACAGGCTCTAAGTTAAACCAACATGTAGTGTGGTTATTGTTCTGAGTCACTTGAACCAGATTACATAAATATGTTAAATTCAGGATGAAACAATGAAAAGACAAAATTTAAATATTGTTGGCTTCTATGGTTCACCTGAAGCTGCATGTAAAATCATCGATCAGTTTGGCAAATTCTAAACATTTTTTTCAGGTACCTATATCATGTTCAATACTTAATTATTTCATTTTTAATAATAATGAAATGGCAGGAGAATACTATAAGTGTTGCATGCTGAAGTATTTAAATTGTAACAAACACCTTTTTAATCAGTTCTACATCAAATAATCACGTTTCCTACTGAACTGCATTGAAAGAACTTCACAATTACTAGGCATACTATAATCCTTGTATATCCCAGGTCTGTATTGCTGAGGTTACGCGAATGTCTTATTATTTCCCAAGACCAAATGGTTAACTACAAGAATTTTTTGAGTTTAAAAATTAGGGTTGAGTCGAGTACTTGGAACTCGACTCAACTCGGAAATTTCAAGTACTTGTGCACCCCTAATTAATACTTTAGTAAAAATGATGGTCAAGTAAATACAAGAATTCGTAAATCCAGGGTATATGCCAAACTGAGGTGGTACTGTAGATTGGCGTGCACACGAGGTTCTCTCTGCTGATCGCTCACCTCGACCATGTCTGCTGATCGCTCACCTCGACCATGTAGGTGAGCGTGCCGCGCAGCTTCTGCGGGAAGGTCACGTCGAGGACCTGGAAGGCGAACTGCGCCTCGCTGGACGCCCGCGGGGCCAGGTGGAAGGGCAGCTTCACGCCGCACTCGCTGTCGCTGCCCTGCAACGCACCGTCGTGGCCCAGCTCTCCTCGACGACTCTCCGCGTTCCACAAGCGAGATGCAACACAGTTACACTGGAGTTTCAAAAACACCACTACTAAATTTTAGGGCTGGGCCGATCACTAAATTTGCTGATCATTCTGATACCGATCATTTGCGCCGATGACCGGCGCCGATCATTGCCGATCAGACAAATTAAGAATATTATATTGCTTGTTTGATGTTAATAATAAAAATCTAAAAATCAACACAATAATCTATGGCTGTGGTTTCGTAAGCGCAATAGAAGTAAGTTAAAATTAGTATTATTTCATAAATGTTTTTATTGTGAATTATTAAAAACTCCGTAAAATAATGGTTAGGCAAGTTTTAAAAATACCCATATTCAAATTAATACTGTAAATTCGTGTTTTTGTTGATATCCCTGATTGTAGGCCTACCTTATTTAGTTATTTTGTAAGTAAATTTGAAAGGTACAACTTTGCATTTTTAAGCTTAATTCAGTATTTATTAATTTTGATTTAGTATGTAATGATCGGCGTTTGGTGATCGGTAAATAAATTGCAGATCGGTACCGATGCCAATGTGTTAAAATTGGCCGATTATTGTGATCAGTGATCGGTGTCGGCCCAGCCCTAGTAAATTTAATTAGTGGTTATAACATAAGCTTTGAGTGAAAAAAGAGAATACCAGGAAGAAAAAAAGGGGGTTTAGCTAGTAAGAATAAAAAAAAATCTATGATTCTTAAAATTAGGCCTGTGCAAATAATGAGTTTTCTAGTTTGAATCAAATTCCAATAATAAGAATATTGAATTTGAATAGCCAAAGTTTGAGAAAAATATATTTTTAAAAATTCTCATAGTTTAAGTCATATTTAAAAAAAAAAAAAAAAAAAAAAAAAAAATAGTTTTACATGGTTCCGTGCGGTATGATTTACATAGTCAAAAAATGACGATACAACGTTAAAAAACTGTCATACCTTTGAAGGTTTCGTATTATCTCATACTCATAACTGAGAGGTTCCACTGAATTTTCACATTCGTATTTATAGAAAATCATCTTTAGAAGTAGATTTGTATTACCGTATTGGCCCGAATATAAGGCGACCCCGAATATAAGGCGACCTGCAGTTTCAGGAGGCCAAACAAATGTAAAAATAATTTTTGGTAGAAATTAATGTGAAAATTCATTAGACATACATTTTGTGTTGATAAATCGTTTTTGCATTTATGTATAACAATTAATTTATATTTATCACATTACTTATTTAAAATAAGTTTGAATGGCCTACCCTAAAAGTCAAAAGAAAACAATTAGAAAATATTTACATTTTTAAGTATTACATTAGAAATTTTTTCGTATGTTTACTCTAATGAAGCTGCATAATTGTCATCTTCAGAGCTGTTTATTTGTCTAGAGCTCGTTCCCCGCCGTTCCACCGATGTGTGATTGTGTGATTGTTCATTTTTCACAGTTTACTGTATCTACGAATTTAAAATTTTTACAATGGCTATTAATCACTCTTAAAATACAGCATTTAACTTTCCGTTTGACTTAAGCTACGTATTACCACAGAACAAGGCGTATTACTATTTAGTAGTGTGTTAAACGTAAAAAAAGCAAACAAAGAATGCATCTTGCCGGAACAAAACAAGTGGCTAGCAGACATGATGAAGCATACGGCCATGAATAACTCGGTTACGTGACCGCGTATATTTGTCCATATTACTCTCTGACAGAGAGAGTCTGTTCTATGAATTTGAAAGAATAATCTATTATAATTATGAAAGGTTTTTACATAAATAAAGAGTGTATTATTAAAATAGCTTTTGAAGCAACGTACCAAATTCCTGTTAATATGGCGTCTTCGTGCGTGTTCGGCAATGTTCGTTTTACAACAAAGAAATATTGTGGAAAGACAGTTGGCAGCCGTGAATTTCCAAACATTACATCTGAAATGTTTGTAAACGTAAAAATCGTTCTGAAAATAACTTTGATATTTTAGTACAAATATTTCCGTTAAAAATCTGAAGATAAATTACCGTAAATGTTAACACGCGATTGTACACAAAGTACAAATATGAATTGTGAAATAAAAGGTTGCCATTTTGAGATGCTTCAACATTCACGTTTTTACTCAAGAACAAATATTTTAATTTTCAACTTCAAACAATTGTGAATTACTGCAATATTAGGTGGATTTATCGTTTTTCCCCGTGTGAGGTAACAAAGTTTTAATATAAAAAATTGTGAACGTTTTGTTAAACAATGTTTCTACTGTAGCTTTCAGCTTGGAACTAATGTTTGCGGTTCTGACGTCTTGGGTGCGAAAATAAGGCGACTTCCAATTTTTGCATCTTTCGTTTATGTAAAAATGGTCGCCTTATATTCGGACCAATACGGTAGTATTTACAAATATGTCCATCACAGATTTTGTAGTTCCAAAGATTTTCCTTCCACTCATATTCATTCCAGGATTGCACACATGCATTATGGGCTGTTCAGTGATGCCACTCACCCCTCGGACGAGCTTCACCGTCGGAGTGTCAGACACCATGAAGTCCAGCTCCTTCACCAGCGAAGTGCTCAGGTTGGAGATGTAGACGGATATCACAATCTGATCTGTTTCCAGGGGCAGCAACCTGGGCTCGAACATCTGGTCAACAGAGAAAAGTCTTTCGCGAGGTTGTGCGCACATCCAGCTTAACATATCGCGCAGGGTTTAAAGTTCCCAAGATCTCAGTTTGTACAAACTTCAAACAAAAAATATAACAATACTTAAAAGGTTAGTATATGTAGTTACGGGTACACAAAAAAAAAAAAAAAAAGAAAAATTACAGACTTTTGAAAATATCTGTGATTGACTTATCACTAATTTTCAATGGTTGAATCAGCTTCTTTAAAGCAACAAGGGCAATACACACACATACTTAAATCAAAAAGATAAAAATAGAGACACTAACAGTTTCATATACATAGTCAAAAATAAACACACACGAAAAAAAAAAACTGCAGACTTTTGAAAATACATACATATTAGTGATTGGCTAATTGCTAAGATTCAATAGTTGAACCATCTTCTTTAAGGCAGGTGAATTTTCTTTATCAAGAAATAAAAAAAAAAATGTTAAGGCATAAAAACTTTTGAAACCAAAATGGCTTCTTTCGGTTTCCACCCCTTGAATGTGAGGTGGTCTTAGTTTTCACCACGTGTAGATAAAACAAAACTGACTGGACTGATCGCGACGGGGACGGACGGACGGCGTTGCCCTCACCAGCTCCAGCGTCTTGTCCCCGGCCAGCCGCGCGTACGTGGCCGCCGCGCTGGGCTGCGAGGGGCCCCCGGGGGCGGGCGTCCCGTCCAGCAGTCCCTCGCCGATCACCTCCTTGGAAGGCGTGGATATGCCGGCCGCCTCCTCGTAGCCGTCCTTGGCCGCCGCCTCCACCTGCTTCCTCTTCTCCCGCTCCTTCTCCTTCTTCTGCTTCTTCTCCTCTGCACGCACACGCACACACGCACACACGCATCACTCGGACCTGTGCCGATGTTAGACATTTCTCAAGTCAAAACCAGTAATTTATCATTCCAACTCAATTCAATTTAAAAAAAAAAAAAACTACTCTTTATTCTCGCCAACAGTATCAAAAAACCGGATTATCAGAGTTATTTTACAGGCTTTCGATTATCCAGGCATTGGTGGGTCCCGATCAACATGAAAATAATCAGATAATTGAGAGGTAAGAAGGTTATTAAAAAAAAGGGAGGAGGTTGTGTTTGATGCATGTGCACGCGCATGTGCATGCGTGTGTGTATGCTTGCGTGTATTAAAAACTAAAAACCCATGGTCCCTTGCAACTCATGGTACAAAACCAAGGAAGAAATCGTTCACTTGAGGCGAGTAGTTACAACACTACATCCAGTTGATACAGAACTGAGACTTTATATCACTTTTATAGCCTCAATAAATGTGGGGAAAAAAATTGCTGTTAAGTAGGCGTCTGCGAGCAGAAGATTTTCACTTCGAGTCGAGCTCGAGCGAGTTTGCTAAAATACTCGCGAGTATCGAGTCGAGTTCGAGTTTTTTTTTTAAGTTTATTGCACATAAATTTACTGTGATGGAGTAATAAAATGTGAGAACTTTTGAGAAAAATATGGAAATAAAAAAAGAAACCATTATCATTGTTAGCCTACTAAATTAAAAAATTCGATATTCCTAAAGTATTTGGAATTTCTTATCTCCGCCGGTTGATTTGAAAAGAGGAAGTGAAAGAGCATAGAATAAAAGTATTTTCAGATTTTTAGCATTTTTTTTTCGCATATACCGTTACTCTACATATTTACCAAATTGTTTAACCTCAAAATTAGTGTCAAATATCTGTAACTTGTCATTAAGTTTAATCAATTTAAAGTAATAAAAATAGAAGCATTTTACTTAATTCAATTTACACTTGCAAAAAAAACTTACGCACAATAAACCTACATGGAAATTAAAGTCTTTTTCAATGTCCTGTAGTCTGAAATATGTTTACTCATGTCATCAAATGTAGAGCTGTACTGAAGAAGCTGATTTTGCCAATATTTAGTTGAATCGGCATTTCTGCCAACTTCCAATACTCTTGTTAATTTTCGACCGATATTACTGAAAAACGAAAGAGACTGCCATAACCTAAAAATCCACGAGTACCCTTTTCACTTTTCGTAATAGTACTACATTCTTTCAGATCACATTATTTCTTAGCAACATGTGCCAACCGTACATATCAAGATTTAACATCCTTTTTTTTTCAATAATGTTCTTTAATTTTAATATGTCCTAAATAAATACATTACCATCACGGTAAATACACATCTCGGTTATTACGGCAACTATAGTGCAAATGTGGTAACTATCATGCTTCTGCAGTAGTTATGGTATCTACAAAGAATCTTTAGTTCTTTTTATGGTAATTATCTTAAGATAACTATTGGAATTGTACTGTAGTTATGGTACATCATCCATATTTCTTCGTAAGTTGTTGTTCATTTGTATTTTCTTCATATTTATATTTACGTGCGCCATTACTGGCAGGAATTTTCATAAAAATGTTAAACGGGACTTTATATCACACATTTAATGGTGTAAATGATGAGACCCCGGACAATTTAAATGCTTTTTACAGTAAAATGCGGGAAATGTTTCCACATAAGGCGGGAAATACTTCCGCATAAAGGAGGAAAGTGATACATTAATGCTATGCGGAAAATTATAGAAGTAAAAAAAATTAATCACGGAAATTCGTAAATCCCGGGTACGTAAAAATGATGTGTTCATGTATACGGTCGATCATGTTACATTATAAAGTAAAGGATAATAGTGTTGTAAGACTTTTATTCCGATATAATGAGAGTTTTTTTTCTATAGGTACAGTGCAAGAAAAGCTCGCTCGAATTTCGAGTTGTTGAAAAGCCACGAGCTCGAGTTCGAGTATTACTAAAAAACTCGACTCGAAACTCGAATTTCGAGTACTCGCAGGTGTCTACTGTTAAGTAGGACTGACAAAAATTTGAACTTCTGACTTGGTGAAAAGAGTCACCTGACCACTACACCACAGGCCACTTTATATTTAAACTTCAAACATTTTTTTTATCTGTATTCATAACTATATGAAATTTCTCAACGCTCAAAAACTACTGTGATTAATTGCATAATTGTCACACATTTTACACTAAAACCAAGTTTCAAAAGTAAAGGTGCGATTTTTATGCGAAAAAAGCAACTTTTTTTAGGTAAAGTTAGTCATAAAAACAAAACCTATTAATGAAATGTACGTTTATTTAAAAAGTAGATTATACAAAAGCACACCAAACCATTTAAATTTGTAAGTCATGCAACAAAAAACATATTTTATTCTACTTTAAATATAAAAACGAAAACCGTGACATGAATGTGAGCCTGAACTAAAGCATAACTATCATCATCATAGTACACACCATGTAAAAGTGCAGGCTATTAAACTCGACAGAGCGTTTGCATTGCATGCAATCGGCAAGATGTCGATATTCGACTACGTGCACACACTCTACTGGGAATCAACATAACCAAACATGAATGAAGCCAAACAGCGCTGGATAAATTTATGTAAGTGGTACACAGAGGCGACGAAGATGAACAGACCAAGGTTATAATGTTTGAAAAGAAAATTTACACTTCAGACAACTTCGTATTTATGTTAAATAATGAAGCGGTAATATGCGAATGATAAATAGATATCAACTTCCAAATACATAATTTTATATGGGAAAAGATGTTAATGGGCAACATCTTACAAGGAAAAAATAATGTATATACTATTGAGAAAATAGTGGAACCAAACCATTTGACCATATTGTGCAGGTACATCATTAACAAATATTGTAATTGCTGTATTTTCCCATATAACTGCCAAACTGCCTGACAGCAAAGTGAAAACAGATTGCTGTTGGATGGTGTTTTGTCCTATCATATTTACTACCTACCCAAAGCACTCGGAATCTAACAGTGGGACCAAAAAAATCATGCGACGTTTATGCGAGAATATTTGTTTTACAAATTTTGATGCCCTAAAATAACGGTACCACAATAATGCATGTGCGATTATTATGCGATAAAACACGGTTAACTATTCAAATATTCCTAGGAGCCACAATTAGTAAGCAAATGAGATGCTGTAAATGGTTCCCGAGATTACAAATTCAGCTCAGATTTCAAATGGTGATGACGGTAAACTTTGTAATACGAAGACAGAAAAGTTAAAACCATTACTTCCTTGTATTTTCTGTATCAAGTATGTATTGACCTAGCACGACGTCGCGACATGGAAGATGGGGCTGGGCTGCAAGAACGCGGATAATAGGAGCGCGCTCTTCGCTTCCGTGAATGTGGGTCGACTTACTGTCTTTGGACTTCTTCTTGTCCTTCTTGCTCTTCTTGACGGCGGCGGCATCGTCGTCATCGTTCGCGGCGATCTCGGCCCCGACTGCGCTCGGACGCTCTCCGTCCGACGTCACTTCCTGGTACTCCGACTGGTCTTGGCACAGCCACAAGTCTATGTCCTCGGCCTGTAACAAGAGCATTCTGCGTCACCACAACTTGGGTCCAGCAGCAACACTACGCCACCAGCTACCGTTTGCTCATGTTTAAATTTTGCGAAGAATCTAAACCTTTTCAAAACAAACAGCTATAAAACTAAAAATTTAGTTGAAACAATGAAACCAAATAGGTAGTAATAATTGTGTATAAAACTTTAATTTAACAAAATGTCACATTAAGATGGTGCAAAAAAAAAATTAACATCTACAAATAAAAATGTATTTTTATTTTATTTTACTCAAACTTGTCTGTACTAGATTACATCAAATAACATCACATGTTTAGACTGGGACTCAATACTACCTATAACTATGGACAAGATTTTATGGTGAATTGCAATAAAACCGGAAAAAAACACACCAAAACACCGCAAAACCGCGAAAAGAAAGTTGAATTAAGTAATTCTTTTAAATTAAAAAAAAAAAATCTAACTTAATCCAAATCATAAAGTAATCTTTCAATGTTTGAAATTCAAGGAATGTAATTTTCTTCTGACAAAAAAATTGTTCCAAAGTACATGGATAAGAAAAATTAATTTAAATTTTTTTATTGTATAGCTCTTAGTGAATCACTTTTAAAATAAAAAAGTTTGTTAATTTATTTCTATTGTTCTGAATTTATCTGTTTTAGACCAATTAATTACAAATTAGTTTATATTAAAAATGCAGCATATAAATTTTACCACTTTTTGGTGGAGAAAGTATTACAAAACAGCTTTTATAAAAATAAAAAAAATTAACACTGACACTATAAACGAAATTGGACTGAAAATAAAACCATAAAATCTTGTCTCTACCTATAACACAGAGCCTCAAAGTGTATCAAAGTACTGTATTCACCCAAATAAACCACATACAGTTTTTGTTAAATGTGTGTTGTAAAAGAGCACTGCTTATTTAAAACTTGTTGTTGTTGTAGTGTGTTTTTTTTTTTTTTTTTTTTTTAATGGTGGATTACAAGAAACATTTATTTGAGAGGTGAAAATAGATTGAATGTGCTACTTCAGCATTTTCCCAATTTATTTAGTTGATAATCTTTGTAACATAGCATTTAGTTTGGTCATTTTTGTCAGAGACGTTAGAGGTACTTCAAAAAATTCATAAAAATTCTTTATTGTCTGTATTTGAAAATAGAGACCTAGTATTTACATAAAGGATTTCTCTGGGAAGATTGCTACATTTACATACTAGAACTTGATATTTTTAGAATAAAATGTGTTGAAAGAAATAAATTGGCAGATGTTAGTACCGGAAATGCTATATATATTTTACAGATATTCTTAAAACAAGGCCTGTGCAAATATCAGTTTTCTAGTTTGAAGCATTCCAACACGAATATTGAATTTGAATAGCCAAAGTTTGAGAAAAAATATTTTTAAAAATTCTTACATAGCGCCCACCTGCATGCAAGGCTAGTTTGTCATTTTTATTATTTTTTTGTATGAAGTGTATTTTTGCCAGTTTTTTTTTTTGTTTGCCCGCCTCAAAGTTTTCCAATTGATGGTGGGCATATAACAATGATAAATAAATACATAACATGTTACACAATTTAACTTTATGCAAAACATGAGGCAGCTGTTATCACAAGTCCATTCAACAAATTAACAGTTCAATTTCTCTATTATCAATCAAATTAAAGAATAGCTTCAGAGAGTAGGTACTTTACAGTATCGTTCCTAGTTTTGTTTTCAAAAGTTTGGTAAGCAGCTTATTCTTAACAAAAAAAAATTTTTTTTTTTTTACAATCAAAATATTAAGGGCACGAGGCTTATTCGAGTGCGCTGCTTATTCCGGTCAATTCCGTAAGTGTAGCCAAACCTTCTTCTGAGCCTCCTCCCGCTGCTGCTGCTTGTGAGCATGCTTGCGATGTTCCTTGCTCTTCTTGTCCTTCTGCTTGTGCTTCTTGGACTGCTTCTTCTCCAGGGGCACAGCCTCCGGCACTCTGTGGGCCGGCACGGGCAGCTTCTCTTCATCCCTCAGGGGCCTGCGAGACGGCAAACAACCCTCTGTGTGAGGTCACCACCGACCTTGAATCCTACACACAACAAGCCCTGAGCTTGCGAACCCTTGAGTGAAATGTTCACAAAAATTTTCATCTTTTGAAAATTCCACGTATTAATACTTCTTCTTCTTCTGGACAAATAAGAGAAAAAAAAAAGGAAAAAAAAAAAGTAGAATATAAGTAAGAACGGAATGAAGAAGAGAAATAAAACTCAAACACCCAACCAAATTATCCACAGACCTGCCAACATTCAAATTTAAAAAATCATGAGGTCCTCGATAAAAACTTTCAGGCCCATAAATACAGGTTAGTAGAGCTGGGCCGATGCCGATCCCCGATCGTAATAATCGGCCGATTTTGTTAATTTTGCCGATCATAATGATCGGCAAAACGTAGCCGATTATTTTAGCCGATCATTGGTCTCCTACTGCAAACTTATAACATTGAAAAATTACCTACACCTAACAACTTTCCATGTTTGTTTACGGTACTTTTCGGGAAGAAAATTGCATTATTCATCAAAAATAGTATGATTTAATAATTTAAAACTAACCACACACGAAAAAAGTATACCAATAAAGTAAACAAATACCGTAAGTTTTATAAACATTGAACAGTTACATACCTACGTATCAATTTTCACGTATATTTACGGTACTTTCGGTAAAATAATTTTCCATTACACTATTTGCAAAGTTATTTATCATTTACGAACCTAAAACTATGTATTTGTTTACCATTTACGGTTAATATTACCGGAATGGCGAATGGCGACTGTTGTTTAGGTTGGTTATGTGACGCCAGAGATTAAAGTGACGCGCGTCGCGCGACGGAATTTGTACGGATTAATGGCGCTAGTAGTCTCGTGGTTAGTAAACAACTACTCTTCGGGAATTCATCTATTTAGTTTTTTATCGCTAAATATGGCCTATTGAAAGTTTTGTTTAGCGAAATTAATATTCTTATACTGTTTAGCGGGAAATAGAGCTTAACTTTCTTTTGTATAAAAACCTGGTTGATGAAGAGTTTTGTTTCCCACCGTAGATCCTCGTTAATCCGTGACGCGCTAATACGGGAATCGGATAATCCGGGACGATTTAAAAGTGCAGAAAAAAAGAGAAGCTAAAGTTGTCAGCGCTTAAAATTAACGTCACGCGGGCCGGCGGCCGGCAAACACTACAAGCCATCGCGTGAGCCGCCCAACTCTGCAACGCTGTTTGTACCGACTCTTTGTGTCGCCCCCCCACCCCTTTCAGCTGTCACATTTGTCACTCTTTAAACTTGAGGGGGATGTCCTGACTTCTGCTTCCCGTCTCCCCTTTGTTTGAATGTTGTTTCACGTGCTGCTGTGTTACTTTCCGCCCGCCAACGCACGGCAGGTGCCTGGCGAGTGACGTGTCTGGCTGGCATTCGGCTGGTCGAAGGGGTGGAGGGGGGTGGGGAGCTACCCAAAATTTATGTGTACAAGGTCAGCACGATCTTATCTTTCTCTCTTCGGCTGTTGTAAATGACCGTGAACTATTGGCTAGGCAGTGCCGTATTTTTTTAAGCCGAGACAACAATTCGAAGGCGGCCCTTACCGTTAACCGATTGTCCGGGTTTATTTATTTATTTATTTTACAGAATTTCAATTATCCGGGCATCGGCGGGTCCCAATGAACACGAATAATGGGGAGTTTACTATTTTTATCCATGTGCTGCCAAGGTGCAGTAAGCCTCGGGAGATGTTACGTCACATGACCTTGGCCTTAACCCAGCTGCACGCTGGTGTCTGAGAAGCTTGACAAGACCTTCCGGGCTCACCTGTATAATCGCTAGTCCGTGAAATTTATGATGTCGTGATTTTTAAGTAATCATGTCAATGAAAAGTAGTTTTGTCTGGGAATATTTCATCGTTTATAGTGATCCGTCAAAAGCAACGTGTAATCAGAGGTACTTGAAAGGCTCTAATCGGCTCAGAAGATCGGCAAGATCGGCAGCAGATGATCGGCATCGGCATGATCGGCAAAATAGGTGATCGGCCCAGCTCTACAGGTTAGATATAAAAAACAACAAATGAGAATCTTTAAATTTAAGTGACATACCTGTAGGTACATGTGTTACATGGTCTCTGCTTCAAAATTTATTTCAACAAATTATAGGTTGCAGATTTAATTTAGTTGAACATAATTTAGCGCTGTCGTGCAGTGATCATGCAGGGCCGCAACTAAAAAAGATGTAAAATAACATTCTGCTCGTGTAACACTATTATCACTGTTCACAGCAAAATTAATTTTTTTATTGGAAGCAATACACTTCACGTGTTAGTTGTGTTTTTTTGTAGCGACATGTTTCACAATATCTCCTCTTCCACTATGCGAGATAGAAAAATCAGCACGGCACACGCTACAAAACGCAAAATTGCTTCCTTTACGTGACTCGAGTATTGATGGAAACTCGTTACTGTAAGCTATCGTAAAAACTTGTTTTGTAACTTTTACAAAAAAAAAAAACAGTGAGGAAACACCATTTTGGCGTGAGGGCGTGAGATGGACCTTAAAATTGTGAGCCTCACACCAAAATCATGAGAGTTGGCAGGTCTGTATCCGCTATTAAATACCTGGACTTTCAAGAGACTGCACATGTCACTCACTCGTCTAGGTTGATGTCGAGGGCCTTGTGGGGGTCGTCGACGGAGCGAAGGTCGTCGTCCTCGCCCTCCGAGGGCTGGGCCCCCTCCGGCATCTCTCCGATGTCCGTGTTGACCACGGTAGCCATGTCCACGCTAGGCTCCATCTCCTCCTCGTCCTCTTCGCTCGACGCAACCTTGCCTGCGCAACCACAAACCACGTCGCATGTCACCTCGCTTGTCGTAATCCACTACGAGGGAAAGTCAAATTTCTTTAATAAAAAAATCGCAAAAATTTAAAAAAAAAATTGCACATGATGTGTAATACAAATAACCTTACTTAGTAGCGACAAGAAGTTAATATACTGCGTTCCATTATTTTTCACGAAATACAACGGAATCACGACGTTTTATGTGAAATTAACTTTTTTTTTGCGGGAAAAAAAAAAAGGTTGAATCATTCGGAAACATGCACAAAACAAAGTTTACAATACAAAACGGTTATTGTGGGATGCCATCTTGATATTTTGTTTATCCGCGACACACAGAGTAAAGAGTGGCGCTAAACATCATAACTTTAGCCACTTGCGGACAAATTGTAATCATACGGAACACTAATTTTTTGTTTGCATTTATAACGACAATACAATGCAAAACGTTTACCTTTCTTGCCCCGTTTCTTCTTCTTGACTTTCTTGTGCTTCTTGTTGGACTCAGAGTTATAGTATTTGTCAGATGAGGCAAGACCTGCCACAAACCAGAAAGCCATGAGACAGCTGCAGCTAGAGAACCAAATTTTTAAAAAAACTATTAAGATTTAAACAATCACGTTAAAAAAATTGCTCCGAAAAATAAATTCCAACTTCACTATGCAGCTACGTAACTACGGCTGGACCTATCAAATTCTCAAATACCACCAAATCTTTAATATTCAAAAGATTTTGTATCTGAGGAAAAAAGATATGTACAACACTGAAAATTCTGAAGTCTTATTGTGTTTGACAGGATTTTTTGTAATTTTATTTGCTAAAATTGTAAATAAAGATATGATAGGTATTGATTCAGGAAACTTATTTAGTTGTTGAAACAAACAATTAAAGGGTAGAATTTTTTAACACCATAGTTAATATCTTAAAATTTATTGTAAATAATTTTAGCTTTTACCCTTGGGACCTAGATTCCAATTCGAGGGAGGCACTTTTTGCGTTCAAATTCGAGATTCGGATGCTAGAAAATTGGGATACGACCCATAACAAATGTGAAATAATGTAAAGTTTAATTTCTGTAATATATTTAAACTTCTTAACATCCTTGAACATACGAAAAATTGGAAATTTTTTACTTTGACATCTTAACGTGCAAAAAATGTGCAACAGATAATTTTTTATGTCATTGAAGTTAAGTCACTTGTTAAGTCTACAAGTTTAACACTGTTTTACATGAATGAGTTAAAAAGATAATACACGCCTTTAACCACCAGGAATTGGTACAGGACAGTGAGGTATCCAGACCTGGTATCTTGAGGGCCACGGGCAGATCGATCTCCGCCACGGGTATGTCTGCGTAATCGTCCAGACCGTTGCTGTTGAATCCGGAGCCGGACTTGTTGTTCTGGTAGGACTTGAGGTAGTGCGGGTTGTTGGCCTGCTCGAGCTTGCGCGCCTCTCGCCGCTGCGACAAACCCACCGCCGCCATCACTCTTCACGCCAGGCAGAGGGGAGACAATAAACCACTCGTGAGGCGGACACACCCACTGCCAACATCACTCTTCAGCCAGGTGGAGGGGAGACAAAAGGCCACTCGTGAGGTGGACACACCCACCACCGACATCACTCTTTACGCCAGGCGGAGGGGAGACAAATGATAACTCGTGAGGTGGACACACATTTAACTTTGAGCATGCCTATTCCACACAAGGAAGTCAGATATTTCCCACAATCAGTAAAGAAAAAAATGTATGGTTTCATTTATACGCCAATTTAATTTTTGAAACTGGTGATCTCATTGTTACTTGTTTTTAATTTTTAAAAATTCTTTCAATTCATAAATGAGTATTATATTAAAAATACATGAAACTGAAATATTTTTTAAACCTTATTTCAGCAAAATAATGAAATTTACACTATTTCATGATGCACTGTTACCATGAAATAAATTGTAATAAGCATGTCTTAAGTTAAATCATAGAATAAAGTAGCAATTAACCAAACCTTATTTCAAATCATAAGAAAAGTAATCTTTCAATGTTTGAAATTCAAAGACTTGTTATTATTTCTGAACAAAAATTCTGCCAAAGTTCATGGGTCAGAAAAATTCATTTCATTTGCTTTGTTAAGCACATCTTACTAAATGACTTTAAAACCACAAAGGCTCAGTAATTTAATTTTATTGTTCTGACTGTACCTGTTTAAAACCAACTTAACACAAATTATTTTATTGTAAAAATGCAGCATAAAATTTTACCACTATGTTGGGTGAGTAAGTACAAAACTGCTTTATAAAAAATAACAACAACACCGAAATCTTATATTTTAAAAACAAAAATGGAATAAAAATAAAACCATAAAATTTTGTCTCTAGTGATCAGACATCTCAATCACACTGGCTGTCCTAAGCAAATAATCCATGATGAACTGATGCTGAACGTTTGTACTCGAGCCCAGGGCAGCAACTAGAGTCTCTGGCACCCAGGGCATGAATGGATTCATGCGCCCCCCCCCCCCCTTTTTTTTTGCACATACCACACCAATAAACCGGGAGGTCCGGGGGCCCTCCCACGGAAAAATGGTGCTATTTAAGCATTTTCCATACATACATATAACAGTTTCTGTGCTACTGTAACTTCCATTCATGAACCCACTATGTCCATAAAGTAGTCCGTATAATCACTAGACTTGTTCATTAAATATGTTGACACTTTATATTGTAAATCAAATTAGACATTCCTGGCATGCGAGTTAAAAACCTGTTTACCAGTTATCAGTTGTAGTAGGAATTACAATGCAAGCGATTTCGGCGCCCCCACAGCTTTGCGCCCGGGGCGTATGCCCCGCTTGCCCCCCCTTAGTTGCGGCCCTGCTCGAGCCTACTGATATGAATTCAAATCTGAAAGACCGAACCAGCCACCTGCTGCCACAAACCTTCTCCATTTCCTCCTCCGTGAGCTCCGGGACCTTGCGGTTGTTGGTGCCGAAGTAGCCATCTGAGATCCTGTCCGATTTGACGAAGATGTCCGCGATCTCGTTCCCGGAGTCCTGGTCTTCCTCGGTGGAGCTCTCAGATGGCGGGTCGTTGATCCATGCATCCAGATCCAGTCTGCGTGCAGACAAACAAGTGGCACACTGCGCACAGACAAGTTCAGGAACTGAAGAGCCTTCCTAACCACTAGGGTGCAGACTCAATGCTCATTACAGAATTATGAGTCGTTAATGGCAAAAATGTTTCTAGCTCATCGAAACTACGAGAAAGAGTGTCAGAGTCACACGTGAGAGCGAGTACTCGCAACCAGAATAGGATAATTAAATATGGCAGCCTGTGATCAAAGATATAGAAATTAAAAATAGTAACCTGTAAAAAAATGTTCTGCTTTAAAATAGTGGATCCAAGATGGCACTATGGGGGTCAAGGTTCAAGGTACTAATACAATGTGGCAGCCATGATGTCACTGAAATATAAAATGGCCGCGGTAGTGGAAGTGACCTGAGCTTTTCCGGTCATTACCGACCGAAACTTAACATCTCACCCTAGATGCTTCACTAGAATATAATTTATTTTTTTAAGCCTATTTGCTTAGCGTCTCATTGCCGGCAAAGTTATTAGAGATTGTAACAGCCAACTTCACAGACCAGGGATTTCAACACGTAAATCGGTTACGGCACTGTAGAAAGGAATAACGGTACTACTTGCGTGTGGTGACTTTGGTAAAAAACGTAAATCTGGACAAACAGGTTGGCCAGACGGGAATCGGACACAGGGCGTTCTGGAAAGCAAGTCGGAGACTGACCCGTCGGGCAGCTGCACCTTGCGCTGGGCCTTGGGCGCGACGGGGTTGAGCTCGCCCACGAACAGCCCCGCCAGCTCCGCCGCCAGCGCCGCGCCCTCTCCCCTCCCCGCCTGCTTCTGCAGGTATCGCACCAACTGCAGGGCCGAGCTGGCCCGCTCCTGCACCTCCAGGTCAGCGCTCGAGACGAACTGGGGCAGCCCTCCCGCCACCATCTCGCACACCTGCGGGCAACCACTCCCGACGGTCCGCCCGGCTCCCAGGTCCGGAGAGCAAGCCCTGCGACGTGACAGGGCTCCACACGTACTTAAAAAACCCAATGATCTCACCTTTCACATCACTTTAAAATAACTATCACATAGTGAAACACTGAGAAACCACTAGTATACAAGAAACAGTAGAGAAATTTTATATTAAGTTTGCACTGGGAGAGCAAGCCCTGCGACGTGACAGGGCTCGGCACGTACTTAAAAAACCCAATAATCTCACCTTTTACACCACTTAAAAATAACTATCACATAGTGAAACACTGAGAAACCACTAGTATACAAGAAACAGTAGAGAAATTTTACATTAAGTTTGCACTGGGAGAGCAAGTCCTGCGGCGACGTCACAGGGCTCGACACGAACTTAATAACCAAATAATCTCGCCTTTCACACCACTTTACAATAACTATCACATAGTGAAACACTGAGAAAACCCTATTATTAGGGACAGGTACTTTTCGCGATCGCGAATCACCGTCGTTATTTCGCGAATTTGGCCCTTTTTTTTTTTTTTTTTACGAAAATGCGAATTTTGCGATTTTCCACTGTTCCGTCGTGAATTTGGTCAAAAATTCGTTATTTTAAGCTTAAATTGGCACAAACACATATAAATTAGATATAATTCATCTTCCGTTCGTAACACCAGCGCACCAATAAAAAATAAAACACTACATAAAAATACACATTTCACCGTGCCACATTACTAGGCAAAACTAGGTAAACATTTTATTTTCTCCAACCATAACCACAAAAACCACATTCTGTGGCAATAAATCACGGCGAGGTTAACGACCACAGATGACAGTAATCCAGGACCGTTTATATTTTGCATTTTAACATTACAAGCTTCAACATTTGTTTCTCGTGCCATGAAGTTATCTAAACAAAACACGTTTCTCAATAAACGTGTTACCAACGTAGCAGTATGAGAATGCGAGAAAGAACATGAACGTTTACGAACAATCGATTGTTGTTTGATCATACAATCAAGCGTGTTCGGTAGATAAAAATGATACCGCGTTCAGAACGCGTAAATTTTGATGTCAACGAAAATTACAAGTGTTTTTTCTTCATAATTTACTTAACCATAAAATACTTTAGGCAATTTTAAACTGAAACAAACAAATTGATGGATGTATGTGATGTTTTTCTTCGGTTGTTAGGTTACTGCACATGCGTGCATTTATTATTGTTCGGTGGCTATTCGTTGCGGTAACTGAACGAAGTATGACATAAACACACTAGATAGGGCCTAAGAATTTTATTCTGATGGTCTCTATTCGACAGATAAGGCAGTTTTATTTTGTAAATACTGTAATTGCAGAGTCAATTGGGACCGTAGAGACTCAATTGGGGGACGCACCACAACGCCAAACGTACAATAACGCCGAATGCCAAATTGACCACCACGCCGGCACGCTAGAAAACTGCTGTGTACCACAACGCCAAATTACCACAATGCCGAAATACATAAAAGCCGAAAAATGTCATTCCAGGACTTCCACAAAGGTTAGATTAGGTTAGGTTTGACTAGGTTAGGTTAGACTAGGTTAGGTTAGGATAGGCTAGGTTAAGTATGGTTAGGTTATATTACGCTAGGTTAGGTAAGGTTAGGTTTGATTGTGGTATTTTGGCGTTAAGGTACATTTAAGAAACACACACAAATTTCATTCAGTTGTTATTTCATCGTTATAGTACACAGCAGTTTTCTAGCTGTCGACGTTGTGGTCAATTTTGACATTCGGCATTATTGTACATTTGGCGTTGTGGTATTTCGGCATTGTGGTAACAACCCCTCAATTGTTAAGCACATAAGCAGTGAAAAGCACAAAAAGTCACTCATTTCTTCCCCCGCTACTGTAGCACTGCAGCATACTAGTGGTGTTTGTGCGCAGCAAGCAAAGAAAAAAAAAAAAAAAAAAGGAAAACTGAAGCTCATCGTTTTGCTATGGAGACCACTGAGGTGTTCCTCAAAGCGAACATCCCACTTCATAAACTTCAGGACCCCAGTATTTTAAGCTGGATGAAGAAATATGTTGAAGTTTTGTATTTATGCCTACATCAATATCTGTAATCATGGAGTGGCTTAAATTTAGAAGCTCTCAAAACCAAACCCAATTTAAGCTAGTTGGAAATGGGCATTTTAAAACTAACCTAAGCTAAACTTACCAAATATAAAATAAGACTCACCTAACCCAACCAAACCTAAAACTAAAGAAACCTAACTTTTTGGCCTAGCATACCACCTGCGTTAGGAATATATTTTATTGACAAACCTTCCCTCTAAACCCAAAAGTTTTGACATTCTGGAAGAGTAGCTACTTTTAAGTTTGAAGGGTTTTTCACTTCTAAATATTAGTTCTAAACATTTTGACTATTCATTACTGAGTTCATTTAACTTTTTCTTAAAAAAAGGTACGCGTACATACATTTCGCCGGTTTTTTTTTCCTCACCGCTTTTGGCATTTTTTCTCACCGCTTTTGGCATTTTTGCTCACCACTTTTCACTAATTTTACTCACCGAAAAGTTCCTGTCCCTACCTATTATACAAGAAACAGTACAGAAATTTTATATTACATTTACATTTCAAGATATGAACATCTAAAATCTGGGGGAAAAAAAATTTCATACACGAAAATTTGAAATTAAAATGTATTGTACATAAAAATCAATGCAAAAGTACACAAATTTGCATGACCATTCTATTTGCTATAAGCTTTAACAGAATGTCCACACAAATCTGTAGAAAAACTTTTCAAACTTTTTCATGACTTTGTATGGTCATAATTACAAATTTCTGTGACGAATGTTGTGAAATAATTTACCTAGTTTGCAAATTTTCTGGATGAAATATAAATAATCTAGCTTCCACCATCCCTGTAGTTGTACTAGATCAAACAGATCCTTGCATAAGCCCTTTTACAGAGTATGACTATACACTTAAACACCACCTGAAAAATAGAATGTGTTATCAAGCCTGGGTGATGGTAATGGTATACCAGCCCTCAAATTACTATCACTGAGAAATTTTTATGACTTTACAGGTTTTAAAGTGACTTCTCTGACTTTCAAGAATGTGGAAACCCTGTTTAACTGATTGCAAGTGTGATATCCATGTACCTAGTTCTAAACTAGATACTGTAATTACTCACAATGCAGACACACTGAATAAGGCGAGTAACGGAAATATAAGTACCGCATAAACCCAAATAGAGGCTGAGGTTTTTATTCATAATAAAAAATTGCTCACAAAAACATAGGTCACCTGTGATTGTGCACCAAGAAAAATCCAAGTAGACTTTAAAATATAAAACAAATAAATATGCTCTATCATCTATAAAAAATAGGGATGGGATTTTCGAATCTTGGATTCGTCGAATATACCGAATCCTATGGATTCGAGGATTCGTAGGATCCGAGGTGGGATTCGAGGTGGGATTCGAGGTGGGTTTTTAAGAGTTTTAGGTAGTACTTGATAATTGTAGTGCTGGGCGAAGTTTGAAAATTTCAAACCGAACCGAACCGAACCGAACCCTTACGTTCGGTTCGGTTCGAAACCTCTTAAAATATATTCTAAATACCGAACGATCGTTTAAAAAAAAATACGTTTTTCTAATTTTCTAACCCCCATTTGAGACCATTCACAAAACAGCTCAACAAAATTCTATTACTTGTAATATTCCGACTTTTATCGCATAATCGTCGCCTCAACAGTTTCAAGCGCAGACAAAATAAAAATAAAATTATTAATCGTCGCATAACTCGCATAGCATTTTTTCATATGGGCGCGCTTTGTTTTTTGATTACTTTAGAGAATTTTGTATGCATTTGTCGTACTACGTAATATAAACTATCGTACAAATGCCAAAGGTATTGTATATTATACCTTTAACTATAGTGCGTATACGAAAAGTGTTGTAAAATCACCAAACATTGCTTACCCCATACGTTAAACTAAAGCGCATGTACGAGAACTCTCGTATTTCGGCAAAACTAACGTGATCAAGTTAACACAAGACAAATGCGGTAGGAAATGATTACGTAAATTACGTATTTTAAATTACTGGGATGTATTTATTTTCTTTGGCCATTTTTGGTTATAACAGTCAGGTAATGAAAATATTAATTTAATCTTGTGTATTAAAAGTACTGGTCCAGTAAATTTTACAGTACGGTACTAAGTTGACTAGCGTAGTCGCGGCAGCCATCATTATATCTCGTGTTTTCTTTTTTCCGACGCAAATTTCTATAACCACACTTTTTACGTTACGTTTACAATATTATTGTTCTTGAGGTGATTTGCGATGAGCAGGCTAACGTCGTTTAAGTTTTCCAAATGGAGAAAAGATAATGACGACCCGGATGACCCAGAACCACCCCAAAAAAACCGTCTAAAGTTTCTTCTAAGGAGCAGCATTCTTCCAAGAAAACAGCAACTGCAGACAGCGGGTTTTGTAATGTAGATAGGTAACTTAATTCACATTCGCCTTTTTTTGATGTCCTATTAAAAAGTTTTACTTATTAAAAATGTTAGGTTATGTCTACCACAAAAATATGTAGATAGGTAACTTAATTCACATTCGTCTTTTTTTTTATGTCCTATTAAAAAGTTTTACTTATTAAAAATGTTAGGTTATGTCTAACACAAAAATATGTTATGTGGCCTTATGCTGAATGTTCGTCATCTTTATAATATTTTTTTTTAATGAAGGTTAGTGTACACTTAAAAAGGAATAATTATAGTCTTTTTGAAATTTAGATGTAACTTCTTCACGAATTTTTATATATATATATTAAAAAAAAGCTAAGCTATATAATGTTTTAATTTTACATATGGCTGGAGAATCTTTCTTTCTCACCACTCAGTTAAAGACCAAAATGCTGGTCATCGGTTCATTTTAATTGAAAACAATTATATCTGTATGAGGTTCGGTTCGGCTTGGTTCGAAACCAGAGAACTGAGGTTCGTCCAGCTCTAGAAAATTGTAGGTATACCTAAACTATATTATAAAGGTAACGGAAATGGCACAAACATAAGATAAACTACGCTGCATTTTGTCAATTAGCATAACTACTCTATCATTTCCAACTTTCAATAATATAACATTGCAGAAAAAAACTTAACTTTTTTTAAATAGTGTCTGTTATACAAACATATTTTATTGAAAATATAGGAAGGATTAATTTAACAGAGAATTAGACAGATGCAAACTTATGTGTGTGGTTTTTGAGGTTATTTGTCTCTATTTTATATCAGGTGTATACACTATGCACTTATTTTATAATTTTATAAATACACATGTGATTTTTTTTAATACATAGGCCTATGTAATTTTTTAAAATAAATGTGTCATTTTTTTTTAATAACATGTGGTGAAGTTTAGTGTGGGACTGGGATTCGAGATTCGATGACAAACACTGAGGATTCGAACAAGGATTCGGATTCGACCAAAAAGTGGATTCGTCCCATCCCTAATAAAAAAGCATTAAAATAGGTAATTCATTATGTTGATATTCCATATGTATTGATCATTTTACATTGCAGTAAAATCAATTCTTATAAGCACTTTTTTTTTCTGTCAACAAACGGGCAAAAAAATGTACACAGAATATTAGTTGCTGGATAACCAATCTACATAGATAAAAATATGGCGACTGAATTAGGGTGTTCCATTACTTCTATCTGCCTAAAAGTCTGAAAAAACAAGTGAAGCAAAAGTTTTTTCTATGTTAGCTAACAGAATGCACCCTATGAATATTATTTCTGATGTTGGTGTGCTTGTTTATACTTCAAATTACTTTCCTTCTTAAATGTAACATTAACCTCAATTGTATGGTAGACACATTGCGAAAAATTGGTTTTGACGTTTTAGTTTTTCTTAAAATGTACAATTATCATCTTTTCTATACGTATTTGTGGTTGTGTCAAAAAACCTGGCACATTTGCTTCTCAGTTTCCTAAACAAGAAAGAAACTCTTCTGATAGTAATGACAAACTCAGAGTTGTACACTATGACGAACAGACGAACAACTGTGCAGCAGCACGCCAATAAAGGCTCTGCAAGAAAAAAGGGTAGTTTCGAAGGGTGCAGAAAAAAACGACCGGACATATAATAAAAAAAATTGGTGAAAGGTTTCTGATGTAGAAGTGAAATAAAAGTAATATTTTTTTTTTGTGGAAGGGACATCCAAAAGCAGGAGTCTGCCCGATGTTGGGATTGGCTTCCATTCAGGGTTAATACGGTGCTGAAAGACAACACAGAAGTGTCGTGGTCCCGCGAACGCAGGGCGGCAGTACCTCGTTGACGCGGTCGACGTCATCCGAGGAGCCGAGGATGTTGGCCAGCAGCTTGAGGATGTTCTGGACGTAGACGGCCTGGATGTGGCCGGGCAGCGAGAACACTCGGCCGCGCAGCATGGCGCCCAGGGTGACGTGTGGGTCCGTCAGGTGCCTGTCCCGGGACAACCACCTCAGTCACCGCACTCAAATACAGTTGAAGGTACATCTCTTCATCACACTTGGCTAAGTGTAATGACACGTTCGATATAAATCTGGTTTATAATGCCAGATTTTTTATATTAAAAAAAAATACAAGTTTTCAAAATAGGACCACACAAATCAACATGCACGCATTACCCAATCACTAACCATGAAACAATAGGTCAGGCAAAAAGTTGTAATTACAAATACTTGTTTATCGTACCATCGACGTTGAAGTCTTTAGAGGTCGATAAGATGAGAATAGAAGCACCGACAGAAGGCATGGGTGGGGGAATGAGCGTACCCTCAGGGGAACCCTACAAACTTATGTCAACGTCTGGCTCGTTCTACCCCCTTGCGAAAGTGCCGGGGTCGGGACAGGGTAACGGACGCGGGGTCGGAGGGGCGGGAGACTCACTCGGAGAACTCCCCGCAGATCCAGGCGGCGGCGTACAGCACCTCCGCCATGGTGGAGCGCTGCGCCGAGCCGGAGGTGAGGAAGTGGGCGTTCTCCAAGAGCAGCGCCATCTGCTGCACGGCGAACTGCCGGATGGCCTGCACGCGTATCGCCACGTCCAGCGTCTGGGTCGCCACCAGCGCGCCGTGCCGGCTGCCCTCCATGCGCGTCAGCTCCACCAGCACGCTCACGTACCTGTAGTCACCGAGTAGTCACGTCCCTCTACCTCCACCTCTGTATGGTACAGGTTGACTAGTACACCCACGATTATAATCCCGCCCACAACCACCGAGTAGTCGTGTCCCTCTACCTCTACCTCTGTATGATACAGGTCGACTCCATAGGCGTACCCAGGTTTTTTTTTGGGGGGGAGGTTTCTTCCAGATATTTTTCGGGTGGGGGGCTTCTGATTTTGAATGAAAAACTCCATATACACCACAAAAAATAAATGTTTATAATTAACTTTTTTAAGCTCACAAAAATTTTTTTTACAGATTTTTTTTTTTTTTTTTTGGGCAAATTCAGTAACCACATTTTCCGGGTCGATGTGGATGTTGTAGTGGACATTCAGTTAAGGCCAATCCATTCAGTCTGTCCTGAGATAAGGTGTGTTCCGCAGATAGGATTTTAATCTTCTTAAGCAAGAAAATGTCCTCTCCGGAGTTGCCATTGAGACGGGAAGGGTCGCCAAGACATATTTCGGAGGGGGGTTTGAACCCACAAAACGACCCCCCTGGGTACGCCTATGGTTGACTCATAAACCAAAGATTATAATCCCATCACCTTGCTTGGGGAAAAAAAAATTCCTGACCACTTAATTATTTAGTCGACAATAACTATCAAAATTTCAAATTCAAAAATGCTATTCGTACACATACCACATTTTACTGTTTCAACTGGCAACTATAAATTATTATTTTATTCCACTACTGTCAATAGCACCTAAGTCAATGCACGTGGCCAAAGTGCTGATATAGGTGAGGAATGGGAGAAAAACCATTAGTGATGCATACTTAGTTAAAGGCTGGAAAGAGTAAAGAAAGGATGAGTACGTGGAACCGGTACAAATAAAAACCAGTCTTGGCAATAACTTTATAATTTTTGTCATTAAATTATTTTGTCTACTTAAAAAATACTCTGATGTTTCCCTGTTACTGAAAATCGCCTGCATTTTTTTTAGGTTTTTCCTGTTTATAGCCACCCTTATGCATCTCTCTCAGCAGTGTTGGACCAATCACCTCACACCACATGAGCACAAGTACTGGTACTTATGGCCAAGTTCACCTGCACACATTGTGCAAAACACTTGGTTTGTCAGAATATTTACATGCATGAATGAGTGTGTACTGTGTGTTCATTATGTGTCCAGTGTGTGTACTGTGTGTCGAGTGGAAAGCACCTGGTTGCATAGTCACAGCAAAGACTTCTAAAGCCTAACAACCTACGATAACGTTTTTTCTGGTGGATAACACACAGTGAACGACGATCGGATACAGGCCTATTACCTATTACTCCTAGCGCAGTAATAGTTCTTCACCCACATGACAAAAAAAAAAAAAAAAAAAAAAAACACACTAAGAAGGGGGGAGAAAATTTCACCTCTTTTTCCAAGCATTGGATAGGACAAGAGACAGAAAAAGAGAGGAACATTCTAAGCAGCTTCTGTGTTTCTACACTTTACTTAAAACAAGCCAAAAAATATAAAACCATAAATGTTAATATAAATAATAATTTATTTTCAAAAAATACAAACAAAAGTTTTAATTTTTTTTAGACCTACATCATATTTAACTATAGATTAAAACAGCTCATTGTACATTTTTTTTAAAACCACCCTCAATTCAAACTAAAAAACTGATATTCACACAGGCCTAGTATTGTTACTATACGAAACAAATTGATACCCAAATTTATTGTTTTTTGAAACTTCCTTGCTGTGTTACAAATCTATGACTTACCACGTGACACATACCATAAACCGACGTTACTCTTGGGTGTTTAGAAATGCAAAAAAAAAAAAAAGTGTTCTGAGAAGAATACTTTAGGGAATGTTAAACAGTGATTTTAATGTCAACTTCGCGTATGACCTGAGGACAAAGTGCGCGGAGCCAGCAAAGCAACTGCACGCACAGACTCACCACTCGAAATTGGTGATGTACTGGTAGTTGTTCTGGGAGCAGATCTGTATTATTTTCGAGAGCAACTCGTCCCGGTAGGTCGTGCCTTCAGCCTTGTCCATGTGCACCATCAACTTCTTCACAATCTCCATGAGGTTCTTCTTGGACACCTGCGAAACAAACCTCGATTTCCAGCGTCGATAGTTCCACACGATCGGAAACAAGTTCGTGCCGGAAGCCACAATTTCTAAACTAACTTTACAAAAATGACTTTGAAACCAACCAAACAGCCACACAATAGAATCCAAAAATCTAGTCACATTGGACTTGAATCACCATGGCCATGAAAATAGCGACCACATTAACAGCTTTGAAAATTATTGCAAAATACCAACTCTATACAAGTATCAAAAAGGTTCGAAGATACATTAATATCTTTGGTATTCTAGTTCTTAAGTATTACAAAAATTTAATACAGCTCTATTTCATTTCTTTTAGAATAGTAATTTATTTTGTAAGTATATCCCTAAAGAACAATGCAGTATTAATTGGAAAGCGAATCGTCGCTGAATCAAACAACTTGGTACACGTCAAGGAAAACAAGTAAGGGAAGCCGTACCATGCCGTAGAGCAGATCCAAAGCCCGCAGGCGGATCGACTCGTCTTTGTCATCGAGACACTGCATGATGAGGTCCTTGTGAGCCTGCACAGACTTGGGGTGCGTCTTGAGGATCTTCGACATGGCGAGCAGACCGAGGTACTTCACTAAAGACAAGGCCTCAGTTACAACAAATCAACACACGGTGTGCACAAAAAAAACCTAAAAAAAATTGGTTGTCTGTAGTCTGTTTAGGGACGATAGTTTAACGTGACAACGTCATAACAAAACACTGATGAAATGATTGCATAGTTTTATGAATAAAATTGTATCATTTTTATTTTAATAATAAAAGAATAAATACTTGAAACTATACTAGTAATCAGATTTTTAAAATGCAAGAATAATTAACCTTTATTGCCGAAATTGTTGTTGTAATAAGCAATGAAAACCACATTAACTTTTCACTTCACTTTATAAACAGTCAACGAAACAGTTCACGTGTAGATGAGTTGTAATTAATTTTCAAAACTGGCGTTTAGCTATAAAGTTTAAATATAATTAGGAACAAGTTTTCATATAAATAAACTGTAATCAAATATCTATTATCAATCATATGAATCACCATTATTTTTTAAGTCAATTGTAACAACCTATTATTACTGCACTTGCCGACAGCATAACAGAACAATGAGCGTAACGGGACACAGCATAACGGAACAATGTGCGCAATGGGACACTTTTTCGTGCGTGCAGCCGGCGTTCATCGATTTATTAGATGTTGTCAAGTCAAAATAAAATAAACTATCTCAATGAAACAAAATAATACAGTAGAACCCTGTTATAATGTTCCTGCATATAATGTTTTCCTGCTTATAATGTCATATTTTTAAAGTCCCATTATTTCCCCCATGACAATGTATTTATTTCCTGCATATAACGTTCATAAATAGTGTAATTTCCTGTTTATAATGTTTGCTTTCTAACATTCAATAAATGGGGAAAAAATGTTTTAAAACCAAATTATTCCAACACTTACGATAAAAAGTTTCCTTTATGTATGTTTATGTTTACAATCACTGCCATACAATACATAAAGTTTGTAAAAATACAATTTTATGCAATATACTGAAGGTACACAATGTTCATAGTTACGTGTCAGTTGGCACCCTTAGTCAACTCTTCTCTTCCTTGCCATTTCAGTGGGTATTCAGATGCACGTACATAGTCCTACGATATTTAAGTTGCCAACCATTGAGCGAGGGCATAACTTAAAGTGTTTTCTATTGCTCACAAATATTTGTTTTTTCATTCTTACGTAGGAATCCCAAAATTAAACATTTTCAGGTGGCGAAGGAGTAGACGTTCTCACTCTTAATGTTGTTATCATGAATCGTGAGACAATTTTACAAAAAATGTGGCAGTGTATCTTTAAAGACAAACAAAATTTAACCAGGGAACAAGACGAAGTTGAAAAATTGTTGGCTTATTTCAGAAAATTCATGTATCAAGTATACTATCTTTGGTTTTAACATTAAAGTTTTTTACATAGCTTGGTGAGTCCATTGGTACAAAGCTCTAACATTGTTAAGTGCTAAATTGAGATTTCCTGCTTATAACGTTTTCCTGCTTATAATGTTTTTTTTCTTGTGCTCCCTTGAAAAACATTATAACAGGGTTCTACTGTACTGTTAAAAATAAGTTAAAATTCAAGCTACCATTTTCTTCCATACTTTTCAATGGATCACAAAATAATGTACAAAAGAATAAAATACAAAGTGAGATAGGTAAGATCAGTTAAAATGTGAATTAATTATTGTTATTTTGTAGCTAACTAATAACTTCAATTCAGGTCATCCATACACTAAAACATGCTAAAGAGCCGTTACCACTTTCCCCTTCACTTATGCTGGAATAGCCATTCTGCTAATTTACCAACTAACGATACTAATACCACGAACATTTCTCAAATGTCACCTAAAACAAATAGGGCTGGCCAATTGAATAATGACAATGTCTGCTCTTGATACTTAAGTTTTATTAAAAAAAATTTGTGATAATCCAACTAACAATTAACATTATGAAATAGAGCTACGTTACTCCAGGTAAAAGGTATGCACAGCACCCAGCATAAATACTAGGAAGAAAATTAACTGAGTAACTCAAGTCCCAACCAGGAACTGCCACAGGATGCAGTGAAATTATCAACGTTTTATGCCAGCCAATCAGAAAAGACTTTGTTTTGTGGTGTTCTGTTTATTCTTCTTGTTTTCTTTTTTTTGCTGAAAGCCTTGATGCTAGGGTAGTGTAAATTGGGTACTGGTTGTTATATATAAGAGTCGCATTGTGATTGACTGTGAGGTTGCACGATTGCCACTTCAATGCGTGGTGATACACAGTCGCATAACCTCGTCAGTGTTCAAGTACTGTGCCGAAAGGACCTGCAGATTGACGGCTCACTGAGCCAAAAGTATAATGAACGATCAGAGGCAGACAACTTCACGTCTGGGTGTCGGGCCGTGCCACGATTAATATATTTCAGACTTTATTATTCTTTGTTTTCTGGCTTTTGAATTATAAATTAGGCCCCAGACGTGCGTAGCAACGCCAGTGGGTCCACCTGATGTAGTTCCTTTCTTTCAGATAACATGTCGCTTGGGACATTTCTTTCATGAAGGCACAGGAATTTGAGGAGCAATCTGCAAAAGTGAGTGAGTAAGTGTTGGCTTTCAGTCAAATCATGTAACGGACATGTATTTGTGTTGGGGAAAAGAAAAAAAAATTCAAAATTAATTTACAGTCTTTTATTTAAACACGACCCTTAACAGATTTGAGAAAATCAGCAATCATAGACAGAACTTTACACCTAATTATTTTAAACAACTTTTCAAGTTTTTTTTTATGGGCAAGAAACGATAGTTATCTTAGTTGGGCACGATTTTGACTTGTAAAACCATGACCAATGGTGAAGCAATTGGGAATTCTGAGCACTGGATCTAATAGAGTAAAAATCTGCTTAAAAGAGTACATTACTAGTTAAACCAATAAAAAAAAGGATGAATAACAAGACTTACAGTTCTGATCTGTGTCTTCGATGAGGATCCTCAACTTCTGCACGCACAGCTGAAATGGAGAAACAAAAATTAATGTGCATCCCAGATTCCCTACCTGAGGCTAATACTACAAAAATATTCTGCATTTATTTTTGAGTAACACGTAGTTTCAACTTAAAGATACATTACGTGGATGCACAAACGTGCATGCGCACACATGTGCAAGTGCATGGTTGCACCACTGCCAATGCAATGGCTTGCAAGTTTTAAACATTGGACATGTTTACAGTTATTGTTATTATTAGTTTCCATAAATCAATACTTATTTAAATCTTAAATGTTAAAATGTCAATTTATATTTGCCATAGTACTGAGCTTGAGTATCTTATCGACCCAGGTTTTATCTAGAGGTTTCTATTTTGATTATATTTAACTTTGGTTTTCGTTTCTCTACATATTTTTTTTGCCTGGTTAAATATTCTGTTTTAGCTATGCTATGCATCAATTCACATTTCATTATATTCACCTGTTTGGGACTTTCATGTTACCATGGGAGATTTCTTGTTAAAAACATTGTGTGGTCACACTGGCCGGAAAAAAAAAGTTTTATCAAGATGGTCGACCAGTAGTGATGTATGCGCGGTTGGTCCTCAGGAATTTATGTGATTTTAAACTGAGCAGAAGTTAGCTCCATACGGCCGCCCGGGACAGAGAACTTGGAACAACAACAGCCTAAGTCATTCCACGCAACTACGGCAAATTTCCAACCAACTATTAATATTTTTACACGAGAATGAGCAAATATAACAATAGAGCAGTTACATGGTGACCTTCATACATATGTTTGCTATAAATAAAAATTAAATTTAGAGTGCGAACCATTATACAGGTTGTCCCAGGAGCTCTGAAGGCCTCCAGTGTGTTGTTTTCATTGAGTATATCACAAACATTTTTTTCGGCCACTTTGGCCTTCCTACAGTTGTAGACTATCAAATAAAAAATAAATTAGAAGGCAAACTACCGTACAGGTTAAGTTAATTGTAACAGGCAAGAATGAATTTCATACTACTATTTAATTGTGCAGCGAACAAAATATTCAATTCAAATTTTTTCACCCAAGTGAGTACAAACAAACTTCTTATTTATGGTTCTTGATACCAGCTCTATCGGTACCAGCGGCCAAAGTGGCCGAAAAAAAATCATGTTTGTGATATACTCCATGAAAACAACACATTGGAGGCCTTCAGAGGCCCTGGTGCAACCTGTACGATGGTTCGCACTCTAAATTTAATATATTTATTAATAGTAAACACATGTATGAAGGTCACCACGTAACTGCTCTATCGTTACGTTCGCACATTTTGTTGTAAAAATATAAAAACTCGATTGGAAATTGCCGTAGTTGCGTGGAATGACTAAGGCAGTTGTTGTCCCAAGCTCTCTGAGGAAGTGAAAGGGACTCTGGGATGAACTCTATTAGGGTGCTCTCTCCGCCAACATTTCACAGTGTTATCTTGTCTCATCTTTCATACCGTGCTGCTTCATGAGGAAGTCAAGAACCAGAGCAAGTAGTTTTTCAACTAAGCTCTTCCTGTAGCCGACAACAGTCAGCAACAAAACAGCTGCACAGCAGAGTATGTGTAGATGTGCAGTTACCAATATGATAAAAAAAATTAAGTATAGACCTTTTTTGTTCATAATTAAATTTCCAACACATTTTTGTCCATGCATTTTGTCTCTACAATACACCATTTTCAGAATACAGTAAAACCTCATTGATCCAGATCTCTGGATGATTTGGATCAGATCTGTAAACATTATATTTAATGTTCTCACAATATTTTTTTAACTATAGTAGCAAGAGTGTGTCTATAAGTAAGACAAATATTCTTTTTTAAGTTTGATTCGGTGTACAGTTCCTGCATAGATGGTATAATTATGGTAATAAAATACTTTTTGTTGAATTTAAGAAAGCCATGGGCATCGCAACCGGGGGGGACAGGGGGGACACGTCCCCCCCAATAATAAAAGTCTTCAATTTTGTACCCTCCAATAATATATTTAGTTTCGTAGTTTCTCCTGATGTTTAAATTAATGATTTTGTGTGGATATAGCACCAGCAGATATGTTAACTGTGTTTTTACAAAAATGTGTTCTCTGAAAATATTTTTTATAAAAAATAAATTATATATTACATCCAACTATAATTAGAAAATTTAGGAAAGAAAAATGCCTAAAACCCACCTTTTTGCACCTTTAAACCCCAAATTTTCCCGGGGGAGGACCCCCGGACCCCCTGCTATTTTTTTTTCCCCAGGGGATGGATATTCCTTAACAACTAAATCAATTGAAGTCCCCCCCCCCCCCCCCCCAAAAAATATATCCTGTTGACGCCCATGAGAAAGCGCACCAGCTGACAAAACATCACTGCGTACTGGAGAATCAGCCCAACACCGCTCCAGCTCAACTATTAATGATAAAGCTTTCGCGTGACCCTTCTCCAACCACACACCATACATGTTTGAAAGAAGAGAGTGTGGACAAATTCTTTGTTAAGAAATTACGTGAAAAGTTATTTTTATATATATTTTTAATGTCACGTAAGCAATATAGGGCATGTATACTAGGTATTTATTGTTACAAAATTAAGTTCTTTATAGCAACATACAGTCAGTCTGATTATTTAAGAATTCTGTTATGCCCACTACCCATATTACCCGGATTATCCCGATTTTCGATCGGATTGCTTTTGGCCCCCGTTGATCCAGATAGAAAGTTGAGAAAATGTAACATTTGCAAAATGAGAGCCTATTTTTTTTTTTAGAGGAATTAATGTAAGATTAAAAAAATAATTGAAAATTGCTTTACAACTTCAAAGAAAAATAATTTTTTTTTTTAAGTTTATAAAGGTCACTAATTTTTCAGGTCTCTGTTAATGAAACACTTGTATTATTTTATAAATAAATACAAAGGCCTTCTTTCACAGGGATCCTGGTGGCCATGTGGCAACCCCTACAACTGCATCACTTACAAGCAGGGAGTCTTGGAGGTTGCTTCACCTTAAGGCTCCGAGCACAATGTGCTTCACCTTTCAAGACTCCTTCCTCCTCTCGCCTGAGCTCATTAAGTCTCTAGGCAGGCCTTTAACTTTGATAGCACACTACCCTAGTTTCATCTCATTCGTTAGCACCTGGGGTCGGGGAAATTAGTACAACTTGATTTGAGACGCTGAGAAGCCAAGGGGTGACAAGGGGTGACAATTTCATCACTTTCTGAAAATGTAGTTTAAAGGTAAATGATTTGATAAATTCCTTGAAGTAGTTGCTTCTTACACTGCTAGATCTCAGCACATTACTGTGACATCACCAACATTTCGTATGTATCAACTATCCGTAATCACACTCAAAGCTATTTGTAACAGTCACTTGTACCCCTTGGCATCTCAACCCCTCATTTCATTGAATATGGAGTGGCGAGCTGCCATCCACGGACACAAGCCAAACTCACCTGTATGGAAGCGCTGTGGTTGGGCATCCCTGACGATATGGATATGAGCACTGTGAACATGAGAAGCAACACGACTCAAGTGATTGCAACTCTGTGTGTCAAGGCAACTCACTACACTTAACAGAACTTGACTGCATTGAAACTGAATTGAAGTGTGAAGATTAAAAGTATGTTGTTTCTTACAGGGTGTCTAAAAATACCTAACCATGAACCAATGTCAAAAACTTTTTTAGAAAATTTTTTATTGTTTAAATATTTAAAAATAGGTGCTTGACTTAAGTATGCACATTAGAAGTTACGCTTACTTGGTGTGATCAAAAAACTAACTTTAATTTTGTATGCAAATAATTAATAGAAATGAAATAAAAAAAAAAGGACTGAAGTGATATTATAAATATCGTTGATAAAGTATAAATTTAAATTTAATTATAATTTAAAAGTTTAAATAAATACTCAATATTTAATATTTAAAAAAATTATATATAAAATTAATTATATCATTAAGTAAAATAATTGAGATAAATTTTAATTAATAATGAAAATAAATATGCTGAATGTTTATTCTAATTTGTTAATTTTAATTATTTACTAAATAATAATGTAATAACTTATAATTCAAATGAATTATACATATAAGAACATAATCCCACTTACATAAATACGCTTGAAAATGTTAGGACAATTTTTATCACTAATATTCACAATAAATAAATGTTTTTATTTTTTAAAATTAAATGGAACAATATTCAATATCATTCAATAAAAAAAAATAAAAAAAAGGATTTAAAAGCACATATATAATGTTTATTTGCATGTAGCTTACTTTTGTTTGTAAACTTTTTTTTGTATGCAGCTTTTTTTCATCCTGTGAAAATTGCATGGTGCATGGACATTGTAAAAATTCACTGTTGGATTTGTAAATAGTGCTTACCCTAGATTTATGTTAACTAATTCAAGTGTTGGACGCTTCAAAATTCAAATATGGCGCCATTTCGCTGCCATTAACTCAAGCGATCCTGGTGGCCATCAGGAAAGACTCAGTGGTTCGTCTGGTACCGGCGTCATCGGACGTCCGGCTATCGTTTTTGACTTTCATGTTATCTGGTAACAGTTTCAGTACAAAACATTTGGTCCTCCGGGCCGGATCAATCCGCTAACCGCGATTACTGAGCTATCGGGCTCAGTTCTAGTTACGTGGAGAGATTCGGAGTGTTTGTTTGCGTCGTTCATTGTACCGAGTCTCCTTTGTCCGTCGTTGCCCCGCCATAAAAACGTGAACGGGTTATCATCTTAATGTGCTATTAGCTTCCCGTGGAAGGGAAGATAACAACTGAGTGCGTAAGGGAAGATAAGAACTGAGTGCGTAAAGGAAGATAAAAATTGCCTTTATCACACTGACGGTGTTGGTGCTGACGAAGCCTTTTGTGTCGTGCCGCACTATTATTTCTTATCTTTCCACGGTAACCAGATACTGATAATGACCGGTCTGCTATAGGATTGCGTGTTTTCTAAGACTGGCGGTGAAATATGACTTTGAATTATTAAGTAGACCGTTAACATAGATTTTGCCAAGTCTTTGTTCGGCATTACTACACATATCGATACAAAATCGATTCGCAGACATTGAAAATCGATTATTTAAACACTACTCGGTTTAAAATCGATTTTAGTTATAAAATCGATTTTATAAACACCGCTCGGTTCAGAATCGATTTTTTGCTGAAAAATCGTTTACATTTAAATTTTTAGTTGGTGCTCCCATTTTTGACTGAGTGTACTTAAGTAGAATAAACACAATCATGACTGACAGTGTTTCAGCTCTGGAGCGACGTCTGGAGCGTGCCGAAAACCGATTACAGCGTGCCGCGGATCTGGCCAAAAGGGTTACTACAGACACTTCCAAGCAGTCATTATTCTTTGCAACCTGTCGGGACTTATCTCAGCTTCGTAATGGGTTTGAAGATGACCATTTGGCTTATGAATTGGCATGCAAGGAGCAAGTTGATTTTGATGACACAAGGCATACAAGTAGGCTAAATCACTTCGACGATCTTTATTATGAAGTTAATGCAATCTGGGACACATTAGTGCAGGATTCTAAGAACCGGAACAAAGAAACACGTAATCAATGTGCAGCTGGGTCGTCACCCCGTCTGCCAGCTATTGATTTACCCCACTTTCAGGGTAATCCAACAGAATGGCTCAGCTTCTCAAACCTGTTTGAGGCTCTAGTTGTAGACAACAGAAGTCTCACCAATGTAGAGAGACTATCTTACCTAAAGTCATCTTTGTCTGGTGACGCGTTGGCAGTAATTCAGGCATTACCCTTGACTGATTCGAACTATAGTATTGCTTGGGAACTACTGTCTAAGAGGTACAGTAACAAGCGCTTGATTGTTTCATTGCACATTGAAGCAATTATGCAAATACCATCTGTGTCATTAGAGGCCCCAGCATCAGTGAATAAGATGATGTCTCTTCTGGCAGAGCACATTGCGGCATTACGAGTGCTGGATGTCAATGTTGAAAAATGGGACCCGCTGTTGCTGCATATCATTGAAGCTAAGCTGGATAAGGTTTTGCGTAACCAGTGGGAGCTGTTTATTAATGACAAGGGAGCAGAGTTACCCAAGCTTACCGAGTTTTTGTTATTTTTAGAGGGTTATCGCCGTGCAGCTGAGTCACAGCTAGTGACGTCTGGGAAAACCTTTAAGAGCAAGTCGTCTATTTATTCTAAGCCAGCTTCTAGATATGTGCAACATCAGTCATTCGCAGGAAACACTGTTTCCAAGTCAGTGAAGTGTGTCATATGCAGTGGACCTCACGAAATCTACCAGTGCCCCAAGTTCCTTGAGTCATCCCCAAAGGAAAGGTATCAGATGGTGAGGTCAGGAAACCTCTGTTTGAACTGCTTGCGAACGTCTCATCATGCAAGTGCATGCCTTTCGTCTTCTCATTGTCGGTCTTGTGACTCTCGACATCACACACTACTTCATTTTAGTGACATGCGACCACAGTCACCAGACCATGATGGTGTGAATGCGTTGTGTGCTTCATCTCCTGGACAATATTTGGCTGCATCCGAACTGCATAATCAAGATAGTCCATCTACGATTTTGCTGTCCACTGCACTCATAGAAATTCCAGTCAGCTCTGGCAGGACTCACACAGTTCGAGCACTCTTGGACTCTGCCAGCCAATCCAGCTTCATGACAGAAGGTTGTGTGAAGAGGCTAGGCTTAATACGTCGAAAGGCAGCTCTGCCAGTCTACGGTGTTTCCCAGGTACCAGTGCATGTCGCTAGGGGAGTAGTTGACTGTTTAGTGAAACCAGTTGGTCAGGAGGGTCCGCGATTGTCACTCACTGCCTTCATTTTGCCTAAGATCACTGGCTCACTGCCTACAACACAACTGAACCCTCATTCATGGGATCATCTTTCCCATTTGCAACTAGCTGACCCTCACTATGCACAGCCTGGGCCTATTGACGTGCTAATTGGGGCAGATCTGTTTCCCTATGTGCTGAGCGGACGCACACTAAGTCTCAGTACCCAGGTCCCTGTAGCGATTGACACTGTCTTTGGATGGGTAGTGATGGGGAGAGTACCAACATCTGCAGTATCGCTCAGTTGTGTATCACTTCATTCTATTACACCAACACTTGACGACACAGTTCGGCAGTTTTGGGAGGTGGAAGAGGTTATTGTACCCCCAAAGCCTTCCTCTGAGGACATTCGATGTGAACAGATCTTTCTCGAGACTTGCAGAAGAGATGAGAATGGTAGATATAGTGTGGCCTTACCTTTCAAGGAGCCTTCACCTCATTTTGAGGAATCACGTGTTCAAGCACTAAAACGTTTTCACTACCTTGAACGCAAGATGAACCAAAACCCTCATTTTAAGGCATCCTATATAGAATTTATGTCAGATTACGTTGACCAGGGTCATATGTCAATGGTTCAGGAACCCCAGTTGACTACACCGTCGTTTTATATTCCGCATCACGGAGTTTTGAAACCAGACAGTAGTACAACAAAGTTACGTGTGGTCTTTGATGCATCGGCCAAGGACAGCAAAGGAACTTCTCTGAATGATCAATTACTTACGGGACCCAAACTGCAGAGAGACATAGCTGACGTTCTTCTCTCATTTCGAGATCATGCAGTTGCATTTACTGCTGACATACGACAGATGTACCGTCAGATTCTAGTTCAAGAGGAATTCCGCGACTGTCAACGAATTCTGTGGCGACCATCTGATGATGATCCAGTTTGTGAGTACAGGCTCAACACTGTTACCTATGGCGTGTCATCTGCACCCTACCTTGCTATCCGCACACTCCATCAACTGGCTGCAGATGAGAAAGATAGATTCCCTCGGGCATCATCAGTCCTCCTAAAAGACACGCATGTTGATGATGTTGTAACTGGAGCACCCAATGCACGTGATGCTATCTCATTGCAAAGAGAGTTAATTGACCTCCTCAAGGCTGGTGGTTTTCAGTTGCGAAAATTTGCCAGTAATGATTTATCTCTGCTCTCTTGGCTTTCCGAAGACTTGGTGCAGGGCAGCAAGGCTCTCCCCTTGGACAACACTTGTGGACTTCCCACCGTCAAAATATTGGGTCTGCAGTGGCAATCTGAAGTGGATGCATTCGCTTACAATGTTCAACCTACTTCCTCGACAGCTACGAAGCGGAGCATACTGTCCGACTTGGCGCGAATATTTGACCCTCTAGGTTGGCTGTCACCTGTGGTCCTGCTTGCAAAATGCCTCATTCAGCACTTGTGGATTCGATGCATAGATTGGGATGACCCTCCTCCTGCCGACATCCTTGCAACATGGCAGCGGTTCCAGCGAGAGCTTCCTAGTCTGGCTAGCATCACTATTTCAAGATTTGTCCCAGTGACCCAAAGAGAACTCTTACTAGAGATCCATGGATTCTCTGATAGTTCGGAGCAAGGTTATGCGGCAGTTGTTTATCTCAGAGCCACTTCACCTGATGGCTCAGTATCTGTATACCTTCTGGTTGGAAGGTCAAAGGTAGCCCCAATTAAAAGAGTGTCATTGCCTCGCCTGGAACTCTGTGGTGCTTTGCTGCTTGCTCGCACAATGCATAGAATCTTGCAAAATTATGGACCTCATGTGAACCTAGACCAAATATTTGCCTGGACAGACTCTACAGTTGTCCTCCACTGGATCCGTGGATCACCTCATAAATGGAAAACTTTTGTTGCAAATCGTGTCGGCCAAATCCATGACCTTGTCCCAGCAAAGCACTGGAATCATGTGTTGTCAGACAGCAACCCGGCTGATTGTGCCTCTAGGGGCTTGTTTCCAAGTGAGATAGCTGACCACTCGCTGTGGTGGACCGGTCCATCATGGCTGTATAAGCCACCCGAGGAATGGCCACAACTCACCGGCTTGATGGACACCATGGACGAAACAGTGATGGAACAACGGATCTTTACCTTGCATAGTGTCAACCCTCTGGCAGACACTACGCTGCTGGAAAGGTTCTCATCTTTAAGCAAGGTCAAATGCATTACGGCCTATTGTCTCCGCTTTGTGCAACGTTTGCGCTTCAAGAAACTTCCCCCCCGTAGTCCACCAGATGCTAATGAGCTTAAAGATGCCATGATGGTATGGGTTCGTTTAGCCCAGGCTTCAGCATTCGCATCTGATATCAAAGCTCTGCAAGCTAACCAACCATATCGGGGTCCACTCTTCAAGCTGTCTCCCTTCTTGGATCCTGCTGGCATTCTCAGGGTGGGCGGACGTTTGGAACTATCAGACTTGGCTTATTACCAACGACATCCAATTCTACTGCCCAAACACCACAGATTGACAGACCTTGTAATTGACCACCTTCACATCCATCTGATGCACTGTGGTCCCACCATACTACAGTCTGCTGTGCAACGTGACTTCTGGATTGTAGGTGCTCGGGGCCTCATTCGTCAACGGCTGAAGAAGTGTACTTTATGCTTTCGAGTTCGCCCTGTGCCTCGAAACCCACCCATGGGTAATCTTCCAGTCGATCGTGTCACACAAGCCAAGCCATTTCTCAAGACAGGAGTCGACTATGCTGGACCCTTTAAAATCACCATGTCCCGACTGCGGAAGGCCCGCATCCAGGATGCCTACTTGTGCCTGTTTGTATGCTTTGCCACCAAGGCAATCCACTTGGAGCTGGCCTCTGATCTGACGACAGATGCTTTCATAGCTGC